>NC_022019.1:11082774-11095941 GCF_000317375.1 Microtus ochrogaster | reverse complement strand
CTCTCTCTCTGTCCTGGGGAGGAAGAGGTCTGGAATCCATTCACATAGTTCCTTTTTGCACCCGCGGCTACTTTTTCCTGACACGGTGCCTCTCTGAGGGACTTTATTCTGGTGAGAGGGAGCTCGGCTCTGTTTCGCCCCATTTCCTGGACACATTGGCAAGGAGTAAACCTGGATTTGTGTGGAGGGGATTCTGTGTGGATGCTGAGAGCGTGTCAGCTAGATGGCTATGGGGTCCCCTCTAGAAGGCTTCCTTTGAGGTGAGACTTACAGGGAGCAGTGGCTACACGTCCACGATGAGTGGGCGGGACAAGGGAAACATGCCTAAGGAACCAATGACCCATAGAAAGTTCCAGATCAGTCAATATGCACGCACCAACCCAGCCCAGAACTATCAGGCCTCATTTCTGTGTCCTACATCCCTCCGATCCATGTGTTTGCTCACACAGGCAGGGTGGGTATCCTTGTGCCATCAAATTATATACCCAGTTGAGGAAGGGTGATTTCTTCAGAGTGGAGGTTTATTAGGAGAGCCTGAAGAGTCGGGAGGGGGGGTCTCTGGGTGAGATGGAGACCCATCTGGTTTGTTGTGGGTCTTTTTTTATTAGAAGAGGGAAAAAAACCCCACTCTGTGGGTTCATATGTCCAAGGAGAGCTCAATTAAAGTTATTTGCTATAGCTTAAAATATGCCCACACCTGCTTCTGCGCCAGGCTTGAAGGCCGACAGGCACTCCCAGAAGGCGGAGCAGATGAAGGCTCCTGTCGCAGTGAATGGAGGAGCAGGGGACAGACATGTATGCCTTCTTGGGTACCACTCCAGGATGGGAGATTTGGCAGCCAACCCATAGGCAGCTTCCTGGTTTATCTGGAGACCACAGCCCATGGACAGCTCTGCCGAGCCAGCTTTACTGGTTCTGCCTCTGTGATGTGTGTGTGTGTGTGTGTGTGTGTGTGTGAGTGTGTGTGAGTGTGTGTGTGAGTGTGTGTGAGTGTGTGTGAGTGTGTGTGCATGTGTGTGTGAGTGTGTGTGTGAGTGTGTGTGTGTGCATGCACGCATGCACATGTGCAGGGAGTCACTATAACATGATGCCACAACATTGTAGCACCTCTCAGTGTGACCACTTCCTTGTTGATTCCAGGACTCATAAAGTCTGTTCCCAAGGCCTGTTGTGAGAATAATAAATAATAAAGGCCAACATTTTCTGTGTATCGGGCCCCAAACTAAGTCTGCTTAACACATCAGCCCATGGATGCTTGCCACAACTTCGAGAAGTGCGTAATGTTGTCATCCCCAGTTTATAGATGAGGAAATTGGTGCCAGAAGAGATGGAATTCCTTACTGTGGTTGCTCAGCAACCCAGCTCTGTCTGGTCCCAAACCCGTTCTTTCAACTACCTCACCTCAAAGGAGTCTTGTGGGTAAGCAAAGTTCTTGAGTATAGGGGGAGCATGAATTTGCCATAGCCTGGGAGATGCGGGCTGAGCAAACACATCGTGATTGGACCGTATTCTTTGCTGTGCTTCTGTCTCAGTTGAGAAGTTCTTCCCAGAGATAGGCATGTAGTCCAGTTAGTAAAGTATGTGCTTAACATGCCTGAGAGAACTCAGGTTCAGTTCCCAGGAGTGTGCAAGCCCCAACTATAATCCCAGCACCAGCGATTTGGGAGCTGGAGGACCTGGACTTCATCCTTAGCTGCCTAAGGAATTCAAGGCCAGGCGGGCTTCAGGAGACCCTGTCTTAACTCCCACTCAAAACCCCAAAGAACAAAGACAATCTTTTGAGAATAGATTCTCATGTATGTTGGCACTGAATTTCCTGCTAGAGTCCAGGCCTGGAGCAAAGGCCACAGCTCCGTTCCCTGTTCTTAGCAGCACAAGGAAGCCAGCAGAAGCAGGAGTCTCCATTGTCTGTGCTCAGAGCTGGTGACTGATTTCAGGGTTTCTCTTTCTACTCTGTGGGGCCTGGTGAACTCTTTTTATGTTCCTCCCAAACTGCGCGCCATAATTAGAGCCAGTTTTGGACACCAAAGAGCAACTCACACTGGCATAAGCGAATTTACCAGCTTTCCACAGAGGATGCTCTTATTAGACCTGTGTTTTGTTTACACTCGATGTGTACTAGGCCACACCTCTTGAGATGGTCCCTTTCACTCCAAGGAGTGGCTCAGGGATATTGGAAGAGAAGAAATCTCTACTACAGGGGAATCTGGAGACCAGGAGCCGTCAATCTCCCCTTGACATGTATCGTTTCTGTATGATTCTTTGAGATTATTCCTATTTTATCTACTTATTTATTCTTAAAGTCTTATTTTTGTTTTATGTGTATGGGTGTTTTCCCTGAGTGTAGGCATGTGTATTATGTGTGTGCAGTGTCTGTGGAGACCAGAAGAGGGCATCAGATCCCCCCCCCAGTTGGGATTACAGAGGATTGAGCTTCCTTATGGGTGCTAGGAAGTGGACCGAGGAAGTGCAAGAGCCATTAGTGCTCCTGACCACTGAGACATCTCTCAAGTCTCTTTTGTTTGTATTGTCTCATTTCTTGTCATTTTCATTTTACACTTAAAAAATTGTGGTAAAATACATACTACTGTTACTTGCATTTTTATGATGTGCAACCTTGGATAGTATCCATCTCTAGACTTTCTTCATCTTGTAAAATAGAACATGGCACCCATTTGGTAACTACTAACTACTAACTTCGGGCAGTCATCTTACATCCTGTGTCTATAATTTGACTTATCTAGGTTCTTCATGTAACCAGAGCCTTCCATTGCTTGTCATTCAAGGCTGGCTTATTCCACTTAGCCTATCATTCTTAGGATTTATCCAGGTAGTAGCCATCAAGAAATGCCTTCCCTCTTACAGATTGGCTGATGTTCTACTGTATGGTTATATGACACTTTGTTCTTTTGTCTGTAACATTTCCATGTCTTGGCCATTGTGAATCCTGCTCTTGTGGACATGGATGTACAAAATACAATTTCTCTGGGGAGAGAGCTTCAGAAACGGAGGCCAAACCATGAACCACTGAGATTGCAGCGTAGCCTGCAAGTGCCCTGGACTTCATTCAATAGCCCACTAGAGTGTAGAATAATTACCAACTACGACCTCTGTTTGGTCACTTTTGGAAAGTTTTCGCCCTGATTCTTCCAACCGTGTTGCATACTTTAAGCGCATACTGAGTGTGTGCATGTAGCATGTGAACTTGCACTGTGTAGGCGGTACCTGTTCAGTACTTTCCTTGGCTGTGGGCCACTGTAGCTATCCTTCTGTTTTTGTTGGTTTGTGGTCCTGGGGATGGAACACAGAACCTCACACATGCTAAAGCACACTTAACTGCTAAGCTGAGGTGTCATTCCTTATGTAATCTTCACGTGCAGGTTCCAAGGCTGCCAGGTTAAAGAACTTGCCCCCGTTAAAAAGCAGAGAGGCAAGACCTCCACCTAGCAGGTCAGATTCCCAGAGCTCCAGTCTCAACAGTCGATCTGTTGGGTCTCATGGAGACTGTATAAGACCGTAGAAAGGTCTCAGTCTCTGTCTCCAACATAATGAACACGACGCCTCCCCACCCAAGAAGGAGCTCTCTTTTCTCTCTGTATCTTTGCCTCTGAAGCCTCCCAAGCTCTTGCCTGCCTTCTGTCTTTAGCACTGATGTAATAAACGCCTATCGGTGTTTCCGTTTCAGCGTCCGCCCGATGTCAGCTCCCTCTTAGCAGCAGGCTGTGCGCTCTGCCGCTAACTGGAAATCTGACTTCCCCAGTACACAGACCCATCTGCAGTTTTCCTCTTTTGGCTTTATCATGGAAGAGAAGTTCATCCATCAGCCCCCTTCTCATCTATTGTAGCTTTGTGCCCTAGCCTCCTTGTCTCCCCCATGCCCTGACCAAGCAAGCCATTGTTGACAAGGGTTTTAGGAGTTCCATATATGCAGGGGTGGTGTTTGGGCAGGGAATCTAATGACACGCCCCAGAGAATGTTTCCTGTCAACTGTGACAGCAAGGTCCCTGGGTTGGTGGCTGTGCAGGCACACTGGCTTACTTTGATGATTTCCTTCCTCCTAACCCTCCTGTCTTGTCCGCCCCAGCATGCTGACTGTCTGGATCTGGAGAGGACAGGGTTCTGCTGCTGGTCTGTCTGACTTGCTGTAGGGATGCCCCAATCAGTCAGATGGCAAAGAAGCTTGAGGCAGTGAGAGGGAGTAGGAGAGACTTTGTCTTTACTCGGGGACCCAGGAACAAGAGAGCCAAGAACCCCCACCTCCTATTTACTGGAGTAGAACCCTCTTTGAGTCAACATGGCCCTCTCCAATGCCTTTTACCTTCTAGAAAGACCAGCTGTCTGGCCATGTTGTTGCTGCTCCTCTCAGGAAGCCTACCAGTGCAGTGTCATAGCAGAAGCCATTCCTTCAGGTCCCAGATGGGGTGGGACAGCAGGAAGAAAGACTGTTCCCCAAACCACATGACCACACTTTCTTTCTGCATTTCCCCAGCATTGGCTGGGAGCAGTGGTGACTCCATAGAATGTGTGTGTGTCCTTGTAGCCCCGTCCCTGGGCTTGGAAAAGCATTAGAGTCCCGGAGGTCCAGACTCATCATGAGCCAAAGCCATCCTTCCCTTTGAGAATCAGCCAACCCCACTAGGAATGGATTAGACTCTATAACTAAGATGGTATCTGCTCAACATTACCTTTTTGGCCTCATCAACTTCTCCCACCTAGCTGTGTTGCAACTCCTCTGTTGATCAGTTAAGGAGGAGACCCTCCTCTACATTCAGCTGTCCCTGAGAGAGCTGACATACACAGAGCACATAGACCATGGCAGTTGGCATAACCAAGGGCAGAAACAGCTTGCTTATGCCTTAGGGGTGATCACAGCCGGCTGCCCTGGGTCAGTGAATATCATTGTTCACAGGCCTTCTTGGGGGACAGGCACACCCTGCACAAAAGTGGACTCGAGGGTCCTAGGATGCATTTAGGTGGGGTAGAGGCCCCTACAGAAGGAGCTCTTTGTAGCCCTTGTCATCGTGTGTCTTTAGCTGGAATCTTACGGCTCTACTGAGGTGGAAGACATTTCTGGTGTCTGGTGTCCGGGCTGAAAGTTGATGAAGTCTGATTCCTCCCTGGGTGCACGCTTAGGTTCCTGGCATTCACTTTTTTCTTCCTATGTTATTTCTGGCATCCGAGGAAACAAACAGAGCTCCCGGCCTCCAAACTTGTCAGCATTTCCATGCACGGTGGAGCCGAACTCTGCGTTGCCCTTGTTAGTGGGCTAGCTGGGATCAAAAGCACAGAGATGCTACCTAGAAGTAATGCGGTCGACAGCAAGATCTATCAGGGAGCGCTTTTAATGTTGCTTAGCAAAATCTGTTACACTAAATCTTTATAGACTGAGTAAGCATTCAGAGTCCCAACAAAGTGAACCAAGTAAACATCTCTCTGATGGGAAATAAAATTCCATGTGGTTAGGGGCAGGGCTGTGAGTAATTCCATGGCAATGGAAGGAACATGAAAACACAGTAAGGTTATTGACTCTAAGAAATGATTTATATCTGCCGTATATATGTATATGTATGAATGTAAATATCTATGCGTACCCTTTAATACCAAATGATTGGCGGTAGGAGGAGAACTGGTGTTTCTCATCCTTAATTATAAATTAATGTGCTGATACCCTAGGTATATAGTCCCATCAATTATTGATGCTGGCCTCGCTATAGGAATTGGTAAGGAAAACAGTGATAAAAGGCAGCATTGCAGGGAGGAGGTGTGAATTTCTATGATACCCCGTGTGCGTGCATGTGTGTGTGTGCGCGCATGTGTGTGTGTGTGTGTGTGTGTGTGTGTGTGTGTGTGTGAATATACACATCTGTGCAGAAAACCCAGTTTGTCTTTACAGCCATTATCTTCTGGTCTGGGGATTTTTCCAGGGGCCCTTGGACTGCTGCCTTGTCCAGAGTGCATGCCTTCAAAATGCGCATGTTACCGTTAAATGATTTTTAATATTCCGCATATGGCTTCATGGTTCTGAGTCTCCTCTATGGGAATGAGCAGGGCTGTGATGTGATGAATCGCGGACTCTGTCCAGGACACCCACTTACTTCCCTACATATCAAACATGTGGCGCTCCCATTAGAGGGGGCTGCTCTCCGGAGACTCCAGTTGTCCTATCTAATCCAGCCTTGTTTTGGTCCCTCAGCCCCGGTTTGAGAAGGATACATTGTTCTCAGACATTCTTCTTTTAATTAAATGCAGTAGATATGTCACGTCCATGAAATAGTCCAGGTCTGTTTGCACATCTGTGGCCGTGTTTGCCTCCTCGGCTTCCATTTGGTTTCTTGGAAGGAGAACCAAACTTAAATGTATTCTTGGATTAATTGATTGGTTGTGTGCAATTGGCCTGGACAGCTTAGATATGATCTTAGTATTTTCCTTTCTATTTGTAGCAGAATGTTCTCTGTCGTAGCGCTGTGCAGGCACTCACTGGAACCCGCACGACCCATTGCCAACGATTTGTTTGAATCTAGCATCTCATTCAAGTCGGTTCACCTAAGTTCACACACTCCCCCATTCATGCATGGGGTGGGGAGGGCTTAGGAGAGTGTTCAGGTGTAGGGACACGGCCGTGTGTGTTTTAAGCTTTAATTTGCTAGGCTAATTTGCTCATTAATCC
Organism: Microtus ochrogaster; assembly: GCF_000317375.1. Lineage (NCBI taxonomy): Eukaryota > Metazoa > Chordata > Mammalia > Rodentia > Cricetidae > Microtus > Microtus ochrogaster. The sequence continues at coordinate 11,089,274 of NC_022019.1, read as the reverse complement.
TATGACTACAAAGTACAGCGAGGCACCTTCTATGCTGGGCAGCGATTTCCTCAGCTGAAAAGGCAACCTGATAGCTGGGGAAACTCTCCATTCAATTATAATTTTAAAATACTGGAGTAAACTCGGCAATTCACAAGAGGCTAAACTGGAGCCCCATTAGAAGGGTACTACAAGTAAACATTATTAATTATAAAAAATTGCCTAAATTAGATTTTTTTCACACCTGCTTCTTGCTTAATTAGCTAGCAATCCGCATATTCCATTCAGTTGAACTCTTACTATTTATTCAAGCATACTTGACATTAACATACTGTTTGATGTTTGATATCCTCAGTTTTAATTTAACCACATGACAACAAATGGTGTTTATGAAATACCAGTGAGCTGGAAAAATATCGTGTGTTAGAGTAGCGCATGGGAGCGAATAGAGAGTTCCTTGAAAAAGAGCCTGCAGGCAGTACGAAAATGCACCCTTCATTTTCCTGCCATTGTCCTAGGTTTCCATCCCTGGTTTTTATCATCTCCCTGCAGAAATGCTGAAGATCCTTCCAGAACAGCACTGAACTGCAATGCCAAATATCCTGATGACATTTGGGGTGGACAAAGTAGTGTCCTTACACTGGCAGTTGGGGAGGGATTTCACAGAAGTAGCTGCCATATCCTAGAGACCACATGAGCTTTCTTTGTGCATGTGTGTTCGTGTGTGTGTGTAAAATGAGTGTATGCATTTGCACAAGCATGGAGGTCAGAGGTTGAACTTGACTTCCTCTATTGCTTTCTAGCTTAGCTTTTGAGACAGGGTTTCTCATGGAACCGCGGGTTCCCCAGTTTGACTAGGCTCACTGGCTTGTGAGCTCCACGAATCCCTCTGCCCCCTTTCCCAGCACTGAGGTTAGAGGTGCACCCCCCCATGCTTGGCTTTATCTGGGGTGCTGCGACTCTACAGTAAAGTGCATTGCCAGCATGTAACTAAACGCCTCCCTAGGCCTGATGGTCATTGTTTGGGGACCAATAGAACAGGAGGTCATGAGGATCTTACAGGTGTGTTGCAGCCATCTGGTTTCAGAGAGGAGAAAAATGACCATGTAGGGACCAACGGCTAGGCCTTGGTCTTTACCCCAGAGTGCATCTCCCTGGTTTTGCCCAGTCGTGGGGATCAGGTAGAACAGGGTGAGGCTTGCAGCAGAGCTGCAATTGCCACTTTGCCTCCTGCAAGTCCAAAGTCATGCCTGCAAACGGGCTACAAACAAGCAGGAGCAGTTTGAAAGAAACCTGCCAGTGAGGACTTGGGTTTGCTACCCTGAGACCTCCGTGCCTAATTGAATTTATTCCTCAAACTTCTCCTTGGCCCCGCCAGTAGAGCCACTGGAGGGAGTCAAGGCTGTGACTCCCATCGGCCACTTTCGTAACGCGAGTACCTTGAGATCGGATGATAAAAATCAATGTGGAAAATTCCCTGGGCTGAGAGACAAAGGAGAAAATTGTCTCCATAATGTATCGATTCTGATTAATGACAAACTTGTTGGAGAGGATTCAGATTGATAGCTGCTGGCCCATCTCCAGGGAGACACCGAGTTCCATCTGACTCTGATCAAAGTGTCTGTAAATCATTTTGAACTTGGGTCCTGCAAATTTTGTGTTCACACCATAGAACCGTGGCTCGGAGTTGACATCATTATTCTCCTTTGGGCTGTCTTTGTTTAAGAACCACTTAAACCGTTTGGCTGCTGGTGAACAGAGAAGCTTGTTAGCCGAGGCAAACATGATGTCACACACTTGCAGACTTGTTATTATCGTTTTCAGTTTTGGTCGGGCTGTGCGGAGCTAAGAAAGTGCCTGGTGTCCCATGTAACGGATGGCCTTGGAGGCTCAGAGGCTGTATCCAGAGCTGACCCAAAGGGGTTGAAATCTCTAGGGGTTCAGACTAGTTACAGAGGGGCCCATAGTCCTTGCTTCTGGAAGGCTAATTATTCTAGGGCTGACTTGGTATCCAACTGTGCCCTTTCACAACTGGGTCCACAGAAAACCAGGGACACCAAGGAGCCACCAGGGCCAGCAGCAGCATGCTGTGCTCTGTTTCTAGTCATTGAGTTAACAAATCTTAGACTTGTCCAGCAGGATTTGGGCTTTTCTCATTTCTTTGCTTACCCTTCATGCTCAGAGGCATACCTGAGTGGAGAGGTAGACAGGAATGGCTTATGTTTGGCATTTAGTATTAAACTCTGCTACTGTTTGTGTCTAATATAGCTTCTCCAGTAGACTGACATGTCTTAAGCTGAGATCCATCGGGCAGTAGGTGGAGGAACATTCTTGAATTTCAGGATATACTTAATTTTTCTAAAGAAGTTTGGAAAGGCTTTGGTCTCCAGAAAGATAATTTAAAATATTTTTTACTTATGTGAATGTATGTGTATCTGTGTACATGTCTGTGCTCATGGGTGCAGGCATCCATGGAAGCCAAAAGAGGGCTTTGAATTCTCTGGAACTGAGTTAAAGGAGGTTGCAAACTTCCTGATGTGGGTGCTGGGAACTAAACTCTGGTTCTGTGCAAGGGGCAGTGTGTGATGTTAACTATGGGGTCATCGCTCTGGTGATTTTTTTAAAAAAGAGTGTGTAAGCTGGTAAGAACAATGACAGCTGCACCCCATCTGACAGAATGCACACCCCCATTCCAGTACTTCCGTCAGTTTTATCTTTGCTCCCCTAGTGCACAGGCCCTTTCCAACAAGACTTATGATAATTTTCTGTTAAAACCCCCCTTTTTCCCCATCAATGTAGGAACATCAGCACAATAAAGTCTATTTTTGTATTATCAAATATTTGAAATACCCCATCAATGGCAAATTTTAAGATTTATATCCATTATGTCAGGTAAATTAAATTCTTTGAAATTTTAAACATTCTGTTATGGAAAATTTAAAATGCATACAAAGCATTAGACTAGTGATACAGAAAAGCCTCATGCATCAGGTTTACTTGAATTTGCCACAAAGACCATGCCTCTCTCTGAATCTTAATTCTGCACTATTTTTTTTTCATATGTATGGACTGATAAAGTATACATCTAAAGCCATATGTCACTTAATGAGAGGGCATGATTCTGGGTCTTTGTCATTGTGGAATCTTCATAGAATACACTTATGTAAACTTAGTGTGTTAAGATGTCATTAGGTGATGTAATATCAAAGGACACTGTCATAAGTCAGGTATGGTGGCACACACCTTGATTTCCAATATTCAGAGGCAGAAGTAGGTGAATCTCTGTGAGTTTGAGGCTAGCCTGGTCTACATAGTGAGTTCCGGGACAGCCAGGACTACATAGATAGTCCCTGTTAAAACAACAATAGCAATAATAGAAGTCAAACAAAGGACACCATCATGAATGCAGTCTGTTATTGACCATATGTGGTGGGTGCACACCTCTTTTCTGCCCTGTGCCATATATAAAATGAAGTCAGAGTTTAGTTAGGGAGGGGTATTTTCCTACTGTTTTTTATAGGTATTTATCAATATGTGCAATCTTAGTATTTGCATTTATATGCATATACACATATTTACATAGACACGTAAATATGAATATTTATAGACTCATGAATATGTATATGTAATGTTAACATCCTCACCCATAGTTTTAAGTGTCTAAAACAGGGGAATAATACAATGAATTGAAAGAGATGGAAACAATAACTTTAAGTGGATGTATTAATTTCATATTCTGGCTTTCTGGAGAATCTACTGGTTTTTTTTTTTTTTTTTAGAAAGAATTATGATTACTCTAACAGCTCCATCTCTCTGGGGAACTTTCAGTTTACACTCTAGAGAAGGGAAAGAGCCAGCGAGCAGAGACTCTCGATCGGACCATCTCTTCTTCCCTTAATTTGTTTCGTGTGAGGAGTGTCTACAGGTACCCTTGAGCAAAGCAGAAAATTGACAGCAAACCGAGCCTTTCCAGTGGGGATACAACAAATGACACCCTAAGATTTTTAGGCCCTCGCTTGTTTATTATGCTGGACAGCCTCGATAAATATTTATTCTGGACATCAGCTTGCTCATTTGCATGTGAAGTTTGTTTTCAAAGGCTGTGGTCTTGCTTTGCCTCCAGTCCTTGGAGCCAAAGCTGGACGGGCTGTGCTGGCTTTCTTAGCCTGATGTGGGGGCCTGGTACCTTAGCCCTGTGCAGAGAGAGGTGCTGATGGTCCTTCAGGAAGGAAGGATTCTTAGACTCAGTTGTTTTAGAAATAGACTTCCTGGTGATGGTAGACTTCCACATGCAGGACCTCAAGTGAGGCCAGGGCGGAGCACTCTGCCATCTGTGGGCACTAGTTGAGTCTGTGTGTCATGGCTGCAGACTCCAGGGCTGGCACCATGATGAGGGGGGGCAGTCTCTGGGTGGCCAAGAAGTGTTTCCTATTCCTGCTATCCACAGACAATTGAAGATCTCTCTTTTAGGGAGTAAATGGCTTTAAGGGGACTCTTGACCCCAAACCAGGGAAGGCATTTCACTAGTGTTTGGATTTTTTTGGGGGGGCTTCTTTTGGCTTTAGCTTGTCCTTGGATGTGTACCCAATCCTATATGTAGAATGGCATGATATGATCTAGCCCTTGTTGATGTCCTTGAGATGATCTGACAGGCACACACACGCACACACACACATGCACACAGACAAGCATGCGTGCACACACACACACACACACACACACACACACATACACACACACCTTTAAAAAATCTGACTTGGAGCTAGGACGTGATGGTACACGCCTTTAATCCCAGCACTCAGGAGGCAGAGGCAGGCAAATTTCTGTGAGTTCAAGGCCAGTCTGGTCTACCAGAGCTAGTTCCAGGACAGAAGCCAAAGCTACAAAGAAAATCTGACTTGGAGCAATGCTTTTAGGTCTTTCAGTGACACAAGTTCAATTACACTTTTGCAGACACTATTGGCCTGATTTGGGTAAAGAAGATATAAGTGAACCCTGCTCTACTAGAAGAATAACTTTGTTCTTAAAACCTGAATAAAGTAACTAAATGAAAAGTCGTGGTTTTGAGGTACATTGCATAGCTGGCTACTAACGCCATGCCAGAAGACTTTCTCTTGCTTGCCTATGATGTCACGCACTGCTACTGTGCAAGCCAGCAGTAGAGACTATGTCATACCTGGTGTGGTGGAAGTATGCTTCTGCACACAAGATGATGGGAAGGTTTCTCCGGAAAAGGGACATAGCCTCAGGGAACCCAGGGCCAGGCTCCAGAGGCCTGATATCATAAATCAGGTTCAGGGAGATGACTGTCCAGCGAGGCAGCCCTTCAGACAGTGTAGGGACTCCCTGAGGGACAGCTGTGAAGAAGGATGACCAAAGAGCATCAGTATTCTTTCAGCCCTAGAGACAGATGACAATGTCCTTTTCTTGCCTCTTTATCACGTTTGCTTAAGAGACATCCATGCATCTGTATCTGGAACTCTCTGCCCCTGTTCATTTTGGATGTTATATTTTAAATGTGACGAGTTTAAAATATAACTAAGTTTGCCAACTTAGGTGGCCAAACTGGAGGGATGGGAGATTTGAAAGTGGCCATGGAATTGACCACAGTGTAAAAGCCAGGGCTCGTCAGCTGAGCCATTGACTTGGGAAAAGCAAAGTAAAAGCTGAAACCTCTCCGAACAACAGAACCAATCCCACTTTGGGAAGGAAGATGGTGACGATCTCTATCTTTGACACTTCCATTATAAATGTTATGTTGTCACTGAGTAGGTCAAGCCCGGAAAACAGCCCCGAGTTGTTCCTGGCTGTGCAGAGGTATCTAACACAGGAAAGGGCTCCTCATCCCCAAGAAGTAAGTACCAAGTGGCTGCCCTTCCGTGTTCCCCAAAGTTGGTCTTCGGCCCATCCTCCTGGCAGGATCTCACCTGCTGTCCTTCCACTGGGCTTTACATGACGAGGCTCTGACAGACCTGGCCCTGACACGCGTTATCATGGGCTCAGGTGGGCTGTGTCATCGAGGGCAGGGTAAACAAGGCTTCTAGACTTGTTTTTATTATTCCCTCTGCAATCGAAATGGAAAGAGGCTTCTTCAGTGTGGAGTGAAGAAGCAATAACAAAACTAGACCTACTGGGTCATCATCTGTGGGAAAAAGTTCTCTTGGGCCTTTTTGTACACACCCAGGGAGGGCAACAAAGACTGTGGGGGTGGGGGTGGGGAGCAGGCCCTACTGGCAATAAATATCATTAGGTAATATAAACAATGGCTAGCCACTGGCATGGAGCGGAGGCTCAGATTCCAATAGCACTCGATGGGGAGCCTTCCTTAAAAAATTACAAGAAGCTGGGCTGGAGCTGGTCCATGCTGGGAAAGGCAGAAGAAGCAAAAACAAGAGTCACCGAATGGAAATTAAGCAGCAGGAAATAGAGATTTGGCACAAGGTTGGAATTTGAAACTGCGGAGAGGTGTCAGTGATAAGGCTGTATAGAGTTTCTGGCCAAGAGAGAGAGAGAGAGAGAGA
>NC_022019.1:11077046-11082674 GCF_000317375.1 Microtus ochrogaster | reverse complement strand
GAGAGAGAGAGAGAGAGAGAGAGAGAGAGAGAGAGAGAGAGAGAGAGAGAGAGAAGGAATGCAGTTGTGCTCATTGAATAAAGTGCAGCTGGGGAAGGGGGCAGGAAGAAAGGATGAAAGGATGCTGGGAAAGTCATTCTGAGAGGAGGTGCATTTTTGTTCGAGCAAGGCTTTAAAAATTATTTTCTCCGTGGGTCTGGATGAAATTACAGGTTGTTTCAGATTGTTCCAATCTACAAGAGAGATTAAGGCAAGGTTTATTTGCTTTTACCTCTTCCTGCATTGGGCAGCCTGGCTTATTTCTGACCGAGGCCTGGGTGCGGCACTGGGCATCTGGGACCAGGGGTGCATCTTGGGCTGGGCTCTGCTTGGTTTGTTTTTGTTTGAAATGTCTGGGATGTCTCTGGAGAACTCAGGCCATTGTGCAAGTTCATTGACCATCAGGGAAGTGTAGGGAAGACCTGCAGCAGGGGAGTCTGGCCAGTCCCCCTTCTTTAGCGGCTATGGGAGGAAACCCAGCCGTGTGGGTTCTACCTGTGTCCCCGCTCGCATGTGTCAGTGCTAGGTCAGACTGCTCCTGGACACAGGGTTAACCCACTGGGATAAGCACGAATCCAAATCGTCTCATTGGGCTTATATGACAGCAAGGGTGAGCTTCCACCTATACAGCTGTGGGGGTTCCTACAGCCCTCCACAGACAGTAAGGCTAAGACTCAGTTGTGTTGGTAGGAGGCAGCAGTGTTAATGGGTGATACACATGATATAGTCACCTTGCCAGCCTTTCATGTGGATGTTTCACGTCGCTAGTGGAACTAACAATGACCATCCGATGTATTTTAGAGTTGTTTGGTGAGGCAGAAGTGCTTTTCAAGTAGCCTGGGTTACCTTTATGCCAAGTACTATCCTATTCTTATCTATATAGAACAGAGAGGTTGTGACTTTAAAGAGGAAATGGCGAGTTTGTCTTGCAAAGAGTGAAGTTGAGCACTCCTGACCACTCTATCCCGTGTCTCCAAAGCAGAGGGCACGGCGTTAAGTGGGGGATCTCGCCAAGTATTTCCAAGGGATCAATGTGGATACCAGCAAACCCAGGGCGTCAATGATTTGTCTGCTCCCCCACTTGGCGAGCAATGCTTGCTTGGGGATGAGCACACATGTCATGTCTTCTCTGTCAGTGTTGTTGACATATTAGTCTAGAATACACTCAAGTCTTACTGTGTGTCTTCTTGGGAGAGAAAATGCCATTTAAATGTTAGCATAAAATAAGGAAAATTAGATGGGGCTCGAGGAGGGCATGAACATTAAAATAGCCTCGTCACAGCATATCACCTCCTTGGGAGAACTCTCATCCTTCCTTATCTTTCTTTGTCTGATGATCCTGGATGAGGAATACTCATTTCCTTTCCCTCACAGGGGATCTGATCTCTGTATCATGAGTGTTTGATACTATATTTATGGGGAGGGGACATATTAATACCTTAATGCTTTTTTGTGTGATTTAAATTCTTTTTCTTGTTAATTGGGTACACATGAATGTGCGTGGCACTTGCATGTGTGGATGAAATGCTCATGAAAACCAGAAGAGGGCATCGGACTCCCTGGAGTTGGAATTACAGATAGTTGTGAGCTGCCTGATCTGGGTGCTAGGAACTGAACATTGGACCCTTACAAGAGCAGTACGTGCTCTTGGCTGCTGAGCCATCTCTTTTGTACCCCCAGTACCTGTACACATATAACCAAAAGAAAATAGCATTTAAACTTAGCCAGAGATGAGATCTTCCTTCCCACTGCCTTGTAGAGGTAGCCTAGGTAGGTCTGAAATTTACTATGTCTCTGAAATGATCTTGATCCCCTGCTTTGATCTCCCACGGGCTGGGATCATAGGTGTGTGCCCCCACACAGATGTCATGTGATGCTCGCATTCAAACCCAGGATATCATGTATGATAGGCAAGCTCTCTATCACCTGAGCTGCACACACAGCCCCGGAAGGAAAGCCTTTAAACAAAGCCTTCAGCTTAAACGTGTGCACACATGGAAACATCTTTCTCTTAGCTTGCCACTCGAGCTATTGTCTCCAATAAGCACCAGAGCTTTCTTATTTTCCTTCCTGGTTATCTTCTGGTTCTTCCTCTTCCGTGACCAGCAGGCCATACAGAAGCATGGAAGCTGTCAGGATAACATTTGAAACTGTTTTCATGACATTCCATTTTCACTTCTATGTTCCTAGACATGAGAATGTGTATTAAACACACCCGTCAACATTTACAAAGTCTGTTTGGTCCTTCATTTTTTTCAACTTCTGGACCAAATGCCTAGCATGTCACAGAAGAAATGATGCTACCCCTCTGTATGTCCCCAGAACTTCTCTCTATCAAAGATCACCATCCTGATGTAGGCCTCCTTCTCTCCGTGTGGTAAATACCATGGCCTCCCAGCTGTTTTCTTACCTCCAGGTTCCTCCAGGTCCTCAGAATTCCTTTCCCAGAGCACACATTTGGCCTTTCTCTGAGGTTTCCATGGCAGCTCTGTTCCATCACTGGCAGGATAAGGGTGTCCTTGGCCATCCAGACTCAGGCACAGCTGCCAGAGTTGCTGCCCAGTGCCCTTGCCCTGAGTGCAGGGATCCTCTGCAACCAGCTGTGAGCACCGTGCCCTCTCCTGCAAACGCTTTCTGATCCTTCCAGCTCTTTGGGCTCCTCATGAGTTGGCACCATGTGTGTCCTCACAACAGAGACCCTGGGTCCCCCCCAGCCAGCCTCAGTCACTGTGGGGAGCAAATGAAGCATGTGTTACCTTCACAGAGGCAGGGAGTCATCAGGAAGGCAGTCACAGAGTAATTAAAGTTGCATTGAGTGCCAGAGTCCCCCAGAACAGTAGGGTGTTACAGCAGCAGTCTTGAGGGGTCCCCAAGCACATGAAGGGAGGGATGTGGACTGAAGACCACAGGGTCTCAGGCCAGGGACTGGGGTAGCCCTGGAAGCAGGAAAGAGTATATGAAACGGAGACAAGAGAGCCTTGAACTTGAGGGTTGTCATCACAGTAAGGAGAAAATGTGGGGGTGCAGGGTGGGGTAGGTGCCATAGTGACTTAAGGCTATAGACATAGTTTTCCTTCACAGTATCAGAGCATCTGTGAGGACCGAGGCCCATGGCCCTTGCTTGTGAGGATTTTTCTTTCATCTGGGGTCATTTCTGTCTAAATACCTGGCCAAGCAGGAGCCCTCTGATTAGCCACCTCCCAAGGCATTGCCTGCTGCAGACTGACCGAGGGTCTCCATCTCTGAGGAGGTCACAGCGACGGCAGGAAAGCCCCAACAGCGTGGCTCTAGGATGTAGGGATGCTGTGTTTGTCAGAACCCAGGGCTCTCAAAGCCTGGTTTGGGTTCCCACACAGGCCATTGTCACCCTTCCTCCACCAGAACTATTTTGAGCTTCTCTTGTCATCCTGCTCTCCCACACAGTCCCTTAATATGACTAGAAGATAGCTAGTTGGTGCTAACATATGTTCTTATAATTATGTTGCTAGCATGATAGATTATTTATTTGACTTCTTTTTTTTGAGTCTCTGCTCCATGTACCAAGACTAAGGAGCTTGTTTAAATGAAGAGGTACTAACACACCTTGACAGCAGCTTCTAAAAAAAAAGAGGAAGAAAGAGGAAAAGAGGAAAGGCCCCAGCTTTTAAGAGGTCTCTAATCTGCATCCCATCTGTTTGATATGCACCCTAATGTACATCTTTGGGGAGACTGGGTCTCCAGGCAGCTGAAGGAACATCACACACAGCTCTCCGCTAATGCTAATCTGCTTGCTTCTGACCAAGCAGGGGGCCCGAGGGCTGAGCCCTGTGGGGGAATCTACCGCCCTGAATTAGGGTCACCCAATAGTGAGTGGATCTGGGGCAGGAAGGTACCTCAACACCTTTTCTTATCCCAGATGAGACTCTAATGATCCTAGCACGGTGTTTGCTGAGGGGGAAGTAGAATTGGTCAAAAGTCAGACCCCCAAATCGGTTGCCTGGCTTTGGACTCCCTGTCTTTCCCCATCTGTGGAGTGAGCCTCTGTATTAGTGACGTTCTGCTGCCGGGATGAGAACCAAAGCACCTTACGGAAGGACGGGTTTGTTGCCGCCTATGGTTCCAGAGGGGATGAGTCCACAATGGCAGGGATGTGTGGCAGCAAATGCCAGATGGTGTGGCTGAAGCAGGAAGCTGGGAGCCAGAAGCAAAAGCAGAGAGAGTGCACTGGGAAAACAGCAAAGCTCCGAAATCCAAGCCCCGGTCCATTCCGCGACACACTTCCTCTAGCAGGACCACACCCAAACGGTGCCACCAACTGGGGACCAGCTATTCAAATGTCCAAGATAACGGAGACCATTTCATTCATTCTCGGCATCGTAGTCATGGTGGAAGGTTCCCCCAGTGGGAATGGGGCCCCTCAGCCTGTGAGGGAAGTAAGCTAAACCCAATAAGCAACTCTATTATTATTTCACGAAAAGTCTCATTTTCACTGATCTCTTCAATAGTCACTCAACCAATACTTTCTGTGTGTCCATGGCACGGCAGCCGTTGAGATTAGGATGATCAGCCCAATGAAGTGTCCTCCTCTGGGGCTTTCCAGTTTGGAGGTTGGGCATCTAAGTCAAAGAATCACTATGATGCAGAGGCTATAGTGAGAGTCACCATGTGAGCTGCACGCAGTTCCACGGGGACACAGGACCAGGGCTCTACCTAGGCTTGATAGGAGTGAAGGGCTTAGGAAGACCCCTTTCTCTCAGCTCATGTTCTCAGTCTGTCGCTGGGGTAGGCGATCTGGGAGAAGTTTGTTTTCCTTTGTAGACAGTCTGAGAAAAGCATGCTAAGGTTTACCTAGTGCCAGTGTTAAAAGAAAGGCGAGGGCCAGCTCAGCTTTCCAAAAGGCAGGGCTGGAGTTAGAAGGATTGTGGGATATCCTGCAGAGTTGAGCTGTGCCGACTTGTGCAATGAAATCAAGGAACATCAGAGGGGCAGCCACATGAGATTCAATGGGCAGGAAGATCTGGGTGGGAAAAACGGGCACTTGCTTGCGTTTTAAATGAAGCATCACTTTTGCCAAGGGGAAGGGCAGATGGAGGAGTCCGTGTGGGGAATCCCCCAAAACCTGCCTGAAGGAGAGTGACTATGGCAAGTTGTGGAATGATTCAGAGGATTTACAGGATGCAGAAGAGTCCTTAACCTAAGAATTCCTAGCCTCTTTGCGAATATACCCCCACCCCCAGGGACAGGAGGGGTTGCAGCGGGGCAGGGGAGGGGGGACAGGGACGGGACACACTGGTCTTACCTTGCCTTGCATAGGCCTTGTTTATATGTCACCTGTACTGATGTGCTTGTGAATGAGTGTGCATGTGTGTGTGTGTGTGTGTGTGTGTCTGTCTGTCTGTCTATGGTTTTGTATGAGTATATGCCACAAGTGTGTGGATGACCTCAGAGGCTAGAAAAGGGTGTTGGATCCCTGGAGCTAGAGTTACAGGTGGTTGTGAACAGTCCAGTGTTGGGGATGGACACTGAACTTGGGTCCTCTTGAAATACACTGGCAAGTGTTCATATTAAAAATGATTTTTTGGTGGATTTTTTTATTTTTTTTTAAAATTT
>NC_022019.1:11069684-11076489 GCF_000317375.1 Microtus ochrogaster | reverse complement strand
CCGATAGAACATCCCCATTGTCTCAGTAAGAGCAATACTTTCTGATCATCTCTCTGAGTTAGTTTTGACCTTGACTTTTTCTACTTAGAGCACGTACTTGAAGCCCTGGCTTATCTTCTCTGTATCTTTGCTTGCCCATCTAGAAAACAGGGGTGGGGGGGCCCTTCAGACTTTGGGTCCCTCTTAGGAATGTATGTAGCTGATTCTTTCATCTGGAGCTTTCTAGAACTTGGAAGCAGATAGGGACTGACACCCTGTGCACTGTGCACATGTGAATCCTCAGCCCTCTTCTCTCCCGCTAAGGGTGTCCACCCTCTCTACTCCCGAGTGACTTTGCAGGTTCCCAGAAATCTAGCGGACTAAAATGATTAGAGACTACAGTTGTGTGACTTGGGAAACATTTGCGAATTCTTTGGACAGAGGCAGCATAGAAATACCAGGTGGCTATTGGGAAGTGGGAGGGTGGACTCCATTCAGGGCTGTGCCATTTATCCTGGCCTCCTGGGTGGTCAGGGAGGGTTCTGGAGTAGAGAATAAAGGCCTGTGTGTGGGGCTGGCTCTTTCTCTCTCCTGCAGCTGGACAGGCCTGGACTCCAGCTCACGTGGTCACCTCTCCCAGCCAGCGGGGAAGATTCTAGTCTCTGGCACTGTCCACCCAGTACCTCCTGATCAGTACTAAATTTGTAAAAATCATAAATGAGAATGAGGTTGTGTGTTATTTCAGCATGTGTTCTAGTTAACGAAATAAGATGGTGATATCAAATTACTGGCTAATTTAATTGCCTGGAAAAATTAATTTCTAAAAATGCCAAATCGGAAGGAATAGGGAAGCAGCGTCTATTTTTGATTTTCATTTGGGATGAAAGCTATGCAGAGATTTTATTTTATTCTTTCTCTAAAAGCCCATGAAGATCTATCCTTCCTTGGGCTGGAGAATCGATTCAGTCAACAAAAAGAAAAAAAATCAAAATACATTTTTTGTTTCAGTTTGAATTATACATAGTCCATTGCTGGGTTTTTTTTTTTTTTTGATTGATTTGTGCTAAAATTGTGGCAGTTTAGCCCCATTTGTTAGCAGATTTGCCAGCTTGTGAATTATGTATTTCTGATACTATTTGGAGCACCAAGGCTTTAAGGCTGCCTGGAGGTTGCCTACATCCTAGGTCTGGAGGTCCGTACTTGGGGCAGATAATGAACCATAATGGCGACATCTTTGACCCTTGGGTTAGTGGTTGAACCAACTTTAACCCCTTCTTCCCTGGTGAGCTTCTGGCTTTTTATGGCTGCACTAAATCAGTCAGTACTTAGATGCCACTATGGACAGTTGAGACAATGAGCTGCCATAGCAGTCTGGAGCTTTCTAGAGCGTGGGAGCAGACAGGGACTGATTGTGCACATATCCTTCATGTAGCACTGAAACTTTCTGGCTTTTAAATTTTATTTATTTTCCTTTGAGACAGATTCTCACATAGCCCAGGCTGGTCCCAAACTCCCTTCGTGGTCAAGGATGACCTTATAATTATGATGCTTCTGTCTTATGTCTCAAGCTCTGGGGTTAAGGCACCCATTCCCGTGCCCGGCTTATATGGTGCTGGGAATCAAGCTGAGGTTCTTGTGCATGCTAGGCAGGCACCCCACTCACTGAACCCAATCCCAGACATCTTTCCGTTTAATAAATGTGCTCACATACATACATAATATGGCCAGTACCATGGATGAAGCTGTATTATTTTGGTGTAGTATGATATTTGGATGCCCACTGGAGGGGTTTAGAGAAACCTTTGCCAAAGCCATGGAGCTGGTGAGCATTCTGCCATCAGTCAGTCAGTGTCAAAAGAAGAAAACAGTCCACTCTGTAGGTGCAGCTCACTTTACACGGCTTGGGGACCGCCCCTTCCCATCATTGTCCTGCAGGTGATACTTAGCGTTTCCTGACTAGCAAGCTACGGTGAGTCGTCTTCCTTAAGGAAAACCCCGCATCCGCTTAGCCTGTCTTCATTATGCTGTACTGTTTCAAAAGGTGACAAAATTAATGTTTCTAGAAATAATGATTTAGCCCTTAACTGATTTAAGACATTTCACCACAAATGTCACCCTGTGTGGTACTGATGAATGCCCCCAGGCCACCCCTAGGCAGAACTGTGAAGTAGGCCAAGATTTTTTTTCCACGTCCCTGCCTGCTGCTTATAGCAGTCATTTTCTGCCGTCCCTTCCTCTCCCTTAGTCATGTGACCCCCTCCTCCTTTGCCAACAGTGCCCTTCTAACGCCCTTGGCTCCTTTCTACTAACAGTGGAGGAATGACCCGATGGTCTGGAAGTTTTCCTGCACTGAGGTACTAGTGGCTTCTCCATGACCTTTCTTAGGGGTACTTGCATTTTAAAGGGAACTCGTGAAGACGGCCCCCTTGCTACCCAGGCTGTGTTTTCCATGCCCTTGGTTGTTACAATTAGTGGCTGATCTTTGGGTGATTTGATTTTTATCTAAATCAAAAATGGATCCCTATTAAAGTGTGTGTGTGTATCTGTGTGTCTGTCTGTGTGTGTGTAAGTCCCTATGACTCCTGACTTGGTTATTGAGGGTACTTTCAGTAGCTGTTAGTTAGGGATAGAATGGAGAACTAGGCATAATATAGTAGCTGCAAAGCCTGCTGCAGACACAGCACATGGCCAGATCTGCAGCTCCACTTCTTTTGATCAACTTTTTTGGTCTCCCGCTTTCACTCTTACGAAATGGGGCAGTAGTGGTCCCCTGCTTCCCTGGAGAATGGTGAACACCAAGGGCGTTGATGTGCAGACAGTGATCCAATGGCATGAGAAGAGCCTCCGCAAATGGCATTAGCGATGGTGCCCATGGAGACGGTACTTCCGGTGGCAGTGCTTGTATGAGACCTGTCGTTATTTCCAGTTCTCGAGTTGGGTGTGTATGGGGCTCTCTGGGTGACTTGCAGGAGCCCTCATATCCCTGGAGGTCTGCAGCGCTAGCTGGCGTTTGAGCCGAGGCATCTTTGTTGGCCTCATTTTGCAGACAGAGAAAGGCTGAGCAGTCGGCGCCACTGTCACATCAGACTGAGGCGCTCCCAGGGTTCCAAAACCCCGGGGTTCTGAGAGATGTATTCATCTTTCAGTTAAGGCTCCATTTATTTCCCCTGTGTTCAGGGGCTCAAGGAGGGAACCACTATTTCCTTTACTTTATGAGTCATGGCTCTTCTGTCATTTTGGGAAGGGCCTCGGGCCCCTCAACAGTGTTATCCCTGTCCAATTATCTCAGGGAAGGCACACAGCGAAGACTATTTCCTTTCTAATGTAGTTATAAATGTCGCGACAGTGGGAGATTCAGGAATGCGATCAGGAGTTCCATTTCCTAGTCAAACGGGGTGTAATTACAGTGGGACTGTGGGCTCATCCCTCTCAAGGCATTGTGACTGGGGAGGGAGAAGCAAGACACCTGTGTGCCTCCTCTGGATCTGAGAGAGGGTCTGGAAAAGGACCATTGTCTTAGAAACCTTTCTCTCTGATTTTGCTAGTTCAGCCCCAGAACTGGTTTTTATCCCCAGGATGGTAACTCCTGTTCTCTAGAGACGTAGCCCTTGGGAGGGTTCATTCATCCACACAACACATACAATGGAGGCGCAGTGGATAAGGAAGACTCTACAGGCTGTCATTTTGACTTCTTTCTGTCAGGCCAAGGGGGCACAAAGTCATGAAGAAAGCTTGTTACTGCTGAGACTCCTGAGTCTAATAAGGAGAAGGGCTCTTTGGTTGAGGGCTGCTCAGATTGAGCCTCTGGAAGAACATTCTAGCTTCATCCAGAGCCATTTCCTCTATGTCTTCTATGTAACAGACTCTCTGTGGTGTGCCCCTCCACAGACGAGGAAGCCAAAAACGCCACATCACTGTGGTCTCTTACCCTTGAGGTCTAATTGGCATTCATAGGAATGGGAGACATCTTCCCCTCTCCCTGGGAGGAGATGGAAACATCAATTGTTTCCTAGAGTGAGGAATGCCCCAGCGTGGATGAGGAGTGAAGAGGGCTGCCTGGCATGACAGTGGCACATGCTCAGGAGGATGGCGTACCACACTGCCAACTTCTACAGGGATGACACAGGCCTGGGAGGGGAGGAGGGATCATCTGAGAGAGCTGTGGTTTTACACACATTGTTCAAAACTCTTCAGTAGGAATGGAACCTTATGAAACTTATTATTGACTAGGGCTGGAGTGTGGGGCCTTGGTGAGGTATGGGGGAGTCACCAGGGGACTGTTAGCAGTAACCAGGCCAAAGGATATGGAGGTTGGATCAGGCAGCAGCTGTAATAAGAGGGTAGAGGGATGAACTTGAACTATACTTTGAGATAAAAATCACAGGGGTTTGATTGGATTACACGATGAGGTAGAGAAGAAATTCTGAGTTATAGGGTGGGGGTAGATGGCTGTAGAGGAGTGTGTTGTCTACGCTTTGTTACTATAACAACCACAGAAATTTGTTTTAACTCATGATTTCGATTCAAGTTTTTGTTTGTTTGTTTTTTCAAGACAGGGTACTCTGTAGTTTTTGGGCCTGTCTAGACCTAGCACTTGTAGACCAGGCTAGCCTCGAACTCACAGACATCCGCCTGCCTCTGCCTCCCGAGTGCTGGGATTAAAGGCTTGTGCCACTGCTGCCCAGCTGATTCTGATTCAAGTTTAAGGACTGCACTGCGGGATTACTTTCTTGCTAGCAGAGTCACAAGGCTTTGTAGACTATCACAAGGTGGGAGACAGAGGTCTCTTTCCTCCCCTCTTCCTCCTCCTCTTCTTTATGCGTATGAATGTTTGCCTACATGTGTTCCTATGTATCACGTGTGCCTTGATATCCATGACGGTCAGAAGAAGGCGTCAGATTTCCTGGCGTGTAGATATAGATGATTGTGGATTGCCATGGGATGCTGGGAACCAAACCCAAGTCCTCTGCAAAAGCGTCTAGTGCTCTTAGCCACGGAGCCACCGCTCCAGCCCTTCTTTCTTTCCTTTCTACAGTCACTAGTATTCAATGGAGCGGAGGAGGGGGTCTACCCTGAGGGTCTTATCTCACCCTGATAATTTCCCAAACACTCAAAGTTTCTACCCTCAGTACCTCAATGCTGATTCCATTTCAACACATGAACTCTTTAGAGTCACACGCAAATTCTCCAAATCATCATGGGGGGTCATGTCATGTAGCACGGTTGTTGAGGGTAGGATCTGGTCCAGGTAATAGAGATGGCGTGATTGCGGTAGAGGTTGGTGTAGAGTCCAGGGGAGGAAACCCTTCCTCACGGAAGTAGCTTCCCCTCAACCACAGTCCAGATGACGGGCTTTGATGCCTTTCCATTTCTTTGCCCAGTGATGTCTCTTTCAGCAAGTTTGCCTGGTTAAGGTGTGCTAAAGCAGGCCAGGCACAGGGCATGGCTAAGAGCGAGCTCCTGTTCCCACGAGCTTACACAGTAGGTACTTTCATGTACATGTCTTGGAGCCGGCCCCAGCTATGCCCAGACCCGTGTCCCACTGCCGAAGGGCTTTCTTCCTTAGTTACTCCAGCCTTTCAGATGGGACGATGGCAAAGCTTGGGGGTTAGGCTATGTTAAGAGGTGGGCTTTGCCTTTTGTAGTTCATTTTGGTGGGACAGTGTCTTGCTATATTTAGCCCAGCTGGGCCTCAAACTCAGGATCCCCCTGCTTGAGCCTCCTAAGTGACGGGGTTATAGGGTCCCATGTAGATGCACGTAAGTAGATGATCCTGGAGGTAGAATCCCCCCCCCCCGTGTGTGTGTGTTTGTGTGTGTGAGAGTGAGTGAGAGAGAGAGAGAGAGAGAGAGAGAGAGAGAGAGAGAGAGAGAGAGAGAGAGAGTTTTATTTTGGCTTTTGTCTGCTTGTCTTCATGGCTTGCTGGCAATTTCATCTACCCTGCTTGTGAATTCATTCACTCTGTTGTTGCTGCTGTTGCTATCACTGCTACCATCATTGACACATTCTTACCTAACTTAGAATCACGGTCTCTGCCCCAAGAAGTTAGGATTGACAACTCATCCTCTATAAGCCAATTAAAAGCAGAAAGCAAAGCAGGGTGTGATGTTGCAGGCCTTTCATTCCAGTGCTTAGAGACAGGAATGGGTGGATCTCTGTGAGTTTGAGGCCAGCCTGGTCTACATAGTGAGTTCTAGGATAGCCAAGGTTACATAGAGTGACACTGTCTCAAAAATAAACAAACAAATAACAAAAATTGGAAAGGAGAAAAAGGAGATTTGTTCAATGCGACCACATTGGGTAGAGGAACAAGACCCAAAGAACAGCCCCTCCTCCAGTGCCTCACGCTCCTGAAGTAAGAGCAAAGTTTTAATCAACGGCCAAGGATATGCAGATCTCAGCGATCCCACCATTGATTCCCCCATCATCGATGCTGTCTTGTCCCTAAAGTGGTCTGACAAGTTGTTAGAACTGTTTGGACCCCCTTTCCAGCAGACGATGGTCCTTCTGGCTGGTACCTGTCCTTTTTCTAGCATGAGATTCCTGGGGAAATTCCAGTTTCTTTGGAGTTCTTTGTCAGAGAAACACAGTGTCTCTTTATAATGTCATCATTTTGCTAGGCCTGCTACAAAGAGGAAGGGATAATTCATCCTGCATGGTCCTTTGGAGTTATTCCAGCATCTGGCAGCAACCGTACATAGGAACCACACTTTCACTTCCTAGCAAGGACAGAGACCTAGCCTGACCTGTCTGGCCAATAACAGAGTGTAACCATTGAGTCCTATTGAAACAAAACATTAATTTTGAATGTCTGATTCAAATATAC
>NC_022019.1:11039025-11069584 GCF_000317375.1 Microtus ochrogaster | reverse complement strand
TGTGTGTGTGTGTGTGTGTGTGTGTGTGTGTGTGTGTAAGAGTGAGTGAGAGATTGCATGCATGCATGTGTGTACTTGCAGATAGGGACCAAGAAACTTCCTCAGGCACCATCCACAGGGCAAGGCAAGTGTTTTACCAAATGAATCATCACACCAACCCCTGGAGCTCTCCTCCATCAGAAATACTGAACTCTGAAAGTGACATTTCCCCATCTTTCTAGACAGTGGAAGGGATGGGTTGGCCCATGAGGACTGGCTGATCCTTTGACAGCAGCCACTTTACTAGCTCAGATGATCCTTCGAGCTGCATTTTCTTGCGATTTTTGAGACTACATGGCGGCATCGTGTATTACTTATTGGGAAAGACCCTCCAGCCTTCAAATGAAACCAAGACACTTCAGTGGCTTAGAAACTCCCAAATCCTTATATAGCCCCAATATCTGAATATGAATCTGAATATGAGTTTCCCTCCAGCACACACACGCACACACACACGAGAGAGAGAGAGAGAGAGAGAGTTGTAACCTGATTTGTTCCCCCATAATTTTCTTTGTGGACCCAGTGTTCTATGGGCTGCATTCTCAGATAAAAACCCCACAGTCTCTTACTGTACCCCTAAACAGAAACTCAGTTCAAGCTGAAAGGGACATGAAGAATGGGAGGAAACAATTGGTACTGTATGAAGGGCTCACTTTAATGTTAGTTGATATTTGGGTTAAGGGACTCAGAGTACTGGTGTAGGTGGGTGCTCTCTTTCTGCCTTTCTAGCCATTTGTGTTTGAAGTTGCATTCAGAGGAGAAGATGCACAAAAATGTATAAGAGGTGGCACCATTACTGGGTTACTGAGTCTAGCTGTTCCTGAACTCAGAGATTCACAGAGTTTTGAAGGGGAAAAAATGTCACAAACTTCCTGATTTGTGCTAAATATGGAATGGGGAATCTGTCATCTAAGAGGAACTTGTGTGAAACCAGAAAGTGGCAGGGCTCAGCTTTGGGGTCACAGCAAAAGAAGATCATAAGATATATGGCCATTGTCTTGGCCATAAGACCCTGAGAAGTTTAGACAAGCGAGTCTGGGGTGGGGGGCATATAGCAATTTTGGTTTGTCAACAGAGTAAAGAAATAGTAAATCCATTGCCTTTCTGATTCATTGCTTTCTTTTCTTTTTCTTAAGACAGAATTTCAACTAAGTAGACCTGGCTAGCCTATAAACCACCATGTAGACCAGGCTAGCTACAAAGTCGCAAAGATCCACTTGCCTCTGCTTCCTGAGTGCACTGGGACTAAAAGGGGATGCTCTCATGCCTGGCATATTGTTTTTGCTTTGAGAAGCCTGAAATCCAAAGGGGCCAATTGATTTTCTGAGTGCAGGCCTGGGAGCCTGTGTCATCTTCTTCTGCCCAGTCAGAAACCGTGGCTGCTCAGAGGGTCGGACTACTGCAATGAGCACCTGAATGGCCATGTTGTTTGTGTAAAGCTGACTGCGTGGGAAATCCTGCAGTGCACGACAGGGGATGCAAACTGTACACACCGACCTCTGCTTGTGAACGCTTTATAGTCCTATCAGGGCAAAGAGGTTGGAGGGGCCTGACAGTAAATCAGCTATATTACACTGGGGAGTCTACAGAGGTCTTAAGGTCTGGACAGGGTGGGGGTGCTCCTGAGTCTGGAGGTGTGAACGACCTCTTGCTGAGGGCTGGAACACAATGTCACCTCTTCATGCTTTGAGTTTCCCTCTCACGCTGGGTTATCAATCTCTTGTCTGCGCAGTAGCTTACAGCTCCATGGAGAGCTGGGACCCTGCTTCCGGCTCTTCTGTACCTCTCCAGAGTGCCCAGTATGAGCTGCGCCTGTAGCGCGCTTAGTATCCCTGAAGTGGGAAAGAATGAAACGATGGGTCTTTTAAGTGGAGGGTCCCTCCTTTTAGAGCCCTGAAGGGCGTAGAAAGGAGCCATGCTTTGTGACGTCATAGCGGAAGTGCGCGCTAGGTGGAGTCCACAGTCGCTTTGTACCACAGCCTCCCAGAAATGCCCATTAAATTACCAGGGCAGGAGACGTGTGGTACGGTCTCCAATTTAGGCTTCGGGAAGCACAAAAGCTTCCCCCATCTCTAGAGCTACTTTGCCATATATGTAACTTTGAAGTGGCCTGAGGAGGGGGCCGGGTGGGGACTCTGCTCCCTCCAGCGACCTTAGGTGGCAGTTAATTCCCATGGAGCCACTCTAAAAGGGGGACAGGCCCCATGGGGACCTTGCGTCCATTTGCTAATGACTGTAAAAGGCTGCCCCCAAACCCCCAAGCACCGGAGGAATGCTCTCACAGCGAAGGGAATGAGAAAGAACTTAGCTGGATGAGGACATGCGACCTCGAGGAGGGACCATTTTTAGTTTCTCTCTATACTGCACCAAGCACAGTGGGGCTGGGATTCAGGCCATTTAAGGACCTAGGGACTTCTGGGTAATAAAACTGAGCCCTAGAAGGGAAAGGATCATTCTGGATAAGGGCACAGGGTGCTTGAAGACATAAGAGAGAACGCATCAGGGGCTAAGCTGCCACGGTCATTAACGTGATGATGACTTCGTTAACCCCGGGAACACTTATGCCTCATATATGGTCTACATATCCTACATTATGGACTGCATATATACACATTGTAAATGTGTCCAAGTCAGACACTAGGACAGCAAGCGTCTGGAAGAATCCTTCACATCGTCTGGGCCTAAAGCGTGTGCACAAGAACAAATAAGGGCTGTGTGTCATGCCCTAGCCCCTCAAATCTGGTGTACCCCAGTTAGGGCCCAGAGTGACCTCTAAGAAGTAAATGCACCCTCACCATCCCCATACCTGATGGCCACCATGGACCATGCAGAAAGTGTCTAGTGCTCAGCATGACACACTGGACATGCTTTTAGTCACCAGTGGCGAATGTGTCCAAAAGGTCGGCTGTAGAGATAAACGTGAAACATCTTTAAGAAGCATCCAGGGGCTGGGGAGAGGGCTCAGTGGCAAAGTGCTTGCCGTGCAAGCGCAAGGGCCTGAGTTCAATCCCCACAACCCCTGTTGAAAATCAGGCACCACGGTAGTCCACACGTGTAACCTTAGAGCCAGGGAGACTGAGACAGGCAGATGTCCGGGGCTCACAGTTCAGCCAGCTTCACCTACTTCGTAAGTTCCAGGCCAGTGAGAGTCTCTGTCTCAAAAAAACATGGTTGGCAGTTCTGAAGAATGACATCTGAGTTTGTCCTCTGGCTCCCACAGACACGTGTGTGTGTGCACGTGCTCACGCACAAACACATCACACAGTCACACAAGGTAGTGTTTAACAACACAGCGGGGCTTCTGTCCAGTTCCTTTTGGACACGTTTCCCTTCTTGGTTTCATTTGCTCTGCAGATGGAGGGTTGAAAGCGGGCCAAGCATTGTACTCCAGGCAATTACACGGCACATTCAGAAAGTGTGTATTGTCTAACTGGTCTTATTCCTCTAACAAACACAAAACCCAACCAGGAGGAGCAGGCGGTAGGCTGATGTCTTCAGAGTGTAGGCTGCTGGGCGGCCTTATAAATGCCCTTGTTCAAAGTGGAAGGCACGCTCTAGTCCCCTTGAATGACCCTGTGTGGGGTGTGTCACTTCTCATGCATTTCCTGTGGGCAGGGAAAACACGTAAAATCTCTCTTCAGTATTTATATCCTTTGCTGTCCCATGAGTCCTCCGAGGTTAGGATTTGCCCTCCTCTTTCCCCAGTCTTTAGCACAATGGTAATGGGTAGCCCAGGAAATGTGCACTGAACAAGCAAGTGTTTCTGGCCATCTTTGGAATGATACGCCATTGCTTTGGACACCTATACTACATTTTAACAAGCGTTGCAGGTGTTGCCACCGATGCTTTGCTGAGAGCAGAGGCTCTGGGAAAGCCAAAAGGGAGAAGAAAAGCCGGAAGTGGTGAGATGGGGATTGTACACTCTGATGTGTCCCCGAGCAAGGGCTACTGCTCGATCATCCTGATTGCTGTGAACATCTTCGGTGTTCTTCCACGCATTAGAGCGTGGCGCAGGGAGTCCAGTGAAGGCGGCCCTGCAGTAGAGCAGAGGGCCGAGGGCCCAGTGATGGTGGAAGCGTGGCTTCCACTCCCCTCCCTGGAGACTTCCTTGATTTCTCTGTTATGTTCAGAGAAGGGAATGAGTCAAATGAGAAAGGGAAACAGGAAGTAGGGAACTATCTATGCTTTGCGGGGATTTCAGTGGTCATTCTGCTCAGGAGCAGTGGCCCTGCAGGGGAGTAGAAGCCTCTAGGACCACAGAAGGTTATCATCCACCCCTGCCATCGTCTGCTGTCTGCTCCCCACGCCTGTGAGGTTTGGCATCACACCCTATCAACTTACTCGTGAAATAATACGGGAAAAATACGTCCTAGGTGTTCAGGGCCCTGCATATCAATATAAAGTATCCTTATAACTGTTACTAAATCTTGCCAGAGTGAAATATTTCCTTTAGGATGAAATTGTTTGGCACACGGGGAAAATAATCCATGCTGTCAGCCCTGCGAATAGCTAACAAACATTTAGTGGTCCACCGTGGGTCGGGGGGAGGGTGGAGACAGCGGTGGTTGGGGGTCTCTCTCGCTATATACATGTTCCACATGCCTTCCCTCACGAGGCACATGGAAAATGCAATGAATGAAATCATTCTTGTGATCACCTGGTTTAAATCATGCCTTGCCCAGTGAAATGAGAGGGTTGCCTATTTTAAGGTCTTTGAGAAATCAGGCAGAAATCAAGCTGTTCGTTTTCGATGGGGTACTAAAAGGACCTCTCCCAGCCGTGGGTTCCTTTTTCACAATACTACAGATGGAAGGAGATGATGGCAGAGATTCTTTCTCACCTCTGGGTTCGGGTCACTACAGTGAGCTGTACTGCCCATCGCTGGAATGATGGGGAAAGTGGTCTGACCTACTGGAAAGTGAGTGTTCTCAGACCCTTGGTAGAACAGGGCTTGCTTGAGCAGGGAGCAGCACAGGGTGGAGCCTCCCTGAGGGTTCAGCCCTTACTCTGCTGCCTTTGGTTCTTATGTCAGCAAAATGCACAGTTTTGATGGCTGTTGTGAGCCTAAACAAGGGGTTTGAATCGCGTTCTTCTAAAATATTTAACTGTAAGTCACGGCTCGTTCTGGCTCGACTGTCAGCATCAGGGAGCATAGGGGTCCCCAGATAGTCATCCCCTGAGAGCTTGGTCAGTTCTACTATTTCTCCCATTTAACATTTCGATTCTTTGCTATCATTGTGTGTATATGATGTGTCTGTATGAGCGCAAGTCCTTGTGCTCCACAACCCGTGTGAAGAGAGGTCAGGGATTCTGGAGAGTCAGTTTTCTCTTTCCCTCTGGGTTCCAAGGACTCAGGTCATCAGAGTGACATGGCAAAAGCCTCTATCCATGGAACCATCTCTCTGGCCACTTTTTTCCCTCCATATTTTGAGGCAGGGTTTCATCTTGCTCAGACTCATCTTTAACTTGTTATGCAGCTGAGGCTGGTTTTGAATTCGCGATCTTCCTTCCTCTACCTCCCAAGAGCTAGAGGTATAAAAGCATGTCACTGCACCTGATTTTTGTCACTCTGTTCTCCCATGGTGTTATTTTTGAGTACTTTTGGGACATACTCTACTAGCAAGCCTTGAATCTTTTAGTCGTCATTTACATCACATGCATATTTTAACATGCGTGAGCAATAGCACAGGTAGATTTGCCTAGATATAAACACATGCAATTATAAATAGATCAATATACCATTTGTTTATTACATACGTATCACATGTAGCAAGCATCTCATGTACTCATTACATACAATGTAATTATAAGTAGCTAATAGTTTCATCATCATCCAGTCTGATCTATTTAGCCCCACAGAAGTTCTTTCTGGTGGCCTTGGAGATGATTAGCTATTACTATGAGGATCTTCCCCTCCGAAGCAGGTGGCTTTGACTTCAGCAGTGGGACACTGTTGCAAACCTTCTTCCTGTTGAGTCAGGTCTGTGTGGCGGTGAACACAGACCTTCTAAAGTTAGAGGGTGAGCTCAATCTCAGAGGCCCACTCACTTGGTTCCCTCTCCCTGTCTCACCGCTAAAGGGTTGTAGAGTCAAGTGGCCAGTCTTTGGGCCCATTGGAAGTGAGGCATTTCACAGCGTAAGGAGACTACCTGCTCTGAGGTTTCTAGGCTGCTGTAGAACCTCCCGAGCCACATGGAAGTAGGCTGCCTGCGTGTAGCTAGAGTTTTATGCACAACATAACCCATCATGTTGCCTTAGAGTCCTTGGCTTGCTAAGTGTTTTCATTACATGATTAGCAAACAGTCTATCTAAATGATCCAGACCAGCTCATGAAAATGAGTCCAGGCTAGCCACCCAGGAGAGTGTGTCCTGAGGCAGGTTCACCCCACCACTTAGACACATACGACCAAAATGACATGTCACAAAACTCCACGCTACAATGTCACTTGTTAGTATCTTCACATTAAACTTGAACCACACCAAGAAGACAGGTGCTACACAGATATTTCTGAATTTTAAAATAATGCTCTCAACCTGAACAAACCCCAGTGATGTCAAAGAAAGGCAATAGAGAAACCAAAAGGGGAGCAAAAGGGAGGGGGAATTTGAATTCTGTTGGTTAGACTATGAAATATTATCTTTGCCTCTGATTTTCATTAAGTTTTGCATTTTTGTCTTAAACTTAGTGAGGTCACCCTGCAGACAGATGAATGGTGGCTGTGTTTTTAAGGAATGGCAAGGGAAACAGGCTGAAAGGTGAGGGCTCCCTTTCCTGGGAGTCCTTGCAGGGGTGGGGTACAGGGGAGGGTAGGGGCAGCAGGGGAGGGTAGGGGCAGCAGGGGAGGGTAGGGGCAGCAGGGGAGACTCCATAGTGAGAGGACAATTCTCAGCAGCTTCTAGACAGCTGATCATGTGGAAGTTTCCATGGCATGATAAAGGGAGGGAGAGGTGGCAATCCTTTGAGGACTCCCTGCCTTTCCAACACCAACCATATTTTACAAGCAAGGAAACAAAGGCTTGGAAATCTATAGTGATGTGTCTTCTACTGTGTGGATAACAAGGAAGAGCCAAGACTAGAAGCTTGGTCTTCAGGTGTTAGCTTGCCGCCTATCCTCACTGATCCCTAACTGAAGAGAGTGTATGAGTTTGTTTTATGGTTGGGAAGATGGTCCCTCCCATCTTTCTGCAAGCACAGGGATTATGTTTTTCTATTAGTCACAAATCACATTTTATCATTGTCCCCATCAATGACCCGACAGCTCAAAGTCGCCAGTTGTTCAAGATGTATTATTTCTCATATTTAAATTTGGTACTTATGAGATTGGGTACTTATCATCTATTTTGCTGTCAATGAAAGATGAATTTTAACAACTGTATAAGGAGAGGAAAAAAACAAGGAAGAAAAAGAGGAAACTAGGCTTTTATTTTTTCAAAGTAAAAGAGAGAGAGAGAGAAAAACTAACCCAAGCACAAAGGAGCAGTCTTACCAAGAGTAGGAGGAGACAGGCAGTAGGAAATAATACCTCAAGATGCATTGAAACATTTTAGGGAATTAGGGAATTCTGATCTCTTGGAAAAAAAAAGGAAAATTAATATTAAAGACAAGCTGTGAGTTTCCATCTGGCCTTGCCGCTTTCGACTAACGCTTCCATGACGGAATTCATCTGTCCATCAACTGTCAAAAATTCTCCTGTCAGTAAATCCCACGATACCCCAGCAAGCCCACCCCGCTCAAAAATATTCCTTGCCACAAACCATTCCGAATTCTGAATTCTTTCTCTCAGATCTCTGCACTGTAAGGCATAAAAGTTGTGACTTCCCCACCTCATCTCTGTTTCTTTTCCTCGTCTCTTTTCTCTTCCTCATCCTCTAGCACTGGGGTGTAAGAGACGTTTGAGCGGGAATTTGGGGGGATCCCTCGGTCGTTTGGAGATTACATTCCCACCCAGATCTTTCTAAGCCCTTCGGCTGGCGTCTGACAACAGACAGCCCACATCTGTTTTGAAACATGGAGCACTTACGAAGTAGTGTGAACTCCCTACTGTTTAATGTAACTACGTGACTATTTAATGTACACAGTGGTAGAGGCACTCCGAATGCCAAACTGTTGTGACATGCCTGAAGGACATATATAAACACAATATACTGTGGTTTCTTGTGACAAAGAACATTGATGCCACCAATAGGAGGATCTGACTGCTCACCATTGGAGGCAAACGAGGAGGAAAAATGGCTGTAAGGCTTCCCCTCAACCCAACACCCGAGCCCATCATGATGTTCACGCAGGATGGATGCTGACGCGACCCTGCCTCTAGAATAGGGTCTCTTGCCTGTCAACATTTCAGTTGCTTAGATCCCAGATTTTTGCAATGAGTTATTCTTTAAGTTATCCTGAATCTGTGTAGCAAGGATCATGAGAGGAAGCACAGCTGAAGGCGAGCCACTAAAGACTTGATGTTTTGTGGAGACTTGCCTCACTTTTGCGGCCGCGAATGGAGATTTTCAGAGGGCAGAAGCCTAAGGTAACATTTTGGTGCCGCTTGCGGCTGACTTGGGGGACGTTAGCTTTTGATTCATCGTTATCGACAGAAACATCTACAGCCCTTGCCTGTGTGAATACTCAAAGAAAAGGAAAGATTTTTAAAGCTTCGAAAAAGATTTCATCTTTTAATACATTTCTCCCAAAGGTGAACTCTTAGACCTTCTGACATCTCATTAATCAATTGACCAGAACCTGTTACTTTGCGTTC
Source organism: Microtus ochrogaster (assembly GCF_000317375.1). NCBI lineage: Eukaryota > Metazoa > Chordata > Mammalia > Rodentia > Cricetidae > Microtus > Microtus ochrogaster. The sequence goes on along the minus strand of NC_022019.1, from coordinate 11,060,795 downwards.
CATCGCTGCAATTCTCATTAACCTTTGCTAGTTAAATACTTAGCCCCCCAAAAACCGTAGCCCCTTTTCTCTAATGCAAAAATTTCAGTGAAACCTTTTTCTTGCTATCCGCCTTTAATTAGGCAGTAAGCGGGCAGGGACGGGCGCTCTGTGGTGCCTCCTGCTTGCGAAGGGCTTTTGAAACCCTAGAATGAAATCTTGAGGTGCAAAGCCCATAGAAGTGTATACTGTACAAAAGTGTATGCTCCCTCGGAGATAGATCGGGCTATCCGCATACGTACATTTAGCATGCTCTTAAAATGCAAAGCTGCTATTTCTCAGAAAAAAAACCACTATTTCCACCATGAACACAATGAAACATTTCCCCAAAGGACAGCAAGGACCCCCCACCCCCACTGAGAACCAGCAAAAGCTGAGGAAGAGAAAGCCGTAGTTAAAGAGAAATCTGCTGTTGTTATGGATGTTGGTGAAGGCCAACTCTCAACTCCATTCAGTGTTTCTAGACGTGGGAAGGGCCTGTCGTGAGGGTCACTTGCTCCAGGCCCTGGCTATGTGATTTGAGGTTCCTCTAGAGTTTTAGATTTCTGTGTCCTGTGGTTTGAAGAATTTTCTCTAACAATGTAGCAGTCACTAAGGGAATAAATCTGAGAGGGCCTTTGGAGGGAGGAAGTGGCAAATGTTCCCTCTCTGCCTTATAAGTTCAGGCTGCATCCTGTCCAAGTGCTAAGGACTTGCCTTATACAGCTTATTTTAAAATGACAGCTTGAAGCACCCAAGGCCAAAAAAAAAAAAAAAGCCCTCAGCCCTAGGACCCTGAGAAGGCAGGGAGCCACTTTTGCCAATCTGGCGGAAGTGGAGAGCTGGGGTCTGAGGTTTTGTAGAAGTCGATTGCCATTTGAAACATACAGTGAGTTAGCTGGCCCGGCTGGCTGGCGCATGGTTTCACAGCATCGTCCCTGCTTCCATCAGTCCCTCAGCAGTGGCGGTCCCCTTTGGCGTGGAGAAGTTTCTGGTTACAGGGTCGCCGCGGCCGGCTAGCATTACCAGCCTTCTGCAGCCTCCGCGCAGGACTTGAACAGGCTTTTCGTATTAATTTCCTTTCTCCCTGCTGCTTGCAAGTTTGGGAGGGAACGCGCAAAGGGTTCGCCACACAAACAGGGTTAGTGCCTCTTTAAGGAATATTTAAATTGCATTTCCTACTGTCAGTTAAGTCTCATCAATCATGTTTTTAATTAAAAAGAAGGACATCTACATCCCACTTTCCACTCAAAGTGCATAATGAAATTGTAGATTGGGGCTGGGCTGGGGAATCTCAGCCGGGCTCCGCGCGCGCATTCAGTGGGGAAGCAGGGAGGTCAGAAACACTGGCGCATATGCAAGTGGCAAACAAATAACACTCCTGATAGGGCCGGGTGACATGTGTCAACCCTTGTCATCGAGAAACAAGAAAGGCAATGTGCCCAGACAAAGGGTAGGGTGGAATCTCTACACACTGGCAGAACCTGACCCACGCGCGAGGGCTTTGTGTAGCAGACGCCGGCTTTCATTGTTCTGTGGCTGCCTCCCCAGTACCCCTGACAACAGCCATCGCCGCTGGCATTCCACCCTGACATCTGTTCAGCTTTATTGATGCGGCCCTGGAGGAATTCCCAGTGTAAACAGGGAATTCTCTAAGGGAACCCCGTGTTGTAAAAGGATGAGCTGCATAACGCACAGATTTAACCACTATTTAAAGGTGTGACACTTGATTGAAAGTGACTTGATTTTTTTCCCCCTTTCCAATCCCACCTCCCTCTCCACCCTTAACTGTATTTGGCACAAACTGGCTGCGGCAACACCCCACCTCCCTCTCCTCCTTGCTTTGTTTTCCTGATGTTTAACTGTTAGGAGGAATGAAGGATGGGGAGGGGGCTGCTGGATACCGCCGTCCAAAACAGCCATTAAAAAAAAAAAAATTCTGGGTTACAGTCAATTGCATCTAGTTGTTGTGCTGGGATCCTGCCGGCTGCCCACCCACACTCCTGGCAAGAAGCAGCTTGAAAGTCACTTGGTCCTGTGGTGGAGGCCAATGGGGTGGGCTTTGTCCTGCTAGGCAGAAGGGTGGCAGTTTACAGCATCAGAGTGAAAGCTGGCTGGGCAAACTGGCGGTGCTAGTGCTTCAGGGACTTAACTATGGAGTTTTATGTTTTTGGCAATGGTGCCATAGGATATTAATAAGAATATATATATATATAGAGAGACATATATGGCAGACCTGATGGGAATATATATATATATATATACACATATACATATATGCACATATATGGCAGACCTGATGGGACATGCAAGGCATCTGCCATTGCTCCAACAAATGCACATGTGTTCTAAGACCGGTTTTGAAATGTCATAGTTAGATCAACTTCTTGGCAGACATTCAAGTACAGTAAGGGGGTGTCGTGCAGGCTCCGGCCATGGCCGTTCTGTTGCTTCAGTGAAATGTGTAGAGCGCCATAAACAGAGCCCTGTGCAGCGTGACTGTGTGGAGTCGGCAGGGAACTTGACTTGTTGAACTCTGTGGATGGAGTGTGCTCTGCCAGGCTGTGGGCTGTGGTTCCAGCCTCCGCTGATATATGGCAAAGTTGAAAAACTACAGTGACTTCTTCTCGGGCTGAGTCAGAATAAACGAGGGTCTGCGTTATCATAGTCAAGGCAAAAGAAAATGGCAAAACTCTCAGAGTAGGAAGTCCAAAGCCACAAAAGGAAAGTCTCTCCAGGGGAAGGGAGTGTTTTTCAAAGAACAGATATCTAAAAAAAGATTGGTGTGTGTGTGTGTGTGTGTGCGCGCACGCGCGTGCGCACGCGTGGGGGGGCAGGGAGGGTGGGTGTTATAAGTAGGTGGTGTGTATGTGTCGTGGGGAGGGAGAGGCTGGTTTTGTGTGTGTATGTGTGTAAGTGGGTGCTCTGCATGAGCATGTGTGTGTATGCAGGCTGGTTTTCACCTGTGTACTAAGATTGCATTAAGCTACCAGGTTTTCTCCCGGACAGTCTCCTTGGCAGTGTGACTTTAAGTGGGGATCTCCGGCAGGCTGTCGTTCACTTTACCACAGATTAAATATCCCACTTACAGCAACAAAAACACTGCTTAGACTTTGTTTCTAAAAGTAGCTTACGTATACTTTCTGGTTGGAAACAATGTATACTCATGTCACACGGTTTAGAAAATGTGAACGGACAGTATAAAATGAGATACAAAGTGGCCAAATCACCTCCCTGAAATCGTTGTAAGACCTCAGTGACTCTTGCTGTACTTCTTCTTTTATAAAGAGTGGTTATGGTGTGTTTACTCTTTTCTAATCTGTTTATTTCTTAGCAGACCTGCTTTTCAATGCTATTGGATATCCTCTTATGACATCACCGAGGGACTATCTAGTTTAGGATACAGTACTTAAGGGTACCATTTTGTCCAGAGAGCACTCATTGAGGCAAAAGCTTCGGGTCTCTTTCAAGAGAAATCCTGGAGACAGAATTCCTGCATCGGTGGGCTCTCGGGGCTTCTTTCATCCATATTGCCCTAGAGTTAGAAAGATGGTCCCAACTCAGACTCCCTCTGTGGTAGATGGGAGGGCTCTGGGATGGAAGCCCGCTGGGTGCATTTGGGGATTTCCTTCTAACGTGGCAGACTGCATGGGGGAAGTCAGAGCCCCTTCTCTATAGATACACGGCATGCTTCTAATTAATATGTCCCCTCCTGGTCCCTTCCCATCTGTATTTTTCTGCCGTGGTGATGGGAAGCAGCGAGTAAGAACAGCTCCGTGCTGATAAAAGACATGATTCTAACGACATCCTACGTTCCTCCCTGTCAATTTAAAATGAAAAATAAGTTAACATTGACATTTTTGCCAGTCACAGCTTTAGCCCAAACGGAAAATAGGATCCAGACCCAGTTCTAAAAAGGATGTGGTGGCCCTCCAACATGCAGAGCAGGAACTGTAGGAAGATGGAGAATAACATAGCTGTCTGGGGTTTAAGTGGGGGACCTTTCCATCCGCGCATGACTGTTGATGACGGCCCCTTTAAGAAGCCGGCCTTCCCTGACTCAGAATCTATCTTTGGGGATTCAAAATAATTTTGCAACAGTGGATACAGGCCTTCTTTATGTGCTATTGGTCTGGGAACAGCAACAGATTAAAAAAAATATTACCGGGTCAAATAACAGCTGTTATTATTAAGTTCAGCTTTTATTATCAATTTGCCAGTAGATTCCGGCAGTAAAAAAAAAAAAAAGTCCGCATCTGAGCTTTCACTAATCAGTACCCTCATTCTGCTAATATTCTAACGACTGTCAATTTACCTCAGTGCTGCCGTTTGCAGAATTTTCCAATTAGCAGCAAACCTGTTCCACCTTCTCCTGCAATTACGGGGGACTCGGTTCAGATCAGCTGCGGCCAGACAGCACAGGAGGCAGTTGCCAAAATCGTCGCGATGTTGTTTTTAACCTCTGCGTGTGCTGGCACAATTTTAACGTCTCTGTTTATAGGCAGGAGGCTCCGGCAGTCGCGGCATGTGTCAAAATAGTAAAATTATTTCTAATAAACATACAAGGAGAATGAAAACACAAATATGGGCAGATTTGGATTTTGGATTCGTTTAGTGTCTGCTCCAGATTCCAGATTTTGTAGTGTTCTCCCTCCCGCTCCACTCCCCCAACTCCACTCACCTCCTCCCACTGCCCCCCCCCATCTTCCAACCCCTTTTCAGAATGGAGTCTTGGAAAGGGACCATTAAGAGTGGCTGAACTGCATTTGGCTCTACCTGTTTCTTTTACTACTGAAGCAAAAGTTATCACAGAATCTTAAAATTGGAGATTGAAGAACATTTAGTGATCATGTAAAGATAATCCTCCTTCCTTCCCTCCCTCCCTCCCACCCCCTCCCCTTTTAGTAAATGGGGGAAACCAGGCCTAGAATAAAGAAGAAATTTACCCAATGACACACAGCTAGCTCTAGGCAGAGCTGGGATTAGAACCTATCATTTGCCTCCAATCTGGGCTTGGTTCCACTAACAGCAAGCATCTCCCCCTTTTTCTTGGTGGCTTCGAAATATGGCAGAAGGCAGTCAGGGCAGCTGTCCTTCAGATCCTGCCTTTTTGCAGAATGCCTTCCTTCCCAGCCAGATCAAAGCCAATCAAACACTCTGAAAGCCGCCTCAACCGCTGACACTGCCGGAATCACAACAGCGCAATAACTATTATTGCTACATGAAAAAAATATATTTAATAATAAGCTCATTGATTTTCAACAGCATCTCTGTGTTGCCTAATTGATGGGAAGTTGTATGTTTGTGTAGCCGATGGGGGTTATGAATTAAATATGGCCGTCTTTCCTTGAGGGATACATGCCATTCCAAGAAAGACAGGAGATCTACATTTCCCCCAAGCAAAATGGTCCCCTTGTAACAGAAGCAGGGAAGGCTGAAATGCAAACAAAAATAAAAGCCATCCATCACTGCTTATTAAGTGCTGATACTTGAAGGTAAAAGGGATATTGAACTGTTTTTAAATTGGAAAGAATGTAGCAGACAAAATATTGACGGTCATATTACGTGGGTGACAAATTTTGTCCTTTTGTTCACATTCATCAAAGGAGTCATTTGGAGTGAATGATCCTCTCTATATCTAGAAACCATTTTTTCTTCCTTTTTTATTTTTTTAAGCATACATGTATATTAAGGAAGGGGGGGCAGAGGAGATGGGACGTTCTGTTTCAAGTTGTCCAGCTCTTGCTGTATGAGTCAAAGCTTCCAGAAGCTCTCTCCACTGGGCTGCACGATGACCTCTGAGGTGCTGATGTGAAGTTTACTACGGGCTTAGAAATTGAGGCCGACTGAGTCTGTTCCCACAATTTAAAGGAAAAGGGGTGGGTCAGGTTTGATTTCATTTTTAGCTGTGGTTTTCAAGTGGAAGTTCTGAAGCATTTGTTTACTTTTCCAAATTTATGGTATGCCCCTCCACTCCGCTGGCTGTGGCTCAATGAAAACATCCAAGTTTCTATGGCAAAATGGGCCAAGTCAAGGAAACGAAAATTGAAAATGTCGGCTCACAATGGGGGGAATTTCAATAAAAATTTAGTTTGAAGTTTCCTTTGCTTTCAACTCTATTCAGCTTCAAGCCCTTTCTTGTTTTTATGAGGTCGTGTTAACTCAGATGCGCTTCTTCAAACGCTTACTGGGCAATCCACTGGATGGTTCCATTCCCGTCTTTCCCCTTGCCTATTTTTTGACCAAGTCCCATGTAACCCTGACGGACTTCAAACTTTACGTGTCTCTGATGATGAACCTTGAACTTCTGATCCTCCTGGCTTTATTTGGGGTTAGTGACCTGTATTGCCACGCCTAGTTTACGTGGTGCTGGCCCTCAGATCCAGGCTTCACACACGATGGGTAAGGACATCTCTGAGGACCCCCAACCCAGCCCCGTGAGAGTATCTTCACCGCTCCATCTTCAGCCCTAGCTCCAGCCCTCCCTTGTCTTTGAGATGGCGTCTCAGGTGTCTCACGCAGCTCTCCAGGTGCTCTGCCACTGAGGCTAGCCTTGAGTTCCTGACTCTCCTGTCTTTTCCTCTGGAGATGCACCGCCATGCTAGGCAGTCTGCTGTCCTCAACCAAGGAGTGAGACGGAGGAGTACAAGCCCCACTGTTGCCAGACTCAGATATAGTCCCCAAGCAGGGATGGTGAGGTGGTGGCAGCGACACTTGCCATGTCTTCACTTAGAGATTTGAGGTCTGGGGTCTTCTGTCTGTCTTCAGAGGTTCCGTTAACCAAAATGGCTTTTAGTTCTTTCTACTAATATTGTTACTCAACCAGAGTGAAGTTCATTGAGCAGCAGATGAAGTTTATTTGGGTTGGGGACATAGCTTGGGCAGAGAGTACTCAGCTGGTGTCATCCAGAACAGCACCAAACAACAACAGGTTTCCTTGTAAGCAAATTATAATCTTAAAAAAAAAATCCCACACAGGAAGCAGGGTTTTTTTTTTGTTTTGTTTTTCGAGACAGGTTTCGCTGTAGCTTTGGTGCCTGTCCCGGAACTAGCTCTTGTAGACCAGGCTGGCCTTGCACTCCCAGAGATCCGCCAGCCTCTGCCTCCTGAGTACTGGGATTAAAGGCGTGCGCCACCATTGCCCTACAGGAAGCAGGGTTTTGTTTGTTTGTTTTTATTTTGTTTTTTGGCCATCACTTGAGTCACACAGCTACTCCTTTCTCAACTAAATGATCCAACTTTGGAGGACCTGACCACACATAATAAAAGGATTCTAATGAGTCCTTGCAAGTCACCGAGACTTGGTCACATGTACATATGTCTGGCTTGAGATACACCTTTCCCATACACTGATGTACATGATCCTCACAGGCAGGCATTAGTGAACACTCCTGGACTTTCAGTGACTTCCCAAGGACTACACAGCCACAAAATTTTGAGCCCCAACTTGTGTCTCCAGAACTATTGATCGTACATGGCTTGAGATAAGACAAGTCACTGGCAGGCCAAGTTTCAAACACATAGTGCTGTCCGCAATCCCAGATGAGATGGGGAGACAGCATCTGAATGAATCCGAAAGGCCAGGCATCCGGGCCTCAGCAGATAAAAGGGAATTCAAGCAATTTCAGTTTCTCTGTGCATCTTTCAAAGAACATTATAAATGAAAAGAGAGATTCTGTCTCTTTATTTCATTGTCCACCTCGCTTCTATCTCGGCCACCATGAGGCTCACACCTTGCTCCAGCCCACTGCCTGTTGCAATGGCAACATGTCTGTGGCTGAGTAATTTATTAGAAAGGATGTTATGGAGTGGGTACACTGGAGTGATGAAGGCCATGATGCTGACAGCTATTGGATTCTGGTAAGGGCTTCCTTTGGCTGTGTTCATTGCATCCAATGATGCCAAAGCAGGAAATCATGTGACATAGAGAGAAAACACGTAGCAAGACAGGAAGCCAGAGAATGAGTGGCCAGGGCTTAAACTTGCTTTTTTTTTTTTTTAAATGATAACCTTTTCTGGATAGAACAAACCAGGGTCTCACAAGAGCAACCTCAATCCCATCCAAGGACATGTTCCCAGTGACGTGAGGATGTCTCTCCAGGTCCTATCTCTTAAAGATCTCATGGCCTCTTAACACTACATCTCTCTACTAGTAAATCCCAGAATGCTTCTCCCAGGCCACACCTAAACCCCAGCATCCCCAGTTTCATTCCATGTGGCTCTTCCCCAGTTCTCTCCCATCACTTTCCCTGTTCCTCCTCTCATAAGCTGTTTCCCCCAGGATTCCATCCCTTTCCCTCTGTTTATATAGCTCTGAATATGGCCCAGGAGCCTGGAGGGGGCAGGCAGGATGGAAATCAAAGCTGGAAAGGTTACTGATGCTGCCCGTGGCTTCCTTCACAAATGTGTGCAGATCTCCCAGGGAGGAAGTCACCGTGGACCAAAGAATCTAGACGGATCAGGGGGGCATTTGTGTGCAACGATTTTACACAAATGAAATCAATGCGTAACTGATTCCAAAAGCAGGAAGGCAAACTGTCCTGGGGGGCCGAGAGATGGCTCGGGGGTTAAGGGTACCCTGTTGCTGTTTGCCAAGGATCTGCATTCAGTTCTAAGCAACCATGTCAGTCAGCTTGCAACCACCTGTAACTCCAGCTTCAGGAGATCTAATGCCCTTTTCTGTCCTCCAAGGACATGCACACACACACACACACACATACACACACACACACAAAATGAAAAACAAAATCAGTACCCAATGGGAAGGGACAGAAGTCCAAAGTGAGTGTTAAAATAGAGACACTCCCTGCACTGAAAACACTAAGTTCTCAACAGAAAGCCCCCCCAAGTGCCTGCTCGTCGTCATAAGCCTTGGACTCAGTGTGTTCTGGAACACAGGACCACTTCCTGGTCTGTGTGCACGTGGCTATACCTCACAGTCTTCCAGGCAGAGGACACAGCCTTCTTTTTTTCCACCCTCCATCTCCTCAAGAGACATGTCAGCTAGGAGTCGTTGAGATCACCTGTGTTCTTCTGTTATCCCTGACAGCTGACCCCACCGACATCTTTAGTTACAAAGACCAGACCTCTATAAGGATCTCCTCTTTCTGCAGCTGCAGATCCAGCATGGCCATCTTGGAGGCTCAACAACCAAAGAAACAGAGAGAAAGTTCCAGAAACCCACCCTAGCTGGGCTTCACCCTGAAGGCAAACATTTAGTTCTATTGGATCCTAAATAATTTTGTTTCTCTGCTAATCAAGGGGAACCCATTTCTGGCATTTTCTCAAGGCTTGCTAAGTGGGCAAGAGGAGCCGAGCCATGGTCTTGAAGTGGAGGATACAGGCAATCATATGTCCATTTTCATCCAATGTGGAAATACGTTATTGGGTTTTCTCCATCAATGGAGGCCAGGTTTCATTCTGGATGAGGCTTTTTTATGTATCCCACCTAGAAAAGCAGGGGATTTCTCAGAGAAATAAGTAAAGAAACAAACCAACCAACAATGCATCTTGATATACTGAGTGAGCCGGGCTAAGATTGCACCATCATGCAAACTCTGTCCGGGACTAGGGGTCCAAACAACTGTATTTCAACATAAAACCCAAGACTCAAGTGTCATAAAACCAGTGGCAGGAATCACAGAGACATTCCTCTAGCCCCTCCCTGACCTTCCAATTGGAAAGCCCAGAAAGTTGAATGGGCCCAGCATCTCATGTTGTTGCTCACCAGGGCAGAAAGATGCCCACTGTTTGTATAGTCAGGTTCTTTTGTGCCTTCATGTTTCCAAGGTGATAATGATTATCCCTACAGTAGAGATTTACAGATAGTCCCTTTATAGTCCTATGCCTCTGAAGAAACAGGACCAATGAGAAATTCCATGTATTGATGTGATAAAAATAATTGGCTTATTGTGGGGTAGGCTGGGTATGAGATGGGCAGGGGCGAAACCTGTGGACCAAGCCAACAGGCTATCCACTCAGGCAGAAGTCAGTGCCACAGTCCTGAGGCAGAACTTCTCTAGACAAGCCACGTGTTAGCACTTAAGGCCTTCAACTGACAGATAAAACTCACCCACTTTAGTGATGGTGGTGATTTCTGACCCTAAACTCAGGTGGCTACTTATTAGTTAGCCCTAGCTACACTTACAACAACACAACGTTCAGAGCTCCGGCACTTAACCTGTGCTGACCTAAGTAGTTGTATGTAATTGTATAGCTAAGTAGACACACCAGACTGAATGTCACCTGATATGTCTTCTGGTTTCTGAACTCAAGACATAACATTCTTAAACATAAACATGCATAATTTCATAACGTAAATACATGCATACGTTCATAAACATATAGTTTTTTGTGGCCCCCCCAAAGCACACATTGACTTCCTCTTTCTTCCCCAGGAAATGGCCAGGCCTGTTGGAGATCTTGTACTGAGGTCTTCCAGGTGGTCTGGTGAGTTTGGGTTGCTCCAAAGGTGAGGGACAGATCTTGTATCCTTCTTACCCCAAATTCCATGACTTTTAAAACTGAACGGAAATAAAATTTCCAAGGAAATCGCTGAGGTATGTGAAGAGAGTTCAGGACTTTTGGACCTGGATGCCAGCTTTTGTGGGTGAATTTTGAAAAAGTGGGATCTGTGGAAGGAACAGTGGAGTAGCGGAAATGGGACAGATACAGACTTCCTGACCAAGAAAATCTCTCCACCAAGTGTGTGTGTGTGTGTGTGTGTGTGTGTGTGTGTGTGTGCCTGTACAGTGTGCACATGTACACATATAGACACACAGAAGCACACTCATATATATACACAGGTACATACACACAAATGCATGTACACACACAGACACATGCACACACGTGCATATACATACACATTCATATACAAACAGTTGCAAATACACATGCATACACATAGATACTCATGCATGTGCACTCATGTATGGACTCATGTCAAAAGGCAACTGAAGAAATGTGTTCAGGAACTGAGGGGTGGCATAACGGGGTGGGGTGACTTGAGAATGACAACACGGCTAACAAATGGGGAGGCCCCCTTGGTGTTCCCCTCAAAGTTCCTAGTGCTGCACATCCAGGATTTTTCTTGCGGGGGGGGGGTGTCTTTCTTAAACTAAGGGTCTAAGAGAAATTCTGCAATCTACAGGTCTGTTTAGGTGTAAAATTTGTCCCAAGAGTAATTTTTCCAAATGATGAGAGTTAAGAGACAGGGAGAGAGATGTCAGAATTTCCCACACAAGGATCTCTTCTCAGGGGTCTTGATGGAAATACGACCCGTGCTTTGAGATATAGGACCCCATCCAATAATCAGAACACTAGGAACACAACCGGGGCTGCAAGGCTGTGGCAGAGGCAGGAGAACAGAGCTGCCTGAAAACACTGTAGAGAGCGGCCCCCCAAGGCCCAAACAGGTGTTTCCAAACATTCTAAAAGGGGCCTGGGAAATCCAGAGCTCTCTATTGCAGAACAGGTCTCTTGTTTGCCATGTGTCTGGTGTGTTTGGAGTCCCGACGGGCGCAATTGTACTTAATGCCGGTTGCTTAAGCGTCACCTCGCGGCTCTGATATTCAGCGTGTGTACGAGAGGCACGCCACAGCTAGACCTGTAACATCTTGGGCCAAGTTGTATGCTGCAAGCGTCAGAATCCAGGCTCAGACGTCTGGTTCTGGAACCAGAGGATTTGAGGATTAGTTATGCTAAGGAAAGCTGTTTGGCCCTGTTCTCTTTGTGAACAAAGCTATCTGCGTTGCTTCATTTAATCTAGCATATATCTGGCAATTATTGATGTTAAATTGATTTAGTGTGTTGAGCAATGTTTCAGACTCCAAACACGGAGCCCCCATTTATTTTACAGCTGAATACGGAACACGGATTCATGCCTGATGTAATCAGCTTTGTGTTAACCCCTAAAGTGTAAGCATTGATCCTTCCTCAACTTGCAACTTAATTACTCGCCACTGTGTTCCCCTCCTGTGTAATTTATCCCTGGGAAATAAACAGAGCCCTTTAGGGGGAGGGTCACCCGTCGAAGCTCTAGGGAGAGGACTGCTTCGAGTAGGGAGACAGTTCTCGAACTGTGTCATGGTTATTTACTGCGGCGCTGAAACCGTGCTAGGAACATTAGCAGCACCTGCTATATCGCCAGAAAGTTCTGAAAGGTGTTTTAAGGCTCCCCCAAAGCTCTCAGGTAATTCTCCTAGCATCCCTCAGAGGCGTTATCCAATTTTACCAGGATGACAAGGGAGGGAACGTGCGTGAGGGGCGAGAGAGGGTTAGTGAGGAAGAGAAAAGTGAGAATATGGTTGGGAATACAGGCAGTAATTGGACACCATCCCCTTTCTCTTAATTTTATCCTGTAGCCTGCACCATAGCCTTCATTACATTGTCGCTATGAACAGAGGCACGGGAGGTTAATTTTGCAAGCCTTGCAGCTGACATGTGTAGGAACTTCTCTTTTCAGGGACTCGCCTCCTTAGGAAAAATATAGATGCTGGGCTCAGGCTAAGACAGTGGCGTTAAGAGCAAAATCAATGCGTTCCCTATCCCGGCGTCAAAGGGATGTAGGGCTGAGGAGATGGCCCAGTCATGCAAGTACTTGTCACACAAACACGAGGACCTGAGTTTGGATTCCAGTATTCATTTAGAAAGTTGACCTGTAATCCCAGAACTGGGGAGGCGGAGACGGGAGGGTTATCGATGCTCACTAGTCAGCCAGTCTAGTCAGCTCCAGTTTCAGTGAGACCTTGTCTCAAAACATAAGATGAGAACACACAAGATAGGCTTGCATGTGTGTGAATGCGCGTGCGCGCACACACACACACACACACACACACACACACACACACGCACGCACGCACGCACGCATTGCCCATAACAGATGCATATACACTCCAACGTGTACACACACAAATTATCAAAGCCTAACCTAGATTTGTTTTCTGAAATGGCTTAGTCTAATACAGACTTGGCCAGGCAAAAAAAGTTAGTCTATACTCCTAATAGAATTATAAACACAATGACGAGAATACGTTGTGGGAGATAGCCACCCAGGTCTCACTAGGTTACTCTGGGAATTATTATGATTATTGTCGAGACAGGGTCTTGCTATACCTCCAAGCCTGGCTTTGAGTTTATCCTCCTCCCACCTTGGCCTCCTGAGGGCTAGGATTCCATCATATTGGTCTTTTCAGTTCAAACTTGATTTTAAAATGATCCCGGTCTCCTTACATCTGGCTGATACAAAAGGCTTTTGAAATCAGCTTAGCATCTCTATACACCGAAGTAGGTATGTTACGAGGGGGCGGGGGAGCGGTGACATTTCTAAAGAACTGGAGACGTGGGATAGTTGTTCGTTTAGTGTGACTCCCTTCATATGTTGTGTGTGATGTATGCAGTGGGCGAGTGACTGCAGGATCCCGTGCACCCGTGGGCTCTTGATTTCTGCCTTGTTCCCTTGAGACAGGGTCTCTCACTGAAGCAGAAGCTCACAGTTTCTGTCAGGATGGCTGCCAGCAAGCTCCCAGGATCTTTGCCTGTCTCAACTCCCCAGTGCTGGGATTGCAAGCACACGGGGCTGCCCCCCCCCCCCCCGCTTTTCTCGTGGATGTCGGGGATTTGAATGCAGTTTCTCATCAGCATGAGCTTAACCAATGTTCTTACCCACTGAGCCATCCTGCCACCCTAGTGTGGCTTTTCTTACGCTCACTCTGGCATGATGAGAACTAATTTTAAAAAGAAAAAGAGAACAAAAGCCTGAGTTTTCAATTCTGCCAGATTGTAAGGCCGCTTCTATCAGAGGAATGGTGGATTTGGAGCAGACAACACATTATGACTCATGCATGGGACAAGATGACTTCCTTGTTCTGGCCCAGGCTCCAGCCATTTCTAGGAGTGGCAGTTCTGATAGGGAGTGTAGGGAGAGCCTGGGGTCAGATCCCTGGTGTCCTGAGTCAGCAGAGGACACTGATTGAGAGTGGCTTTTCTCTCAGCATGGCTGGGCTGGGTCTTGTATGTCTTCCCAAGGGAGTGGTGGCTTCTGTTTCCCATGCTTCCCGGCCTCACTAGCTGCTCCTCCAGAAAGTGGAGCCAGTCCTGTGGCCTCTGAGTGAAGAGCTGGGACATTTCACTTCCAGGTTGGCTGCTGATTCCCCTGATTCCCCGAGGGAAGGGTTTGTTTGTTTGTATTTGTTTTTCCGTTTACCACCTTGGGAGAAAGCACTGACCTGCTCCTGGGCTCAGAGGGCTCCTGCAGATAAAGCCAGCTCTCTGCTCCTGCACGCTACTGCCTATGGGACAAGTGGGTCATCCATCCCAGCTCACATGTATATTATGTGTGCATGTGATCCTGGGGGTCTGCTTGAAGACACCAAGTGCTCTACTGCAGAGCTACACCCTCAGATCCCCTCCTATATTGATTGCAAATGTAGTCACTTATTCAATTCTCTGCCTTACTTCAGAAAACTTTGAGAAGGTTTCTCTGGTTTATCGGTACTTCTTTTTAAAAAGACTTATGTGCAATCATGGGTGCATGCATACATGTATGTGTGTATGCGTTAGCTTAATAGTGATGTTCATTCTGGCAAAGTAAATGGCGTTTGAGCTAAAGTTTAGGACATGAATAACTATCTAATTTCCCATACTCTTTTTCTCAACAAAGGTTTCCTCCTCTTCTGAGTCATCATGAATGCATGTATGAGCATGTGAGTGGGCTATGCAGAAGCACACTGTAAGGCAGCAGGCACATTGTATGAAGGGCAGGAATAAGTATCTAGAATGAACTCAAATCATTAGAAGTGGTCTGCATTTATAAACATTGTAAAACATAAAACCAGGTTTAGAAATCTGAAACGAAATATAAACAAACAAACAAAACTCCCTTCAGCCTGTAAGGCCGGAGTTTGGGCTAGGATCAGAAGGACTTTTGAAACACTGATGTGAACTTGGTTTTTTGTTTGTTTTGTTTAGTTCCTTTCTTTCTTTCTTTCTTTCTTTCTTTCTTTCTTTCTTTCTTTCTTTCTTTCTTTCTTTCTGGTAAGCAAATTGGGGCTGGTTTATGGGGGAGAGTCTCATGAATTTGTTGCATTTGTTTTGAGCTTGGGGTAAGCAACCTCTGTGACTCAAAGAACCTAAGAGGCTTTATGCCTGCTTCTAGATTTGGAGTAGGATTTTTGTCTGGATCCACTTTGCTTTAGTAACAGCACATCTGCAAAGAGCAGCGTGATTCGCTGTGGGCAGAAAGACTAGAAATCTCCCTGGAAGGTAGTCCAGAGCCAGCCTCAGAGCCCCAGGGCCTCAGGGTCATGGTGGCTTTGATTTCCTCGTGGGACTTTTTGTTTGAGCTTCAGTTTTTAGAAGAGAAAGTCCATGAAGCAATTCTAGACACTGACTTCCTCCAGAAAAAAACCCTGAATTATTGGAGGTTTCTGCCAGATGCCCAGCATTGCTACCATGGGCTATATTATAAATCATAGATTAATATGAAATGCATATATGTTCATACATATACAAACATACGTATTTACATACATACATAAACACATACGTAATCTACACACACATAACTAGGATTAATCTTAGTGGTAAAGTGCTTACTTAATGTAGCACGCAGGAAGCCGGTGCATGGTGGTACATGCCTGGGATCTCAGCACTTGGGAGGTACAGACAGATAGGTCAGAAGTTCAAGGCCCTCCTCATCCTTGGCTACACAGTGATTTCAAAAACAGCTCGGGCTATGCTAAGCCTTGTTTTAAACACACACACACACACACGCACACGCACACACGAGAAGTAGAAGGCAGAGTATGAGAGGGAGCAAGAGTTCTAAAGGAGGGAGAAGAAAACGGGAGGGTGATGGAGAGCAAGCGACCTGAAGCTGAAGGCTGTTTTAGGGGAGAGGCAAGAAAAGCAAAGGGAGACTCCCAGCGTGAGGGGCCCCTAAGAACTAAGCAGAACAACACAAGTGTGGAGATGTTATAGTGACACCCGTTACTTTGCATGCTCACTAAAGAGCATTTGAAAAACAAAGCACCGGCCAGGGAAAACATTCTCATGGCATGTCAAAGAAGTTTCTGGCTTTGGTAATAAGATTTGGAAACCTGCCCAAAGCTGGTAATTCCTGTCGAGTGAGTAGAGGTTCTGAGAGCCGGCAAAGTTTGTCCAACAAATTGGAAAATAAATGCAGGATTCCTCTGATCTCACGCAGGCGGTGGATTCTGGGGTCACATGAGACGAATATGCTCATTGTCTCCTATGCTCTCCACACTCTAGAATATTATTAGCTGTATCTGGATGCTTTTCGTATCAAATTCTTGACTTGATTTCCATCACACTTTCACTTTTATATCATCTAGGTTTAGTTCCTCTTGAAAAAGAAAGTTATTTTTTTTTTTAAATGAAAGCCAGTTACTTTTAGGTAATAGAAAATACGTTTTGCTAAGAGAGTCACAGAATATTAAAATATTGAAATACCCACATTGAAATACCTGGTTTTGTGTTTTTCTGTGGGTTGGCGAATGCGGGCTGAAGAGGCTAATGTGATACCCAGC
This sequence comes from Microtus ochrogaster, assembly GCF_000317375.1. Classification (NCBI taxonomy): domain Eukaryota; kingdom Metazoa; phylum Chordata; class Mammalia; order Rodentia; family Cricetidae; genus Microtus; species Microtus ochrogaster. The sequence continues at coordinate 11,044,227 of NC_022019.1, read as the reverse complement.
CCGGTGTTAATAGCCGATGATAATTCCGTATGTACCACCTGCTACCTGTCAGGGCACGCGTTCTCTCTGTCTCCCTTTCTGGCGTGAAGGTTACACTGACTGCGGATGTGGGTCTTGGCCGCTGGAGTGGAGGCGGGCTGTCAGACTCGGAATTGAGATTGGCTGTCGTCACAGTCTCTCTTCAGGGACCCCCCTTTCCTCATCTCATCTCCTCCCCATCAACCTTAGGGAACACTTTAAAAACCCACTACCTTGTCCTGAGTTTGGGAGCTGGGGACAGCGGGGGAGGGAGAGGATTTGTAGGGATAAACCATGTTCAGGAAAGGAAACCCTCCTGCCAAAAATCAAAATCTGAGAAGTTTCTTAGGAACTTAGGTTAGGGGAAAACACTCTAGCAAAAACAATGCCTTTCACTAGACCCTTTACAGCTGGGCATTTAAATGCCTCACGGTTTCGGTTTCTCTTTCTCTCTAAGGAGTCCCCAGGACTAACTCGCCAACTAGCTCCCCGTAACCAAAACTGCTCCCTCTCAATGCTCACCTCTAAATATATAGCTCAGAATTGACTGGGCGTAGACGAAGAAAGCAATTCTCTAAACAAAACCTCTTGCCCATTCATAGGTGGGAGCTGAACCCGATGGCTCTTTCAACTCTCAGGTCAACGCCAACAAGTCCAGGGGCAGCCTGGAGGCCTCTCCCTTTCTCCCTGTGAGTTTAACCAACAATCGTTTCTCTGCCTCAGAAAAACTGACACACTCCAGGTCTAAACTGGAGAGAAACTAGAGTCCCGTGTTTCAAAATGGCCTACTAGACACCGCCCAGAAAAGCCCTGTGTGCTCAGATGAGTTTCGTGAATCTAGTTCTTTTTTAAGGGATAATTTTGTCTCTTATTAGTCTCGCTACACCAGTGTCCCTTCTAGGGAGCCACTAAAGGCACAGTCGCTCTCCTCCCACGCATTTGCTTAGGTTTCAGGAACATTTTTCTGAATCATTTCATCTCTTCAGAGGACTGACCACAAGGGCCAAGCCCTGGCTTAGAGAAATTCTCCAAGTGGTGAGTGTTTCCCAGTTACCCAGCCATAAGGCTCTTAGCTCACAAAAAAATGTTACAGCCTCGGAAACCAAGACTCCCCAACTTTTTTCTTTTGTACTTGTGAGCTGTTACGAGAGCCCCATGAGGTAACTGACTTGACGAGAGAAGACCTCTCCTTCCAGATAAGGGAGGAGGCCCCTGGAGTAAATGGCCTTCATGAAGATGAAGTTGGCCCACGAGAATGTGCCTGGCGTCCACTCCCTGTTTTGGACAAGCACAGGATCAGCTATTCATTTTCTCTTCTTTTTTCTCAACTCAACAAGCCAATTCATCTCTAACTTCTGTCCAAAGGGAAGAAAAAATATTGTTGGTTTCTTGGCAGTGTGAAGGTGTACTTAGCATGGCAATGACTCTGGGAAGATTTGTTGCCTGTCCTTCAGGAGATAATTCTGTTGAAGCTTTTGTAAATGAGTGTGTGTGTGTATGTGTAGTTATTATAGACTATATATTATTATATATAATACATATAATAGATATAAAAGAACATATAATTTATTATTATATTATCTAATATATACATATAGTATTATATAATTATATATTATGTTATATTATTTATATGCATACGGTATTATGTAATGACTATGATATATATATAATCACATGTATAATAATATATTAATCACAGCGACAGACAACCAGGCACACTTCAGGCTGGATATGACCTCAGTTGGCAGAGTGTTCACTTAGCGTGGATCATCCCCAGCACCGAATAAGCCAGGGGTAGTGCCAGTCTGTAATTGCAGCACTCAGGAGGGAGAGCCAGGGAGATCAGCCGGTCAAGAGAGCCAGGTGTACTCACTAACCCTGCTCAGTGCTTTAGGCTAGGCAGGTCCTTTGGTTACAGGCACGGAAAAGCTGAAGCTCTATTTTCTTTCACTGTGAAGTTTTCTTAATCTCTCCTTGACAGCCCACGCATGCCCTATGCTCCTCTCTACTCTGTTTTCAAGTTGCCTGACTACCGGTCCAGCCTGCCTTGGCCTTCCATGTTCCTGTCTTGCACCAAGTGTTTTAACATGTTTTCTCTCTAGGCCTTTGAGCTTTCCTGAACCTGGCTTCTAAGGGGGTGGAGGGGATTTGTGGAGGAGGGGGTAGAGGGGGGTGGAGGAGGGTGGAGGGGGCGGGATGACACGGCGAAAGATTAACTTTCCTGCTTTGTCATAAAACTACAGTTTCACACGTTCAAGTGCCCAGATGCACAGTTTGGGGTTTTCCTTTCTAGACTCCACTCTCCCGCCTTGAAGAGGGACCCTTCATTGTAGTCATCACCAAATGGATACAGTACTAATGGAACTTAATTGTTTCCACTAGACGGATCTCGGGTGTTTTTGGCAGCCAAAATGAAAATGATTCCAAATACCATCAAAGAGGCTTCTAAGCCCCCAGCACGCACACAGTGTTTTGATATACAGTACAGTGTTAATATCATTATCTCATCTAGTACAACATACGGTTACTTTAATCCTTTCCCGCCTCTGTGATCTTGGAAGATCCGACAGATAGACGGCAAGGAATAAAACACTATATACAAGGAAACAAAGGGAGACTTAGTCCTCATCCTCTGGGCGTAATTTTTTTTTTTTGATTGTTTGAGTGCCGGCTTCAAATATGTACCGTTATTAATACTGACTTCTGTATCTTCCATGCTAGTTTGAGTTTGTATGCGACATCAAACATACCTTTTCACACATGTTCTTGCCAGATTTTTTTTAACACTTACTTAGCAGTTTATAGAAGGAAGTGAATGATCTCCTCAAGCTGCTTACAAATTAAAAAAAAATCTGTGCTTATTAATTATGCAGGATTAGTCTAATTATAATTCAGCAAATTAATTAGCGACAGAAGGTGTTCTGAAACATTGGAGTACATTTGCATGTTAAATGGAGAGGCTAGTCCGTAATATATGTAAATTTATGCATGGCTTCATAGTTTAATTTAAAAATTTGCAGCTGCATATGGTATGGGAGCAGGTGAAAAGTCAGTTTTAGTTTAATGATGCTAACAAACATTGGATGGTGTCCTGTCTTAGCAAGAGAATGCACTCATACCCCCTAATCTATGAGTCTGTCATAGAGTCTAATGTTACAGAGATGCCCAAGGTCACTCGCGAGAGAACACGTAGGTGCGCTAGGTATGAACTGGAGACAGCGGCGGGACAGCGGTTCGAAGAGGCATGCACCCCCCCCCCCCCCCCCCCCCCCCGCTCTTTCCTCACTTTCCCCAGTATTGCGTGTTTACTTGTCTGCCTTTGGTTTAGTGAGAGTTACATCCCGGTCTGCTGAAATCGGGCTATCTTTTTTTTTGTCTCAGCGGTATCGAATCTGGCAGGTGTAAAATAGTTGTCCAACCTTGATTCCCTTTCCAAATATTCACATTTGCACTTCATTTCAATTTCCCAGAGTCGTGGGAAAGTTATTACTGAGTTATGAATTAATGGTAGGGTGGAGAGTTTTACACATTGGCCTCAGCCATCTGGCAAAACAGTAAAAACCAGCGGACCAGGCAGCAGCAAAGGGCTCTTGGTGTAATTGGTGTTCACTGCTCAGCCTAGCATAGATGAGTTTCGCTGGGAGGGCAGAGAACCAGAGGGGGTGGGGAGGGGAGGGGAGGCCAGGATTGACAGGGACTGGGGCTGAGGACCCATTAAGCCGATGACTGGCTAATAACTTCATTTCTCTCCTTCATCCAGAAGTCATTGTACTAGAAAGGAAAATAGATTTGTACCCTCACCCTGAAGTCTCAGAGAAAGATTTTTCTTTTCTTCTTCTTCTTTTTTTTTTCTTGTGAAACAAATGTGTGTAGGTGATTTGGTCTATTAGATCCTTTTTCCTTTGGGGGATGAGAAGGGAAAAAAGGAACAGGGCAGAGGGCGGAGACCTGGTTTGAAAATTAAAGGAAGATGAGGATGTGTCTCTGTGGTAGAACGCTTGGGCAGCAGTTACAAGGTCCAGAGTTTTTCCCAGATTCCTAGCACTGGGAAAAAAATAAATAAAAGATAGATATAATTATGTTGCCCAAACCACCCCCCAGACATCTTTGGAGACAATTAAAGTGACAAACTCACGTTTAGTATTGGCTTCCTTTCCAAACCAAGTCCAAAGGGTTCTGAATTCATTTTCGTTAATAGCACTGGATTTTGATTTGAGCACAAAACCAGAGACTTTTCCTTGGAGATATTTTCTCCCATGGTGCCAAAATAATGGAATTTGGGGGAATGAGACTGAATATAGGATAAATATGAATTCCATGTAGGAGGCTGGTCTTGAGCAACCAAAGTGTGTTACTGGCCGGGAGTAAGAGGAGAATGGATAGGGGCGATGCTCCTGTTTTAACAGCTTAGTGGCTTTTTGCAGTCAATTGCTTGCCACCGGGGCTGTGGGAGACCCTTCAGAACGAAATGGCTTTGAGATAAAGTCTATTGATACACAGTCAGATTTACACAGTGGGGGAAGCCCTGCCTCCCGGTGCCTAAATGAATACAACAGAACCTACCCAGAAGGCACCATGTTGAGGAGCAGAGATCTATTGCCAAACTGAAATGCCTCTTCCAGGAGCTTGTCACTGGAGCACACAAGGAATAGAAAATGAATCTGGGGGCCTGATGCCAGCTAGGAGCCAGCGTGCTGTGTGTGTACGGTGAAATATTTTACTCACCAGTTTGGTGCAGTGTTGAGGACTTTGAGCAGCCATCTTCTGCTGTCTTTCTCCTGTAGTTTTGTTGGACTGGACTAATTAGTCCCCCCCCCAATATGTGCCCCAACAATTAAGGGAAATTCGAGTGGAGAGTACGTATTAGCATTGGAGGGTTACCCTGTCTCGAGAGAATCCAGTCTAGGGTTGTGACAACTCCCTGTGGAGTAGTTTTGTTTTAAAATCTAGTGGAAGAGGGGTAGGGAGATGACTCAGCTGGTGAAATGCTTGCTTGTGATGATGAGGACTTAAAACTGAGCTTCAGAATTCAGGTAAAGAACTAGGTGTGCTGCACACACATGTGATCCTAGTGTGCACCGACACGTGAGTGTAGTCCTAATGTGTGCTGGCACATGCATGTGACCCTAGTGTAGTCCTAATGTGTGCTGGCATATCATGTGATCCTAGTGTAGTCCTAAT
>NC_022019.1:11037128-11038557 GCF_000317375.1 Microtus ochrogaster | reverse complement strand
GTCCTAATGTGTGCTGGCACATCATGTGATCCTAGTGTTGGAGAGGTGGTGATAGGAGGACCCCTAGGACTTGCAGAAAAGTCAGCCACACCTAAGTGGAGATTACCATGCCAAGGAGAGACCATGTCGCAAAACACAAGGTAGGATGTGATTAAAGAAAACATTGTTATTGACCTCTGACCTACCACACACAAGCTCCTCCCAAAATATAGTGGGACTGGAAAGTGCACTGCGGGGGCGGGGGAGGATTAGAAATTTGCCTAGCAAAGAACTCTAATTTACTACACACCTGGCATTTATTTTGCATGGATAAATAATACTGGCCTTGAGTGGTCCTTAATTTCGTGATAAATATTAAGCAACAATAATCACCATGCTGTTCACAGTGGCTTTGAAGTCACACGACAGTGGTTTGGTAGGGGTGTCCCTTTAGCTGGCACACGTGACACCGGAGTTATCAGCTGTCAAAGGAATTAGCTGTTTGGTGTATTTAAAAATCTCTGCCATAGGAAATCCTCCTATCTCTTAATTACTTAAAACTCTTTCAAGTTTAGCCTGAGAGACTTAATTCTCAGGAAGTGTTTCTCTAAGATTGCATTCAGCTTCTCAAGTGCCACTGATCTCTGCCTTCTTCCTCCCTCTATGGAGTTTGGTGAACAAATCGTTGGAATCGTTCTCATTCAGTCGAGGAACTTTTCTGATTTCTCTCTAGGGCCCTGCAGTTCCTGGGGGCCGTGCTGACTTCAGGTATTTGAGTTCTTGAGATGTCTTCTAAATGTCGGATGGGGTTCATTTTGTCTTCTGCACCCTCCAAAGTCACCACTGGGTTTTCAGGGATTTCTAGACCCCAGATAGAAAAAAATAAGCATCTGCTGTTGTTGTTATTGTTTATGTGCTTGTTTTGGCTTTGCAAATCGAAGGCTGATTCCACACTTATTTCTAGAAGGAAGTGACGTGATGCTCCCAATGGAGACCAATGGGGCATGTATCCCAAAAGTGAAGAGCTGCTCGGCAATGTGTTGGGAGCTTGGACGAGCTCCCTGTGGAGTGACAGTTTGCTAAGTGTCAGAGAAGCTGGATCTTGGCCTCCTACCCACTCTTCTGCAGACTTTTCTTTTTTTTTGTCTTGGATAATTAATCTGATACCTTTTGAGAACTTTTCAGCTTCTCCATAGAGCTGGGACATTAATGTGCCTACTCTAAGTTGTGAGGATTTAATGAAACCATGCATATCAAGTAATGGAACAGGAGCTAAAGAATATAGGCCATTATTACCATCACAAAAGACTTTGAGTCAAGAGGGCTTAGGGAGGTTGAGTGTAGTTGGAATCAAGAAAAGTAGTTGCTTAAAAATATTTCTGACCCCTCCAAATGCCAGGTGTAGTGGCGCACACCTTTCAATCCAGCACTCGGGAGGCAGAGGCAGGTG
>NC_022019.1:11035102-11036321 GCF_000317375.1 Microtus ochrogaster | reverse complement strand
GGTCCTTGGACTTCCCACAGGGCAGGGAACCCTGATTGCTTTTCCGCTGATGAGAGAGTGGGAGTTGATCGGGGGAGGGGGAGGGAAATGGGAGGAGGTGGCGGGGAAGAGACAGAAATCTTAAATAAATAAATAAATAAAAATTTCAAATCCTAGTAGATTTCCACTTACACAATGCATGTAAATTAGTGCTAACAAAATATGTTTTGTCCTTCGGAATGTCTGAGAAGAGCAGAGATATTTCTCTCTGTTCATGTATTATGTTTACAGTGGAAATGTTTTAAGTAAATGGAGAAGATAGAACATCATCTTATGAAAAATGGGTGCAATTACTCCCTCACTATCCTTAACCCCACCCCATCCCGCCTATGGCTACTGAAATTATCAGATGGCCACCCAAGACAGTCAGTCCGAACTTTTCAGTCATCCATCCTGTCCATGAATCTTGTTGGGCCTTCATGCTAGCCGCTTCAACTTCAAGTACAAACCTTTCCCATGCTCTGTAGTGGCATTTCAATTGGATTTTAATAAATAAAACTTACTCGGGATCAGGAGAGTGCCTTACAGCCAGGCAAGGGTAACACACACCTTTAATCCCAGTAGCCACACTAGTTGCCATAGAAACCAGGTGTGGATGCCTTTAATCCCAGCCCTAGACAGGATTATAAAATGGGAGGAAGCAGCTCTCAAGCACAGTCTCATTCCGAGATTTCTAGAGGCAGGATGGCCATTTTTGAACTGAGGTCGAGGTGAGAGCCAGTGGCTGGCTGCTTTGCTTTTCGAGTCTTCAGGTTGAATTGCAGTTTCTCTCTCTGAGTTTTTATTAATTGTGCTTCAGTGCTCCAGCCACAAGACACCACTGGGAGCTTAACCTCTCAGTCTCTCCTGACATTTGTCAGGGTCCTCACTGGGTCCTGAAATCTTCAGTGCATTGCGTAGATTCCATAGAGTTCTGGCTTTTCAAGTTTGCTTCATCTTCAGGTCAAGACTGAGCCATATGCTGCTTGAATTTGGAGGTGCTTGGAGGCTTTTTTTTTTTTTCTGGAAGAAACTATTCTTTTTATTGTTGGAAGGCCAAGAAAAGACTACAAAGATCTAGATTAAAGAGAAAATCCTGGTGTTTATAGCCACACGTGGAAGCCAACCCCATGAAGGCTTTCTCACCACTAAAAGTAGGATCAGCCATCTTGAGGGATGTTCTCGAGGTGAGACAGTGGAC
>NC_022019.1:11031807-11034877 GCF_000317375.1 Microtus ochrogaster | reverse complement strand
GTCCATGTGTCCATCTAGCACAGCTTCTCCCCTTGGTACTAGAGAGTGGATTAGAGAGTGGATTGGCGGATCTCCCGAAGATGAGATGCTCTGAAAAGAGGCTAGGAGAAGAACGCATCTGTCCGCTCCTTTTCCTTCCACTCTGTGACCCAGTGCTGGCATCCATACATTTAGTAGCTGAAACGCCTTAAGAGGGCTTTAAGGGAAAAGGCTATTGTCTTTTTTTGAATTACACATTAGCAACGAAAGCCAGTGGTATTTTAATTTACTGGGCTTTAAAAAAATTTTGGTATCTAATCCAGATAAAAGTTATCTTCCTCAAAGATCAATGGACACCAATCTTTACGTACCTACGTGACCTGTGAGGTACAGCAACCAGATGTTTGGCTCAGCTGAATCTGCCTGCTTAGGTGCTGTCATAGCAGACACCGCTGTTGTTCTTGGCCTTCGGAGAATGTATGGAATCATCTTGTCTGTGGCTTCTGAGACATGGTTATGTTAAGACAGAAGCTCTTTCTGAGCTAGAAATTAGATCTTCTTGTTTGAAGGAGTCAGCAGTGGAACTCCAAAGGGAGTCATTTTTACGCGGAGTATAGCTTCTTATAATGGCAGCTGCTATATTGTACACCTCTTCAATGTACATCTCTGAATACCATTTTTCTTGAATCTTCTATAGAGGTTGGTTGACAATGTTTTGTATTGAAAACTTAAAGAAAAGATTAGTTTTTAGATTTAAAATTGGAGATATACTGAAGAGTCTCTTCCAGAAAGTCTGAGAGGCAGGACACTGGCTGTGATCTTCAAACATGTGCTCAAAATTCTAGAGTCTGAAAAAAATGTTTAGTGGTTGTCCTTCCTGAAGTTTGTGTGGTGCCTCTGCCTCCGCCATTGGACACTAACTTTGACCTCTATTGTATGGTTAGTTTGAAATTCAGTTTCTATTCAAGATGGGTCAGGACAAGTCAGGGCCATGAGAAAGTTCCATTGTGTTCTTAAACAACGAAGAATACTCCAATATCCCAGAGATTGGAAGGGAAAAGGCAGATTTCTTGGATAGCATGTAATGCGCTTTGATCTTATTCAAACCCATATCTAGAAGTTTCTAGAGTCATTTGAAACTCTGGGGCAAGCACATTCTGGTGGTGTCCTTCACAAAGCGAAGTCCTTTACCCCTGTGTGTGACCTTTTATGACATCCAGAACAGACAAGCAGAGGTTTTCAATGTCAAGTACGTTTTCCTTGGTGACTGTCTTTGACCTAATGTCTTCTAGGGTGTATTTGCTCTTCAAGAAGCCGGATCCCTCCTTCCTCGTTACCACACTCATTTGTTTCTTCTCCTTTTCTGTTGTTCTTTCCTTGTTTAGACCGCCACGTAGAGAGACACAGTGAGTAGCTTTATTAATAGAGATGTAATTTGCATATCATGATGCCAGCCCATCCTTTTGTTTTTATAAGACGGGTTTCTCAGTGCAGCCTTGACTGTCCTGGAACTCACTCTGTAGACCAGGCTGGCCTTGAACTTACAGCGATCCTCCTGTCTGTGCCTCTTGAGTGCTGGGATTAAAGGCGTGCACCACTACCAGATGCCAACCCTTTGAAATGAGTACTTGGATGTTTTTTTAGGTGTACTCAGGTACAGCCATCACCTCAGTGTGGGGAACAGAGATCACCAGATGGCGCTAGTTGCCATAAAGATCCAGGCTCTAGTTTTGGGTTCATTGTGTCTGATCCCCGACACTTTTCTCAAATTCTTGAGGCCTTCTTTCCCCCCACTCATGAGATGGCTTTTCACTGGGAGGACTGTTTGAAGCCTTAAATGATGCTTTGTGTACCAAGTACATAATATAGTGCCTCCTTCTCTATGGCTTCACTTTTCCAGGTTTTAGTTACCTACTGTCAACTACGGCCCAAAATTATGAAATGGGAAATTCTGGGTATGAACAGCTCATGGATTTAAACAACACATAGCTATAGCTGAATTTTATGAATTAGGAATTACTAGTTTTCTACTGTGCCAAATTTATGTATGTGAGGACCTAGAGAATGCATAGGGTTTGGTATCACTAGGGGTTTTGGGCATCCCCTGAGAGGTTTAGAATGTATTCCGTAGGATAAGGGGAGAACCAGCCTAGAGACACGGCAGTTAATCTCCTCTTCTGCCTTGGTGTACCCAAACCCTTTAGCCATTCACCATACTGAAGGCGGCAGGGTTTGAGAGGGTTCTGAGCTGTGGTCTTCTTCATTCATTTCCCCTTTCCCAGGAATGCAGAAAAAGATCTATGGGTCAGAGGGATGTACCCTGCCCGATAGATTTTTTTTCACGTAGACTTTAATGACGACTTTTCCTTCTTTTCTTATTGTCTCTGGTCATCAGTAGGCTCTTGCCCTAGAGTAGCTCTTTCTGGAAGGCTCTCACTTCTGCCTTTGTTTATTTTTACCAATCATAGGACACTGATGTTGCAACAAACTCCAGGATAATCCAGTTGAACATTTCCTTTACCTGTCGGAGAGACTATGGCCCAGAGAAGGGGGCTAGTTTGGGCACATGGTCAATCAAGGCTAGTTCACTCTCAGTGCATATTTGTGAAAGTGAAGCAAAGCCTTCTGGGACCTAACACTGTCTCAGTGACCCAGGAATCCCGCTGGAATGCCAGGGTCTGGAGTTCAGCTGTTGACCCTACATCTCCATACCTCTTTATCCCACAGCAAGGCTACCCCTGCTCTTGTTTGGGTCTTGCTTGTGAGGAATGCAGTCAGAAGACGAGCAAACTGCAGCATGTTGAGTGGTTATAATATTCACGTAGTCACTCTTGCTTGGAAAAAGTGGAAATCACTCCCTTGCTAAGGAGAATCGGCACATTTGGTCTGAATCTTGGAATTCTTTAGGGTTTTCTGTTTCTAAAGAGAGAAAGCTGACATTGTCCAGGCTCCTCTGGTTTCGGAGGAATCGAGACCCAAGGGATTCTGAGAGAATTTGTTCCTTGCAAGTTACTCTGTGACTAATATATGATATAGATAGTTAAGAGTTTTGAGAAGTTGGGAAAGGTGTGTGTGTGTATGTGTTGTGTGT
>NC_022019.1:10983263-11031707 GCF_000317375.1 Microtus ochrogaster | reverse complement strand
GAGAGAGAGAGAGAGAGAGAGAGAGAGAGAAGATACCAGTAAAATATTAAGAGAGATTTGACAATGTTTGTAAGTTCTAGAATTTCTTTTAATTAATTTTTAAATTCACATGTAAAAGCGTCCACCACAGTACTTCTAATGTTATCTATCCATTTTAGCAGTTCTATATTTAATAATGTAACATCCCTCCATCTTCCCCCTCTCCCTACTCCCCCTCTCCTCCACTCCTTTCCCCTTTGTGAGCCAAGAGCTAAATCCTTGGTATGCAGGGGTCTGTTGTGTAGGCTGCACACTCAGCCCTAGGACAAGCGAGAGAATCAAAATTGGGTGTTCTCCATCCGAAGAACTGTTTAGGGTCCTAATTTAAAATGAAAAAAGCCTTTCACCAGGCCGCATGTTTCCCTAAATCAATTGGATTTTATGTAAACATTTATCTCTTTCGCACTTTTCCACCTACCACATGGTTCTCGAAGTAATGGCTCAGTGAACATTAATGCTTTCACCAGATCCCCCTTTTTTTTTTTCTGGAACAGGAGTGGGGGAGGAGAGAGAGAAAGTGCATGCAGGGCACACAGAATGCATTATCTGGAGCCCAGTTGTTGAAAAGCAAAACTTCAGAAAAAATCGAGGCACCAATGAGAAGACGCACTCAACCTGGCTTTGGCGTGGGGGGGCAGGTGTTAGATAGAAGTGACTGGGGTAGATGAGGGGGGAGGCAAACACGGTGGGGGGTGGGGGCTCTCATTTGGAAAGAGGCTCCCGTGAGCAAGCCAAGTTTGTATTAGATCCTTAGAGCGGTGGAAGGGTTTGCAAGTGGTCGTAGCTGATGAGTGTACAAATATAGCCACGACTCTCCATCCAGAAAGTGGTTGTAGTTGGTGAGTGTACAAATATAGACACATCTCTTCATCCAGAAAGAAAATGCTGGCTTCCGTTCGGTCCCGGCTACAACAAAAGCCGTCCTCCTTCTCAGCCCACCCAAGTTAGCACAGGCAGGCATTCCCTGCACTTTTGAAAGCTGGGGCAGGTTATGAGTATGTCATACTGTGCACGGTGCTTGCACACAGATTGCTTTGCCCTGGTCCTTTTGGAGAATTTTGATCAAGACCCCCCCATACCTCCATGGCACCAAAAGCCTGACCTCCCACATACCCCCGTACAAGATGGCCCCAGAGACAAACCCAAACCAGATGCTAAATAATGGGAAAATATTTAGCTGCCGTTTCCAAATTTGCACCCAACCTTATTCATAGATAGGGCTGGAGAGGCCGCTGCAAAATGTTTTTCAGCAAACAAAGATTAAGAGTCTCAGAAACAAGACAGACCAATTCTTCCCCTCCGTCCTTTACTGCTTACTGGCATCTTCTCAATGGTTTGTTTTTTTTTGTTTTTTGTTTTTTAGTGAAACATACAGTTAATTGGAGTGCTTTCAAATTCTTTTGTGTGGTTGTTGTTTAAAAACAAAACAAAAAGAAAGCAAAAACAAGCAGAAGGTCATGTCGAGATCATCTCACCAACCAGGGCTTTTAAAATAGAATTTTTCCTAAGACTGGTTGATTTCTACTTATTTTTGTTGGTAAATCCTGGGGAAAATGTATATCTTCTCCTTTAAAGTTCTAATTCAAGGCGTAGATGCGAGAGTTCTGAAGGGACCTTGGGACTGCGGTAAAATTTCGTTGTCATAGTAACAGAAAGGGAAATAGGCCTAGCTCACCTGGGACTTCAACACTGCAAAAGCTGGATTTTTTTTTTTTTAAGGAAAAGGACTCTGCAAGTGAAATAAATGAAAAACTTACTGTATTTTGAAACAAAATTTTAAATAAGAAGGGGGGGAGAATTGCTGCAAAGGTGCCTTCTATCATTTTCCTCGGCTGGCGAGACTATTGGATTTGAGATGCCCAGTTTTGAAAGGACACAGATAATTTAAGGGGATATGGGCTTCAAAAAAGAAAAATCATGTCTTACAAACAATAATCACAGATCATGATTTGTGTTTCTCTGGATTGTCTCGAGAGGGACCGAGAGGTCCCTCCTATTTGCTATTAATCATAAATGCCTGGGGTATCCTTGCCCGGCAGACTTGAGCACTAGATAATTATATACTGTTTTATGATTTTTGCACATGTTGTGGGAAGCTCTGAGACCACCTTCAGATGTGAGCATGAAGGTATTGTGTGGCCAGTGGAAGGCAGGGACCCGGGGAGTCCTGGGTTCTGGGCTGTGTCCTGTCCTTTCTAACCCGGGAGCAATACTTTCTGGACAGTAGGGGTCACTGCTGCATTCCGAGCCCTCTTTGGCAGCCGGAAGGCTGTGCAGATTTCAGGCGGGTGGGTATGCAGACTGGAGCCCAGATTGTGAACCGCTTAACAATCCCCTACCGTGATGGAGAGGGGGCTCTGAGCTCGCCATTGAAAACATCCAAATTTGCAAATTGCAGAGGGTCAGCAGTGTTCCTCTCCCAGGCGCGGCTGCTTGAAATTCCCCAGACCTGAAACACAATCGCCTATTTTTTTTTTCTCAAATCAAATCTAATAGAACACAGATAGTGTCTCTCGTTAAAATATGTTTACTGGGGGAAAAAAAAGTAACACATTGCTTTCTCTTCACAGATTCTTTTTAAAATTTTTCCTGAAGTGCAATCAGAATTGTTTGAAAACAGCAGGAAACCCAAGGGACATGAGACGGTTCCAGGTAAGGGGCCCCAGGATCACACCTATTAAATAAGTCACCCTGGTTTTTCTCTCCTGCTCCCACTCTTTCTGCTCAGATCCATCCCACACTGTTAGCACCCGCCATACAAAAGATAGCATCTATGATAACCTCCCTCTTTTGTAGTGTTTAGGTGTTCTCTCTCTCTCTCTCTCTCTCTCTCTCTCTCTCTCTCTCTCTCTCTCTCTTTCTCTCTCTCTCTCTCTCTCTTTCTCTGCACCAGCCAGGGATGGAGATTTGCTTCTCAGCCCTCCAGCCACCCCTTTGCACTCACTGCTGCCCACAGCAGGGGCTGTGTTCTTGATACTCAGCCACCTTGGGAGTTTTCAAAGTGCTTTTCTGTGTGTTTTCTGCAAGCCACAGCCCTGCTACCCACCCCCACCCCCAAGCCGGCCTGGTCTTTCTTTTCTACCAGTTAAGTATTCTGTGGTCTCTTAGCCTTTTGGAAGGTAGTGATCCAAGCAGCCATGGTCACTTTAAGACCGTAACATGACAACAAGACCCAGGGGACAGTGACCCAGCTGCCTGATGGTGAAATCTGCCACCGATTTCATCACCCCTGCCATTGATGTGCTGTGGAGACAGCTAATAAACAGAGCTAGGGTGAAGGGTTGGGTTGGAGTTGGGAGTGAGTACAACTGCCAGGTTCCCTTCCTGAGGATCGGAAGGACTGCCCTTAGCTCAACAAATATTCTTCTGCCATCCATGCCTGACCCGAGTATCTGGAACTCTGTTCCCCATAGCGAATGAAAAATGTGTTAACCCATGGCATTGAAGCGCAAGACTCAATAAGGTAGAAAAATGACTAACTTCATTCCTCAAGTGAGGGAACGTTCTAGAAGATGAGGCAACTTGACTTTGCTCCTAGAAAGATGTCAGAACCAGGAGGATTGGTCACAGACCTCCTAGGTCATGGGTGTCCAAGTGTCCAGGCTGCTGAGTTTGTGTTTTGCAGTGGCCTTGGGATGGGCAATCATTTTCTTCTGTACTAGACCCCAGGAGTCATGTGTCTGTTCCTGTCTGTCTGTTGGAGAATGTCTATGGTGAAGTCAAATGTCAAAAGGATGCTTAGGAACAGAACCAATGAAGAACTAACAGGGGTCTGGGGTGTAGCTCACGGATAGAGTGCTTGCCTGCCTCGGGGAGCTCTGGGTTCAACCCCCAGTACTGAAAAGAGAAGAAAACCAACAAGAGGAAAAGGAAGGGAGGGAGGAGAGAAAGAAAAGGAAAGAAAACAGAAAATAGAAAGGACTGGTAGGCATGATGGACATTCACAAGGCCAGTGCAAACTGCTTTGAAAACCAGTCTTGCGTTGACAGTCTTCCAAACCACAACAGGGTTATCTGGTGTTCTTGCTACTACCAACACCTTCTTGGTTGTAATTATAGCATTTAAGGCTGTTATCAAGCTCCCTTTAAATAGGTGCGGCTCTCCACTTCTTCACTCAGGATTGTCTGCTCGTTCATAAGAAGACAAATAGAAACACAGTCAGCCTTCTTGGGAATCTGCAGGAAGGTACCACACAATAGAAATTTACTTACCCAGGGATCCAAATATTAATACACACACATATATGTGTATTAATATTTGGATATATACATATTGCTAAATAAGAGGGAATATTACCAAGGTCTCAAATTGCCAGTAGGAGCAAATGTTTGCTTCGTTTCTGGAAGAAACACAGCCTAGGGGAAAGAAGCAGACATCTTGGCTTAGGGTATTTCACTCTATTGCACTTGGCACGTTTTTAATTTTCAGGGGCCTCTAAGAAATGTGATGAATGTCCACTGGAGCACCCTGACTTTTTACTCGCCCCAATTTTAGAAATATATTCACGAGGCAAATTCACGCCAGCATTGCATTTTGCTTCAGGTCTCTGAGAAGTGAGGGTTACTTTGTCCTTGTGCTTAGCTGGCTTCCAGTTGATATTGCTGACATCAGAGTCACCAAGAAGCCTCAGCCCATGTGAGCGTAGATCAGCTTCTCCGTAGACAAGCAGCCTACAAAAAAAGCTTACGATTTCTGAATCTTGTTATTTCCAGGGCCAACTTACCATTCCTTGTCAATTTCACTCCACGTTTTTAATTTAAGACAGGGTGAAGTTCGTGTACCTTGCACATCCCTATTTTAAGTCCTTTAACATGTGCGAGCCAGTGGTTTTAACACATGGCCATGTTGTGATTGCCATGTGATTATCAGTGACTATCATGACTGATTCCAGAACATTCTCGTCACTTTGCAAATTGCCTCATGCTTCCTAATTCCCATTTCCTCTCAGTTACCTGCAACTTCTCATCCATGTTTTGCCTTTGGTATGGGTTTGTCCTGGAAATTTCATGTGAATCAAGTCTCTGAATATTTCAGTGGTCATTTACATAGCATAGTGTTTTCAAGGTCTGCAAGGTAGCAATGCCTCCTTCTTTTTGATAGCTCAATACTATTCCATTGTCCGTGTGGATAGCATTTTGCTTACCCATTATTTAGTTAACTGACATTTGTGTTTTATGCCTTTAATGTTTCTGTGATATTGAGTTGTTTTCGGAACATATGTCTTCAGCTCTCTTGGGGACAGAGTTAGGAGTAGCATTTCTGGATCACAGGGTAACTCTATCTTTAACTTGTTGAGAAACTGCCAAATTCTTTTTCACAGTGGCTGCACCAGTTTGGATTCCTACCAGTCATGTGTGAAGACACCAGTTTCTCTAATTCCTCATGGTTTTGCTTCTTTTTAAAAGATTTATTTTTACTTATAATTGTATGTGTACGAATGTTAAGTGGAGCGCTTGCCGAGGCCAGAAGAGGTTGTTGGATCCCGTGGAGCAGGAGTAACTGGCAGCTGGGAGCCACCCAGCGTGGGCGCTGGGAACTCAGCTTGGTCCCCGGCATCTGTCCAGACCCCTGGTTTATTTGTAAGATGACTCAGCACTGGGGTGGTGTCTCCTTGCTGTTTCAATCTGTCAGTCCCTCATGATAGAAGAAGGTGATGGCCAACACCTTTCCGTGTAACCACCTGCTTGGTGGTGAAGACAAAACTTAGAATTTCCAGGGATTCCCAAAGAAAGGAAGACCACCAAAGTCCAGTGTAAGCTAAGCCAGAATGAGCCCTATTTCTTATTTCTCTGCCGTGGATAGACAATAGGCAGTTATTAACCCCAGAAGAAAGTCAAGCTGGGAAAAGGAAGTCAGGCACATTGCTGTTTCCCACACTCATATTCTAAAACAAGGTTCAAAGCTGATAACAATTTTGGGTTCCTTGCTGCTAAGTCTCCATCACTATAGAAGGGCTGTATCTGTTCCAGGTCATAGTGAAACGTATGTGCCCTCGTTAAATTAGTTATTCATCCACAAATATCACAGAGAATAGTCTGTGTGCTCCTAACAGTCCCAGGCAGGTGTGGAAGTCCTAGCACAGGCAATTCAAATACAGGCCATCTCCGCTTTGGCTGTGCTACAGGCAGTAGAGTGAACGAGTGGTTTCCAAAGCCTGGGTCTGCTTCTCTGTGGTCTTACAGGGAAGGGGCCCTGCATAGTGTAGTTGTCTTGGTGGTGTCTGTTGGAGCTCAGCTGTCTGGTCAGTGACTGTGACAATAGTAAGGGTGTTCGTGAGTTTGCAGAGCTTATCTCTACTGACTGTAGATCCGTCACTCAAGATTGGGTACCCATTACTATAGAGGGTTGGAGTGTGTTCCATCCTAGGGGCAACACCAGCTTCTCCATTAAGCTCTTCTGGTGTTGATCTCTTTGATATGTTTCCTACCTTCAAATCAAAGTGTTGGGTGAGCTCATAGTAGGGTGAATAATAGCATAAAGAGAGAGATTCCAGATGTATTAAAATTATCTCCCAGTTCAGTCCCTTTAAGTTCCACAGAATGATTTGTTTTTAGTTCCAGTGGACTTTTAATGAGATAAATGAACTGTAATGACAAAAATCAATATTTTACCCAGTGTGTGTGTTTCTGAACTTTGTAAGCTCAGCAAAGACTCTGGTCCATGTCCATTTTAATTTGTATCTTTTTTTTTTCTTATGTAGAACACAATGTTTTAGTTATGTTTGTCTTGTCAATATAATCACCTATCCTGGGGCTGACAGGCATCCTGCAATCTTTTATATTATGCTTACACTTCAGACACTTCATACGTTATATTTTGATCTACATTTTAGCATTTCATTACACATTAATTTACATCATTATGTTAGACAGAGAACCATCCAGAAGCCATATCCTCCCTGACCTTAAGAGATAAGATGTAGCCACGTGGTAGTGGCACAAGCCTTTAATCCCAGTTTTCAGGAGGCAGAGGCAGGTGGATCTTTGTGAGTTCAAGGACAGCCTGGTCTACACAGCAGAAATCCTGTCTCGGAAAAAAGAAAAAGAAAACGTGGGACAGGGGGCAGGTGGATTGGAAGGTAAGATGTAACTTATGGTGTAACGCATAAGTTTCTAGTATAAGAAAAGTTATTTATGGGCTTGGTGGGGAAAGATGTAGGAGCTGAGCTGGTTCTTGGATTGCATCTATTCATACAAAGTGAGGTAGAGATCTTGAGGGTGTTTACAGGGGCCTTGGGGAGGAAGGGGTCGATGCTTTGGGAGAACTTGCCTAGAGCAGGCCTGTCAGACTTTGAAGTGAGAAATAGACAGTGCTGGGGAGAGCGGAACCACAGACAGACAGATCCGTCCGTGTAAGGACTAACTGACAGCCATGGCGTAGCTGGATAATGCGATGGTCCCCCTGTTCCTATTGCAGCGTGCCTCCACCACATAAGAATGATGGAGAAATTAGCGTCTCTGACAAACACACCTCGTCTACCCAGCTGAGTGTTCACCATTAGTCCGTTTGACTGAACGAAGCAGGAGCAAAGGCCATGGCTACTCATGTCTTGGAGCAGGGCCAACAGCTCTCCAACAACCCCTTATGATTTTTTTTTTTAACCCCTGGCTCTTATATAAAACTTTTAATGGCACTACCATCTATTTTCCTTAAATAAAAAAATGTTGAATGTTTCTCTCACACCCGTTGAAGAAGGAAAGGAGAGTTTAAATTAACTCCAAATGGCACGAATTTAATACGGCCCCAGCTGCCTGCAGGTTTCTTCAGTGCAAGCCTCTTGGTCTGAGAGCCGCTCCAGCTGCTGCGAGATCTCACAACCCATCCCATTTGAAAGTCACTGTGCTACCAGGCTGCAGTTCTAAACACGTAATGAAAACCACTTGACTTGGGGGCCCCTCTGATCAGCAGCTGAGCCCATGATCTGGTCATAAAGCAAGTCAGATAGTCCCAGGCACAGCAGTTCTCTCTCTGGCATTTGGGGGAAACCTCTGAGGGGCTGAGGGGCTTTCCCGCTATGTAATGCTTTTTTGGGGAGATGCTGTGGCTCCTTCAAGCTTTGCTCTGCCGGAGCAGCCTTCATGTCCCCACCACTTGACGTTCAGTATCTCAGCGAGGTCAGGTATCGGAGTGATGCCTAGGTGGGCTAACTTACACTTCTGAGAGTTTTGAGTTTTTTTTTGGGGGGGGGGAAGGGGACAGGTGTCCAAATGGATAGTCACATAAATAACTTTTAGGAACGGGTATGCGAGACTTCAGACAGGTGAGAACAAATTCTAAATGCCCAAATTTCTTAGAGAATGCAAATTTGGGCACAAAACCCTACGCTAGTGCCCATTCTAGTACAGTGAGATACAGAAGTTCCTGGAACACAGACCAGAGCTTTCTTGGTTCTGCAACAGGAGTGCATGGCTTTTTAAAACGGCCTATGAGGAGACTATGGGCTTCTGATTTCTGATGGACAGCAGGTGACTCATGAAGCCCTTCGGGGGAAGAGTGCGGTGGGAGAGAATTGTGGAGTCAGACACGGAACTGCATCAAATGTTACTGTATGGCTCCCCCGGGTCTCCCAAAACTTTTGCTAGTAAAATACTGCCCTTGACTACGACATCCTTCTTGGCGTTCAGTTTCGATGGGAAAAGCAGTGGGGCTGATGGAAGGGCGTGAGGTAGGTGGCAGAGCAAGTGTCTCTGGCCTGTGAAGAGAAGGGAGTTGAGAACCCGTGCAGCAGATGAATGGAGTACAGGCTCTCTAGGGACCTCCTGAAACGCTGGCTAAAAAAGTTCTGCCTCTTTAGTTCTCTACATATCCAACTGGATTTTTTTTTTAAAAGAAAGCCTGACCTAAAACATTTCTAGTAAGCTTAAAAAAATAAGTAAAATATGCGATGAGGTAAAAATAAATACAAGTTCTATTCTGGAGCCATGTCTGTCAAACCACGCCAGCGGAAGCCTCTCGTGCAAAAGACTCTGCCGACATTGACTCCGGGCTTTTGTTTTGTTTTGCTGTGAAGTCAGAGTAGTACCGGGGAGAGAGTTCAGCTAGTCAAGAGCTTGTCTTGCAAGTAATAAGGACCTGCATCACACTCCAAGAGTTCCGTCAAGAGCTGGGCACACTGCTAACGCCATCAGTGGTGACATGGGAGGCAGAGGCAAGTGGGTCGCTGGAAGCTCACTGCTAGTTAACTAGCCTACATGGTGTCCAGACCAACGAGAGACTCTGCCTCAAAAAGCAAAAGGGGCCCGTGGTTGTCCCCTGACACCACATGAACTCATCGTCCCCCAAAAGCCTGGGTGCATGCACACATATATACAAGAATGGATTGTCTCAGTCACTACAACTTGAGTAACTCGCATTTTAGAATTCTTCCTGAAAATATTACTGCACAGAGATTGTCACTGGCAATGTCTTTTTGTTTATGTTGCTCCATCCTCCATGTAGGCTCCTTGAAGCATTTAGAGCCTGGGAAACTTAATACAAACTTGATGGCTGCATACATACGGCACACATACATATATATAGGCAAGCACTTATATCCATAAAATAACACCCTCAATAGCTAGTTGAAACACAGCACTGTCTGGTCAGTCATGAAGTATCTTGTTATTAGTGCCGCAACTCTTGGTGTGAACAATCCCAGAATCCTTCTTGTCTGTCTCTATGGCAACCAGTTTTGTGATCTCCTGTTTGGAGCTTAATACTTCACGGAACAGAAACTTTACCTGTAGAGAATGTAAAATAAAGCCTCTTTCTAAGAATCTTGGGAATACTTAAATTTTTTTTTAAATGAAAAAAAGGTCTATGCTTGCTGGATAGGCATTTAAAGGTAATTTGGGGGACCCCGGAGCCCAGCCAGCAAAAAAGAATCTGGGCTTGAAATCTGGTTTGAAAATTCATGTTTTAAAAAATAAGGTGGGATGGAGGAACAGATTGTGGTAGCCAGATTGTTTGTTGTTAGGCCGGGCAGCATAAACGAGGGCTCAGGCAGAACGGTCTCATTGAATTCCCCTCGTCAGTTATGAGAATTAGGCCGGCATATTAAAGACACAATGCGTATTTTTTTTTCTTACACTGCGGACTCCCAGCTAGGCTGTCGACCATGGCCCAGAGTCCGCCCCGGTTCCTTTTCACTTTAACGGTCTCCATGTCTCTCTACTCCTTCCACAGGTGGAATATAAAATCCCCACATACAGTTGTGCTTTGGGAAAGCTGAAATAACACATCGAGCAACCGAACAGTAATAAGGGAAAAGCACATCACGAATCAAATTCCATTTCCAGATGTAAAATGTCATAAAGGCTCCCCCCCCCCAATGCTCCCCATACTTGGCAGAGCGACGGGAATTTTTGAGATCGTTTTATTTCGCAGCATGTACGCATGTCCCTAGGTATGGGTATCAGAGAGGCCTCGGCAGTGAGCGAGCTATAAATGCCTCCTGTGACTGCCTTGCTGAGGCCCCACATTGAGCTGAGAGGTGTGTGACCCTCACAGAAATGGCAGGAGTCCGTGCCTGGCTAATGGCAGAATCTGGTGTGATTTTAGGGGAAGCATTCTAAAGATGGGGGTGGCGGCGCAGGCTTCTAACCAGAGTCATTACTCTCCCCCGGCTACAAACAATGGGATTGTTGTCTGTTTCAGAGAGCAAATCACTTACTCTTCCCACCCATTTTTCTTCCTGACTTCTCCTTCTTTATTATTCCCGCACACTGGAGGAGCACCTGGGTGCGAGGTGAACAAGGGTGATGGGAAAGGACTAGGCCATCTCTCCAACTTAATGTTAACCAACAAAATCATACATCAGCACTTTGAGAAGGGGAAATAGAGCCAGTGTGGTGTAAGGTGTGAAAATAACCCAAGGGTGGGGATAGGTCTGTTTAGGTCTCTACTTGCTATATGTGTGATTCTGATACTAGGAAACCACTTCTCTATTGGAAAATTAACTGTGTAAGCAGATTAATGGGTATGGACATCTAAGGGTCACTCCCACGGTGGCCTTTTATGAGCTGGAAAGAGCGATTTTCAACTCAGCTTCTGCTTGGTATAAATTACTAGGGTGGGAAACAGGGGATATCTGAGAGTTATAAAAAGAAAAATAGAATTTGAAAAAGGCAATCCGTTTTTGTGTACTTTGTAAGAAACCATTCCTGTACTTATGG
Organism: Microtus ochrogaster; assembly: GCF_000317375.1. Taxonomy (NCBI): domain Eukaryota; kingdom Metazoa; phylum Chordata; class Mammalia; order Rodentia; family Cricetidae; genus Microtus; species Microtus ochrogaster. The sequence continues at coordinate 11,020,515 of NC_022019.1, read as the reverse complement.
GATCTATTCTTACACTTGTCCTGTACTCTCTAAGGGACCATACCAGTATCTTACTGGTGTCTCTCTTTCTGTGCTAACACTGCTTTATCGTTAAGTGACTTAAAATCGAGCCACGTGGAGGCAGAAGCAGCAAATAGCTGTTAATTCGCGATCAGTCTGTTCTACATAGTGAGTTCCAAGACAGACAGGGTGACTTAGTGAGACCTTGTCTTAGGAAAAAAAAGTGGGGTGCAGAGACAGCTCAGTAGGTAAGAACACAGGCTGCTTTGCAGAGGACCAGCATTCTGTTCCCAGCACCCACCTGCCAGCTCACAAGCATCTGTCACTCCAGTCTGAAGGGACATGACATCCTCCGTGGGCACCCAGCACACACGTAGTGCATGCACATACATGCAGGCTACACACAAACAGAAATAAATAAGTTTTTTTTTTTTTTTAAGTGAGGAAGAATGAGATCCAACAGTCACATGTCTGCTAGATCTGTTTCCTGAGCTGGCTCACCAGCGATTAGAGGTGGCAATCAAAATAAAACAAAGAATACCAGAAGTGTAAGGCCACTTTCTCTTATGTTGTGAGCGATTTCAATTAACCTCACCTTGGCGTTCCTGAAACTTTGGCTTGGGGGTATCTTGAGATGACTGAATTGTATACTGTTGGCGTGTTGGATTGATGTGCCTGGGCTGAGGAGGGCCACCATCTACGAGGGCTTGTGCAGATTTGAGAGCTTTGGGCTGAAATACAGACACATCAACAGAGAGAAATAAATGGAACTTGTCACCAGTATGTGCAGCAAACACCGGGGTCCATCCCTCACAAATTATGGACATCTGTATTCCTAATTGGCGTTCTTTCTGGCTGTGCCAGCTGAACGCCAGTGCCAGGAGAGCAATAGCCTCCGAAAAGATGAGATGTCACGTTTAGGTGACAAGAGACACGGATGAGGTATAGGAGCCCCATTGTAAGGAATCTTGGTCCATATGGTTGTTAGATTGCTGGTGACTTCGGGTTTGAGGACCTCCAAATGGCACGCTTTATCCAGACTGAAAGTGCTGTTTTCAACGCAGATGGGTTGATGGTCTCAGAATACCAAGTGGTTTGGTGGTTACAGGGCCAGAAGAGTCGGTGGTAGAGACGCATACAAATAGTTAACAAGGTAATGGTAAGAAATGTTGACCTTGATTTGTTTAGCTAAGATGTAAAGATTTTTGAAGGTCAAAGGTGTCCTCATGTAGTGTTTTGGAGTCTGGCTGCGTCTGACCCTCTAACATTAAGCTGCGGCGGCCGGCAGGTTTGAGGAGTGAAGCAAACCAGGGGGAAAGCGAGGAGGGGGAGGGACAGGAAATGGAGAGAGGTGTTTCAGGAAGTTGTCAGGGCTTGACTGATTGATTCCAGATGGAAAGGGCCAGCCTCCATGACCCAGGAAATACTCACTAGGGGAAAGGAGTTGGCTTGTGGAAGGGGAAGGCCTGGGAGCAAGATGATGTGGGAATACGCACGTCCTACTTCCTTCAAGCCTTGAAACATGTCGAGCTCCGTACTCCTTGGACTAGAATAATATCGGCCTTGTCATCATCCATCAGAGAGCAGAGAAGGAAGTTAAACCCGAAGCCTTGACTGAACCAAGTGGATCTTCCTGTCCATTATGTAGTTTATTCTTCTAGAAGTAGGGAGAACGGTGTAAAACCTAGGGTGTAAGCACAGGTCTCCACAGGTAGGAGCAACAACTCACGTCTGATTTCATGTGGTGGAATTTGTGAATCAAACCCACTAATTTTCGCAAATTTAGCTTAATTGGCAAACTTCCCTAGGTACCTCACAGCCTAAGATATTTTAATATAAAAAATAGAACTTGCCACACACACACATGCACGCACGCACACATGCACATGCACACATATTTGTGCGTGTGCACGTGCATGTGCACACACAAGAGGCACATACATTTGGACATAATTTAAAATCTTGTAATAAATTTTGCAGACACTGAAATAATTCAGGTTAATTCCCTTGCTGTCACGAGAGGCCAGCACTAGCCAGCAAAAGATTAAAATTTATTTCCATTGTTAATAGAAAATAATGAAGCGCATGTGAGCCGCCAGGGTGTATCATTTGGGAAATGTTCACTTGGAACTGAGTCCCACTCCACCCAAAAATGACGATGATGAAATCTGCTGGCCAGGGAAAACTGCATTTTGTGGCAGGGATGCTCAAGGAGTGTCGATGGATGGGGCAACAGGCTTGTGGAAGGAATCGGGTTCCTCCTGAGTGACCGGTTTTCACAGCATGTCATCCTTTGGGGGGACTAGGGTTTCCCTTGTTGCTCTTAGGCTAGGTTAGTAAGGAATAATGCCTGAAGCTCTCTCTTTCATTTTTGTTTCACATTTGAAGACATATTTTGCACACACGGCTGCCTGTTGCCTCTCCCCCGACTTCAACTCTTTTCAGAGCTAGCATGTACACAGGCAACATTCTTTAGCCCCCACAGTTCCTAACCTGTGACAATGAGGTCCGTTTCTTCCTTTGACTGAGGCATGGCCTTGTGCTCACCAAAATCTGAATAGCTCTCAAGCCTGGTGCACTTGGCCAAGAGTGACGGATGCCTGTTTTGCGGTCGCCACCACTAGATATGAACTCTCGAGAAGGACTCTTCTCAGACGTTCACATGTTAACACAGACACAATTGGAAACAGACCTAAGGCTAGACAGGCTACTTCCCTGAATTGTGAGCAATCATACGGGCGATAATTTTCTGAATGACAACTGAGCTTCCTTTAAGTTTGTTCTCTGAGTCCCCAGGGCCTGTCATGACTCCTGATGTGTAGCTGAAGTTCAGTGATTATCTGTTGAGTTGAATGATTGAAACTCATTGACATCCATGGGATGTGGGATTCTCCTCTGTATACTGTGAATATCATTGGTTAATAAAGGAACTGCTTTGGGCTTATATCAGAGCTATAGAGGAACAGAGCTAGGTGGGGAAAACTAAACAGAATGCTGGGAGAAAGGAGGAGGAGTTAGAGAGAAGCCATGGAGCTCCGCCGGAGACAGATGTTGGAACTTTAGCCAGTAAGCCACAGCCACATGGCGATACTCAGATTAATAGAAATGGGTTAAATTAATATGTAAGAGTTATCCAATAAGAAGCTAGAGCCAATGGGCCAAGCAGTGATTTAATTAATACAGTTTCTGTGTTATTACTTTGGTTCTGGGGGGCCAGGATGAACAAGTGGCCCCCTCCTTACAACATCCTTGTAAAATTTTCATATAGGCTACATCAAACCCTCAGAGTAAGGTTCCTTGAAGTGATTTGTGGAGCCATGGGTCCTGGGTTTTTTTTTACCCTATTAAAGTCTTATAAAATGTTAAAAGATGCCTGATAGCTCAGCCAGTAAAATGCTTGCCATGTAGGCACAAGGACCTGAGTTTGAAGACCCATTTTAAAGAAGCTACATGGAGTGGCATGTGCTTATAATCCCAGAAGCGAGAAGGTGGTGACAAGGAAGATGCTTAGGGCGGCTGTTGAGCCAGCCTAGTCTAACTGCCGAGTGCCAGACCAGTGAAAGACCAAAGCCAAGGTAGCTATCACTTGAGAAATGCCACCCAAGGTTGACCTCTGGCCGGCATATGCATTCACATACAAAGGAACACACACACACACACACACACACACACACACACACACACACCCCCGAAATTCTCTGCAGAGCAAAAGAAAACAAAATGAGAGAAGATGATTGCTTGTGATTATACCTGACTTGGAAGTGATATGAATTCATTTTCTGCAGGGATCAAATATTCTACCCATGAGAAGGGAATGGATTATGCAGTGAAGTTTTACCTTGGCACTCTCAAATCCGTGGGTGCCATAGTATCTCCTAAAGCAGAATGGGGAGGTGGCCATGGGCTAGATGAGAAGAGCAGCATTTGAGCAGGCTTGGAAGTTGGATGATGAGCTCTCAAATTTCATTATGCTCTTCTGTTGTTTCATTGGCCTGAAATTCTTCATAATAAAAAGTGTTTTTAAATAACAGTGGATTATTTCATATGAAGATGCAAACAAGGTCAAGTTCTTTCACCCTCCTCTTTGGTTTAATAAGTTAGGAAGATGTGGCAGAACAATTACAGGTAGGATAGCAAGAGATTGCATTGGGGTCATAGGCAGAAAGAGTCATTCTGAAGCGCAGCTCATTAGATTATTCAGCGCCCTTTCTGGAAAGATCTATACATATTCATGAGCATGTATGTAATAAGTGTCTTTCTCCAAAGAGCCTCAGAAAGCCTGCTGTGCATAACTACATGGGTTGAGAAGGAGCATTCCATCTGGGACACTCTTCTTGCTGGGTCAAGTTCAAGGGTGGTAGGTGTGGCCAGGCAAGCCCTTTCCTGCCTCTCTCTGCTCACTTCTGTCTCTGGACCCCATTCACAATCTGACCAGCAGCATATATAGAATAGCATTCAATTCCATGGCATTTGTGCCTGGCCTGTCATGTGTGCTAGCTACCATTCTGCAGTCTGCACATAAGACCTCTGAGAGCAGTTGCTATGGTGATTAGGGCTGATGTCTTCCTTTCTGGAAACTTCTCCAGGGTTTAGACCACGGTAGAACTGCACTGGACAATGTTGTCTGTCTTAGCAACTGGACAGGAAGAGGCAGGAGTGAGGCAAATGGGGCACGAATCTCCATCACTTGGCCTGCACCTCGTATTGTGCCGAATGCTCTATAGGCACAGTCTCATCTCCCTCAGGCCCGCAAGGCCGATAGCAGTAGTTATGTTTCCTAGATAAGAAAAACTGAGATTTCCATGACGGTCCAGTGATTTGTCCACAGGGTTACACTAGGAGAAGTGGCCTGGGATTTCGATTCAGTTTCCACTCTATGTTCTTGCTCTTCCTCGCTGGGCACCCACCCCTCCCCTTTCCTCCAGTGAGACACGAAATCTCCTATAGCTCCCATCCTGCATCTGGGGAACCCGATCATCCCGCAGGATCTTTATCACAGTTTGCTCACACACACAGGGGCAGACAACTGATCAGCCAGTGTTCCAGAGACCGTATCTGAGGTACAGGATCCCCGTTTCCAAGCTTGGAGACGTGAGCTTCCTGATGGAGGTGCTGTCTCAGTTCTTGCATTGCCTTGTCTGCCTGTGCCTGTGACTGCGGCTGCAGGACAGGCCTGCTGGTGGGGAGGTTTCTGGGACCAGCAGACATGTCCCTTGTCATGACGTGGACAGAGTTTGTACTGAAAGACACAAAAAGGGAAACCCATGGGCCAACGGCTGCCTCTGGTTGTACTCCTGTCCCCCACTTGCCTTGCAGAAGAAGCCTTCCATAAGGGTTCCGGGTACCTTGACAGCCGGAGTGAACCTGACCAAGCTCTCCCCTTGTTGCTCTAAATGCAGGTCGTGTTGTCAACAACAGTGAATGTGGATGGGCATGTGCTGGCTGTGTCCGACAACATGTTTGTACATAACAACTCTAAGCACGGAAGGAGAGCAAGAAGGCTTGACCCGTCAGAAGGTAGGACTGGGAGCCAAGGCAGATAAAGTGTCCGGTACTTGTCCTTGTTGTTTGTTGGTTTATAGACAAAGCTTCTAGCCCAGGCTCGTCTCGAACTCACAATCTAGCTAAGAAATGGCCTTGAACTCCTGTTCTTCCTACCTCCGTTTCCCTGGTGCTGGGATTGCAGGTGTCCACCACTACCCTCAGTATATGCAGTCCTGGGGATCGAACACGGGGCCTCTTGCGTGCTAAACAAGCCCTCTACCACCTGAGCCACATCGCCTCCAGTGCTGCCATAAATACTGGTAGTCGGCTCCCCTCGACTCTCAGCCAGGACTCAGGTTCCTGCGCCTCTCTGCCTCTTCTCCTCCGACCTGTGTTTTTCTTTCAGCGAGGCTGGTATTTCAGGCGATCTCGGGCCTATGACATCTTAGTTAAACAGGAACAGCCCCGTGCCAGACGCGTATGAATAAGTGTCAGATGTGCCCTTAAACAGATTGTGGGCAAAACAAAACAATGTGTAGAGTGAAACTGACACTAATTGATTTTTGTTTGCTTGGACAAGAAGAAATCATGGGCGGCTCTGGGTAGTTTTCCAAGTGCATTAAACTAATTAGAAATACTGGTAACTGTTAAATTTCAAGTTGTCCAAAAAATTAAAGTCTATCCATGAACAAACCGACAAGCCTGAGTGAGTTTCCATCTGACTTGCTCCCCTCCTTTTCTGCCTCTCCACAAACTTACGGGTGTTAGAAGACCTCACGATGTGGACGAGAGTCAAATCTCGCTATGATTTTAATCTTGATGCTCTCCTATATGTTACCCACCAGCCCTCTTCCCAGCTCAGCCCTTAGAATGTATCTTATATCATTTTAAACAGGAATTAATGAACTGAAAGAAAATGATTGAATCGGTAAAGAATTTGGAGTGGTGTTAATTCTCCCACAGTGGGCACTGAAAGGGAAGAAGAAAATCCTAGAGTTCAGAGCTCTGAGCCCCTCGAGTTGCTTTTGACTGATTGGATGTGATTGACTGGCCGTTCAAAGGGGGCTCATGTTTTTGGAGCCCTGCCAAAGTTCTCCTCCACCTCTGACCCTGTCATCTTGGGAAATGGAGTGATGGATTGACTTTAGTTATGGCCAGAACACCGTATTGGGTTCCTGTTGGGATGCAAAGTCCAGGGGCCTTGAACATGTGCGGGAAGGGAGGAAAGTCGGTTCCACCAAGTTGGGAAAGTGACTAGAGGTTGTCTCTAGGTGGGGTTGAGCAAACCCTTCCACCTCGATAGATCCTGTTTCCTCCTCCTCTCCCCGGCATGTTAACAAGCCTTGTAAATCTTAACATTGTAGGGTAGACGAGGTGGGGAGAGAAAAGGGATTTACACTTTTCTAGAGTGTTCAGTGTATAAAAATGTGGGCAAAAACAACAGTGTTTCAAAAACACCCTTTGCACAATTAGCTAAGTGTTTCGGTCTTTCATACATAATGGCCAACTCATTAAGCTTTAATGGCCTGGTTAAAAACCAACATCCAATTAGGGGAGGACGGCAAAGCAACACAGCTCAACTTGAACTTCTCGGAATGACCACCAGTTTTCCAGGACAGCACCTTTCCCAAACTCCAGACATCACCAGCAGAGGACACAGAACTGATTCTGTTCCTTCTCGTCTTTCTAGCTACACCCTGCATCAAAGCCATCAGCCCAAGTGAAGGCTGGACCACAGGAGGTGCCATGGTCATCATCATTGGTGACAACTTCTTTGATGGGCTCCAAGTTGTGTTTGGTACCATGCTTGTATGGAGTGAGGTAGGTCAAAGCCATTTGCTTGCATGATCTCCTTTGGCTCCCTGGTTCTTTGGGGCTAGAGGAACTAGAAATTCCCAGAGCAGCAGCCCCATGAAGACTCAGACCTCTGTACCTACTATGAGAAGACAACCCAGGGCATCAAGACATGGAAAGCAAAACATTTGGGGAATGAATTCCATTAAGGGATAAATATCCATTGCAGTATTATGTAAGATGGTGGAAAATTAGAGTCTAAATATTGGATCCTAGGAGGGTGATGGAGGAAAAAAAGTGAGGGTATTTTTTCCACCATTGAAAATTATGTTTTGGAAAATTTCTAATGATACCAGAGACAAGCATGTTTATGCCATGAAGCTGAGTGGTAAGGAGTCAGAGTATCAGTGGATATGTATAATCTAATGAATTCTGTGACACACAGCCATTGAAATGTCTGGGCAACGCACCAGATCTTAATATTGGTTGTCTCTGCATTATATAATTTTAGATTTCTTTGCACAGTTCTGTAAATTCCAAATGTTCTAAATTGGATATGTTTGACTTACAATTTATAATCAGGGAAATCAACTAAGCGCATTACTGAAAGAGAAGTATGGGTGCTGAGTTGGGCTTGGCAATGACCGTCAGCAGTGGCCTCTGTGGTGGTTTGTCTAGTGACTGTCTTTCCTTGTCTTTTCACTTCTCAGCTCATAACCCCCCACGCCATCAGGGTGCAGACCCCTCCCCGGCACATCCCTGGAGTTGTGGAGGTGACACTGTCTTACAAATCCAAACAGTTCTGCAAGGGAGCCCCAGGCAGGTTCATTTATACAGGTAAGAGAGAAAATGATTTCTAAGGCAGCTGGTTCCTAGGTCCTCTTTGCTCCAGTTACCAGGATCTCTGTAATCAGCCCAGTTAGTCTAGGTCTTTCTGGGACTGCAGGAAGAATGGACTAAGTGACAGACATCAAATAGGGACATGCAGGTTCAATTCTGAATTTGAACTTTACCCGCGAAGCTTCTGTATGATCTGTTTGATGGCCATGGCAGCTCATATTGGGAACCCCCTCATAGAAACTGATCTCTTTACAGCCATGATGGGGCAGCCTTTTGTAGGAGCAATCATATAAGCATAATCCAAATTGTTGGCTGTGAGTTCTCTTGACGGTGATTCAAGTGGCCCAGCAGAGTGGTGCAAAGTGTTTCAAAACCCTACAAAAGCAGGATCTACCCAACCATCCAATTTTCACTGAGCATCCCCTTCGGGTGGTCAACGCCAAATAAATCAGTTGAATGGCTGCTTTCTCTGGGTGAGGAGTACAGGGGACGCACAGGACCCTGGTCCTTCCATGAGGTTTAGGAACTTGTGGAGGAAACAGTTTGTGGACTGTCCAGCACAGGCGGAGACTTTCTAAGTTCAAGATGGAAGACCTGTGAGTTGCGGGGAGAGAGCCCGGTGTGGGCTGGTATCGTGGGATTCAGATCATCCACCTGGGCTCAGTGTGGCCAGCAAGTAATGGGAAAGAGAAGTTATTGCTATAGCTCCCAGTGGGGTACGGGGCACTCATTCATCCGTGCCTTTTGTGGGATGACGTAACTCTAGCTATGGGATATTGAAGTGAGGGAAGTAAAGAGTCTTTAGTGAAGGGAACTTTCTAGGGCCCAAGGCAGATGGTAAAGGCCATGCATGGTGTGGTTTCAGTCAGGTGTAAATAAGGGCAGGAAAATGGGAGCCTCAGGCAGTTCAGCAGGAGGTGGCTCTGAAGAAGGGACATTGAGCTCAGAATAGTACCACAGGAAGGGACAACCCATGGAAATGCACGCCTGCCCTTACCTCTGCCCTCCTCTGTGATGAATTCATATTGCTTTCCCATTACTCCAAAGCCCCACAGAGCTGGCAGGTCCCTGGTGGTTCCTGGTACTGTCCCTGGAAGTCCATGACTCTGTGGGAGTGATGGGGTGTGCCTGGCAAAAAACACAGCAAGATGATGAGCCAGAAATGAAAAAGAGCCCAGTGCCGCTGAGCAGGAGCAAGAATGCCAGAGAATTGGAATGAAGTCCCTGGGGTGGGGAGCAATGGGGAATGGGGAAGGCAGGCAGGCAGGCAGGAGGTGGGGAGTGTGGAAGATGTCAGGCTAAGGGGTATCTAGACAAGAGTAGGCACTGCAGGGATGGGGTGGAATCCATTGCTCCACGATGGAAGCAAGCTGGAGAAGACTCCTTGGACTCCAACAAGGAGATCTGAGAACAGTGAGGAGGAGCTGAGAAGGAGAAACTGGGAGAGGAGAAGCCTGGGAGTATGGAAAGTCCCTGAGGTCTAGTGAAGAAGGTTCCAGCTCCAGGACACTTAACTTATACTTGGCATCTCCCGTGTTTTGTCCAAGTTCCCCTGGGAGTAGATGAGGATGCAGGTGAATATTATAACAGGTACTTTGCAGCCAGCCTTCAGCTCTCTACTGAAGTTGGGAATGATCTCAGCTCTCATGGGACTGAAGACTCTTAGAGCCAGATGGGATTTGTGTGTGTGTGTGTGTGTGCACACGCATGCACACGCGCATGTGTGCACACACATCTGCAGACTTCCCCTGAAAGCTGGGGCTTTTGCTCCTACCTGCATTTATAATTGCCAAAACCTACCTTGACAAATGATGCCAAATCTCTCAACCTCTAACTCTGTATAGTCATTGCATAAATATATGTTTGAAATTATGTTCAAGATACAAAACCAGTAACAGCAGAATACTTTAGCATCCTATGCCTTCTAGAAGAGAAGATGCATATCCTGGACCCCAATAATTAGCTTAAGCCTCAGCAGATATGTAAAAGCAAAAAGGGGTTGTTGGAATATCTATCAGGGAGGGACTAACATGGGGAAAATCTAGACCAACTTCCTAGAGGAGGGAAGGATACAGGGACATTTGAATGCAGTAGTTTTTCAACTGAAAATGTATAGTTTCTTGGAAACAAGCATAGCACCTAGCAGAAGAGAAACCCATGAAGCCATGGCTGCTGTGTGGTATGACTAAGTGTCAGTGTTAGCAAGCTCTCTCTTCCTGCTTTACTAAGATGTGATTGTGCCATGTATTGTTATTGGTTTGCTGATACGTTCCTGACATTGCCATGCTTTTTGTATGCATTGAGAGCGCATAATGCTTAGCTTCATAGACATTGAGCGTGCACGCCATGCTCAACACTGATACTTGGGACACCCCAGACCTGCTGGCTCTCACCTTCAAAGACACTAAGGTGTGAAGGTGTCTGTTCCTGTTGTAGAGTCAGCATGTTGGGACACATGGCTTGACTTGCTTGCTAAAGACTTTTCTCCATCTAATAAGGTAGGGTATGGTTGTCACGGACTGAGGAGAGGACACAGGACCAGTGTGCTAAAAGCCAGGGGTACCGTGGTAAAGGTTGGACAACTGGCTCTCCAAGTGATTCAAAACAGAGGTGGGCTTGCAGTAATTCCCGATTTTCATGGTGCAGACTCTCTCACCACCATGATTCCAAGCTACAAAGTAGGTTTCTGGAAATGCAATCACCTGCTCTCGCAATCTGGAAAACCAGGACTTTGTAAATGCTTAGGGTGGAATATGGAGACAGTAAGCAGGATGTTAGATCCATGCTCAGAATGTGTCACTGATACTGCTTTTATTTTTTATTCTCACCTTGGAGCTGACGTGGCCTCTGGCTTGAACAAGGAATGGCAAGTGTAATGAGCACTCATTCTCATGTGAGATGCTGGGACTAGGTGTTAGAGTCACTGAACTTTGTTTTTGTTGGTTTATTTTTGAAGCAGAGTTTAACTATATAGCCCAAAGTGGCATTGAACTTGAGGTCTTCAGGCCTTAGCCTCCCAAGTGTTGAGATGAATTGACTATTCTCAAACTTAGAATAAGCCAAACAGGGCTTAAGATAGGAAGGGCTCTGGGATGGGAAGGGCAAGTTTGATGTTTGACTCACACCATGAACAAGACAGAAGGCCCGAAGTTTGGGGAAGTTTGGGGACAAGCTGCGGGGGTAGAGGCTAGGTCGCCTAGGAATATTTCTCTCCACTCATCGAAAACTATTGAGAATACTGTCATGATCAGACAGTACTTTGCCCTGTCAAAAGCAATATTGGGGCTAGGCACTGGCTCAGTTAGCACAGGGCTTGCCATATAAGTATGAGACCCTGATACTGAAGCATAGCATATATGTTTAAAAGTGTCTAGGCATGGTAGTATGGGAAAACAGAAAAGAGAACAGCTGGGGCTTATTGGCCAGCCGGTCCACTCTAATTGGTAAGATCCATGGTTATCAAGAGATGTAGCCTCAAAAAGGAATCTATTGAAGAAGACACTCAATGTAGACCTCTGGCCTCCACACAGGCAAAAGAATGAACAGATATGCTCTCATACACGTGAGTACACACACAGCCACACACACACACAGAGTTACACACGGTCACGCAGTCTTTCTGGTTGGGGTGCAGAGAAGGACTTAGAAGGCCATGAGAGTGCAGAGGGTCAAGTGGAGGCTATTGTGGTGGCCCAGACTGGCAACGACAGCAGTTTGGACTGCAGTGCTGGTGATGGGGACAGGCAGAAGTGAGCGGAATTTAGGAAGCAGCATTGACGGGACTTGATGATTGATTGGATGGGGTGACGGTTGGTGAGGGGAGGGATGGAGACAGCGCTCAGGTTTCACGTTTGAAAAATTGGGTGGGTAGAGTTAGAAGGTGATGTTTTTTAAGGTATAAAGTGCTGTGGGAGTTCAGAGGGAGGACAAAGCACTTCCAGCTGGCGGGGAGGTGGGAAGATTTAATATTGTAAAGATGTCGATTAATGAATACATTTAGCACAATGCCAATCAAAATACCAGCAAAATGTTTGGGGGAAACTACACAAAGTTCATCTGGAAAGGTGCTAAACTAGAAACCCCGATTTTGAAAAATGAAGGGGCCTTGCCCCATCCAGACATTAAAACCATGTTCAGCTTTAATAATTAAATATAAGGCTGTGCAGGAGCACAGAGAAATGTCTAATAGCAGAAGACCAAAACCTAAAAACCAAGTCTTTCTGCTCACATCCAGTGTGTCGATACTTAACTGCCAGCGTGCTGGGGAGCTGTCTCATGTCAGTGTGGAAAAGACAGAGGTTTACACGATGAAATGGGCCAATGAATTCAAAAGAATCAGGAAGAAAGATTCGGGTTTCTAGACGGACCTTGACAACTGGAAATATTTTCAAATTAACTATTGGTCATTAAAATGTAGATATGTCAAAAGATTATACATCTAAAACATAATTGTTATCTTGAAACTTCCTCATCTGGATGCTAAATAAAGGCCATCGAGTCAAAATTAAAAGAAAATGGGACAAGGTATAAAGTAAAATTTGGCCCATCAAAATGTCGAGCATCAAAAATAACACAAGGAGCCTCTTTAGTTCTGAAAAACATGCTATTTTAGGTACAAGAAGATTCATCCATTTGTTGAACAAAAAGTTAATACCTCCTATTGCCAACTGCCCTTTTTATTGCACTGTGGATAAAGATGTGATCATTAGACATCCTACATATTAAGAGATGAAGACAAAGACCAAGGAGGAAGACAGCAAATATGATCTTAATTAATTCATGAATGTGACCAGCATGGTTATGCACACATGTAATCCCAGTTCTTGGAAGAAGGTAGAGGCAGGAGGATTATGAGTTCAAAGTTATCCTTGTCTACATCATGAGTTCGAGGCCAGCCTTAGTGACAGGAAGCTATAGGAGGCTTCATTATCAGGAAGGAAGCAAGCAAGCAAAGGAAAGAAGGGAGGAAACAAGGAATGAATGAATGAATTTATTTAAATCTACTGATAATCATAGAAATGTAAACAGGAACAAGACGAGTGCTATAGATTTTTTCCATATCTTAGCTGGCAAAGATTTATTTTTTTAGCAAATGAAAACATACAGGTTGGGATAACTAGAAGAAGGTGGGGACTTTTCTCATACAGCACGGCAGAAAGATGGATGGTTAGAGAAGCATTCTGTGCTCGTTCTAGCCCCGAAGAACGTGTGTGCCTCTTGATCTAATGGCTCTACGCTCAGCAACATCTGCATAGAAAACAACTGAGTTTGCTCTGGGCTCTTCATTGGAGTTCTATTTATAGTAGTAAAAAAAAATTAAAAATAGCATTGGTGTCCAGTGGGGGATTCATTAAATCAAAATGGGACATGTTTATACATTTTAAACATCAAAAATAACACTGCTGGTTGAAGCTCATTTACATGAAAGACACACATGATTTATGTTTTTAAAAATCTCGTGCATAGCCTGCTAGGGATGGTGGAGCATGCCTATAATCCCACCATCGGAAGGTGGAGGCAGGAGGATCAGGAGCTCAAGGGCATCCTCAGGTAAAGAGTAAACTTGAGGCTATCGTTGAATACATTAAAAAAAAATCACCCTACCAATGAATAATTTTAAAAGCGTGTACTGAGCACGGCAGCACACACCTTTCATCCCAGCACTTAGGAAGTAGAGGCGGGAGCAACACTAAGTTCTGGGCCAGCCTAAGCAGCGTAGTCTACCTGCTCTGTTTGCACAGCATGGTAAACTTCTGATGAATATAAGAATAGTTGTGCCAATATGCAAGTGAGCAATCATGTTTTTTAGGTATTGGTATTTTTAATATTTTTCATGTTGGTTAATGTGTCTATTTGTGATTTTGATAAAAAATTACAAGATAAAGTCCATGTCACATATGTTTAAATATGGAAAGCATAGGCTACTAAACCTGACTCTTTGGGTACAAAGATAGTCTTTGTGGCCAGAGGTCAGGGGCTCTCCGTGCTTTTGAGGGAGCAGCCTCAAGAGGCGGGCAGAATTAGAAGGGCCGGGGCTCCGTAGCTGATATTTTTACACGAGAGAAGAAATTAGAAACACAAACACTGTTTAGGAGAGTTTGGGTCTGTGGCCATTTTCCCACCTTGAGGTCACTGGGCCAAATGAAACTCTTACTAGTGACCAAAAGAAAACAATGTCATTCACAGAGGAGTCCAGGCCCCAGGAAATGGGTTTGTGTCCTGTTGCTTTCCTTGCTAAATGAAAACACATCGTGAAAGCCAATTTAGTTTTGGTGAGATGGCTGGAAAGGCTGTGGCTTCCATAGCAGACTACAGAAGACAGTTCTCCACCCAGACCTGGGCCCTCGCTCCAGATAGATTTCTATCTGGCCTGGCCTCCCTCGGCTGGGATAGGGACTCTAAGCTGTGTTCTCTGAGCACCTGCCATTTCCCGTTGCACACCTGGGGCTTCCCTATGGGATGGTACTCATGACTGCTGTAGGTCCAGGTGAAATTCTTAGTTCCAATAATGAAATTTGGTATCAGAGCAAAAGAGAAACTTGAGACCTGGAGAGCTGACTGGACGGGATAGGAGTGGATCTAGAAGAAGATGGGCTTGGTCAGCCATGGAGGACAATCTTGGGGACTGCTCTGGTATGTCTTTTGGCTTGTTCTTTTGTTAAAGCCCCCAGCCTCTCTGAGCCTCAGTTTCTATATCTATAAAACTCGGCTACCAGGTATATGACTATCCACAGGAGGCTCCCTAATTGAACAGGCCATAAGAACCACCAAATCATGCTTTTTGCTGATTTCAGCACCTGTGTTTAAAGAAAGACATGAACTTAGGAGACCTGGGTTCTGCTCAGGCGGCTGCCTCAGAGACTTCGTGACTTGGACAATGGGGAGGGTTCTTGGGAGACCGGGAGCAAGTCACCATGGACACCATAGTGTTGACTCTCAGGTGGACCATCCGAAGTGGAGATGTGAAAAGGAGACAGGGAGAGAGACTTCGGTAAATATCTCCTCCTTTGCCACACCCCTTTCCACCCACACAGCTCTGTGGTCCCCAGTCTAGCTGCAGGTGGCTTAAGGAAGCTCCTCCATGATGGGACTTAACCTCTCCAATATACCTGCCTCCATTAAGTAGACTTCAACAATCAGTTCCCCATGGCAGCTGTTGCCAAGGACGGCACTAGCAACATCAGGGTTCAGATAAACAACAGTTTCTTCACACCGGCGACTTTGCAGCTTTGTTTTCCGTCAGCCACGGTTTGCTACCCTGCAACTTGCTGCTTTGGAGCTGAGAGTCACCCGAGACTCAACTCATCAGAAGAGTCCAATTGCCTCTGTCTGGTTTGAAACCCAGAGGCAATATGCCAGCTGGGGCTGAGCAGGGAGGAGGCCCCTCCCCTGCTCTTCTGGAAGACTTTTCTGCAGACAACTGGCAATGGAAAAGGTCATCTTGGTACCAGTGGGACACAGTGGTTGGCTGGGCAGAGTTCTCAGCTGTCTTAACTTGATGTGGCAGCAAGCTTACAAGGGAAGGCTGGCCCGAGCATGGCATTTGGGTGTGTGGGAAACTGCTGTCCTCCAATTCTAATCTTGTGTTGTCTACAGATCTGTATGTATGAGCTGACAGTAGGTTGTTGAAGACAGGGCTAGAGGAGCCTGGACTTTTGCTGTTGTTCCTGTGGCTCTTTGCAGAATCCAGGCTACATGCTGTGTGTGTGTGTTTTGCATGTGTGCATGGATGTGCTTGCATATGAGGTGTGTGTGATGCACATGTTCATGGATGTGCTTGCCCATGAGAGAAAGAGAGAGAGAGAGATGATTCTGTGCATGTGTGTGCTTGTCCATGAGAGAGAGATGATTCTGTGCATGTGTGTGCTTGTCCATGAGAGAGAGAGATGATTCTGTGCATGCGTGTGCTTGCCCATGAGAGAGAGAAAGAGAGAGAGAGAGAGAGAGAGAGAGAGAGAGAGAGGAGAGAGATGCATCTGTGTAGGGTGTTCTTGTCCATGAGCTGTGTGTAGGCCATTGGTTGATGTTGGGGTGTCCTCCTCAATCCCTTCTCTAACTTTTTTTTCTAGACAGGTTCTCTTACTGATCCACCTATTCCTACCTTACCCCCAGTACTAGGGCTACTAGTTTACACCACCATGCCTGCCTTTCTGTGTGGGTGCTGGGACCCTCATTCTTGTGCAGCACTTGATGACCCCACTGAGTCATGCCCCTAGCCCCAGATGTACAATTGATTGCAAGTTAAGTCTCTGATAAATTCTATCACAAGATAGAACTAGGAAGACAAGAAAAACAGTGGTTATAATTTAATAATTACATCTGTCATCTGTTAGCTCACAGGCCGGACTCTTCTTGTGGTCTCTAATAACCACCACCTTCCCCCGTGATGACAGTTTTATTAGTGCCTCAGCCTCACAGGTGAGAAACCCTTTGCACAGACAAATTAAGTCACCTGCCCATGGTTGCCAAGTAGAATCTTTCTAAGCTGTCCAGTTCCAGAGCTCAGTCCTTAATCACTGTGTTCTATCTTCCGGCACGATGCAACCTGGATCTGGGGCAGAAGGAAGCCTGGAGGCTTGCAGTTGGGTAAGCAGAGTGACCAAGAGAAGAGGCAAGGATCTTTATCTATATTTAAAAACAGTATTTATTATCATCGTGTGTGTGTGTGTTGTGTGCATGTGTGTTATATGCGTGTGTGTATTGTGTGCATATGTATTGTAAAGTGTGTTGTGTGTATGACATGTATATATGTGTGTATGTGTGTCTGGTGTGTGTATTGTGTGCATGTGTGTGCTGTGTGCATATGTATTGTGTTGCTGTGTATGTGTTGTGTGCATATGTATTGAGTGTGCTATGTATGTGTTGTATGTGTGGTGTGTGTGGTGTGTGTATGACATGTGTATGTGTGTGGTGTGTGTGTATTGTGTATGTATGGTGTGAATGCTGTGTGGTATGTGTATATGTGATGTATGTAACGTGTGTATGTTTATGTGTGTGTGTGGTATGTGTATATGTGATGTGTGTAACGTGTGTATGTTTATGTATGTGTGTGTGTGTGGTATACAGATGTTTGCAGTCATGGTGCACATACGGAGGTGAAGGATAACAATGTGGAGTTAGCTCTCTCCTTTAAGTTTTACATAGGTTCCAGGGATTAAGCTCAGATTGCTAGGCTCTCCCCACAAGGCCTTTACCTGCTGACACCCTGCAACCCTTACCCCAACTTTGCAAAGTCTTGCAGCTGTTCTTTGCACCATTTTTCTAAACCTAAGGAAAAATAAGGGGGAGAGGGGATGTCTCAATCATTGAAGTGCTTGCCAGGAAAGCCTGAGAAGCTAAGGCTGGACCTTCATGTTGGCGTGAGAAAGCCAACATGATGGTGGGTACCCGTAATCCCAGTGCTGAAGAGCTGAGGCAGGAGGATGCCTGGAATTTAGTGGGCATCCACTCTAGCTGAATCAGTTCCAATAAATGAATGAATGAATGAATAAAAGTCGAGGAAGACACTGAGGTCAACCTCTGGCCTCATGCGCATGTCCATACACGGGTACTTGCACGCACAGAACCATGTGCACACTCAAGTGAGATCTGTCTACTTTAAAGGGAGGATGAAGTTGTTTACGTCCACAAGGGTAGTTATGCATGGAGCTATAGAAACACAGGCACTATGGCAAGCCTCTGGCGGGAGGATCCTCTGGACTGTGCCTGGGCCGGATGACTTCTTCCCTCCTTGCTCTTTGATCCGCAATGGCCTTTTGTGAGTCTTCTTGTCCGTAAGATGTGAATCGTTTCTGAGAAACTTGCCCCCTTGTGCCTTTAATCTCTCCGGATTATGCAAGATCACTGCTGTTCGGGAGACAGGGAAAGGGGTGGTCTGAGAGCCTGGCCTTGGCAGGGAGGGGTCAGTGGCAAGCAGGTGGGGGTTGCAGGTGGACAGAGAAGCAGAAGAGACCAAAGGTCCAAGCTGGTCAGGCTGTGTACAGATGCGTCACAAGGTCTGCAACTAAAGCTCAAAGTGACAGTGAAACTGAGGACACCGTGGAAAGTCAAGGAGTTCGTGTTCCTTAACCCTCTGTGCCCCAGGACTTCTTATCTTTTGCTTCAGCAGAGGCCCCATGTGTTGATTAAATACAGCCATTCGTTATTTGTGAGCAAGTTCCCATCAGCAGGAAGAGGTAGCAGTTGGGAGGAGAGATGGGTAACCGTACCCCTTCAAATCATATCCCAGACAGCCTGCTCCAAAAGGCTCTGTGGAGGTGTGGGGTGCCCCCTCAATAAAAACGCACCAGGCAGATGCGAAAACTTGATCTCGGATGTTAATGGCGCATCTGTTTTATCTTTCATTTTCCCCTTCATAACTTTATCACGGGGGAGAAAAATCCCATCAAAGACATGAATCTGATTTTCAGTTTAAAACATCCAGTTCAGACATCAAAAACCGGCCTGAGTACAATTAATCCCCGCCCAAACTGGAAACCAGTTGGATCAACAGCCCTCTTGGTGGCCTGCGCATTTACAGAGTTGCCCGTATCCCCAGCCCTTGTGAAAGGCAGTTGCTTCTTCAGCGCAGTCTAAGGAGTAATGTGCCCCCTGCCAGACCCAGGCTAGGAAGCTGTTGCTTCACGAGAGACCGCCCAGCTCCTTAATGGACTGGTACTCTCCGCTATAATATTCCGAGTGCGCGCTGCGGAGCTCACACGCTCGTAACTGCTGCCTGGTGGCATTTAGGTTTATGCTTGAAATTTATCTTTAATTTTTACAGTGGTCTCCTTAACCGTGTATATTACTCCCTTCTTCAAACAATCTGTCTTGCGACTGCGCTTTCTCTTAGAACCAAAGCGTAATTAAATATTAAATTAATATTTCATTTGAAATTAAATATCAAAGGCTTCCGTCTAATCTTCCTCTCGTGCATTTTTGGTTCCCCCGTGTTCTTGCTCCTGTGTCCACAAAGGCAGGTGCCACCTCTGAGTAATTCACTCTGCTTTTGTCTTTATTCCTTTTATTCGGGCTTTTTTTTTTTTTTAAATTCCTGTTGCTCCGTGTTTGCTACACTGACTCAAATGGCCATGAGAGGAGATTTCCCTGTGACTTCAAGTTTAAGGGCGGCACAACTCAACAGCTTATGACTGAGGAGGTCCTCAATTTTATTTCTCAGAGCATGTCACTAACTCAGATAAATGAGATCCTCAGAGTCATAAGCTGCATGGGGCCTTTGAGAGCAGCAAGTCCACTCATGTGCAGAGAAATCTCCCAAAGTCTCTCCTGGCCAAGCAGCAGAGTGAAGACAGTGCCACTGCTGATATCTAAAGCAGATTCCGTGATAGAGTTAGTCTTGGAAAAACCTATCTCTTCCGTGGTAGAGTTAGATGTGGAAAACCTGTCTCAGGAGCATCAGCGTTCTGGATTAACGCAGTCTGAGTATCCGTAATCTAAAAATCTGAAACTGGAAGTGTTCCAAAAACCCTAAATGTTTTGTGCATGGACACGATGTGGTGAGTGGAAATTTCCACACCTGACATTCCATTATGGATCCCAGTCAAAATGCAGGTGTGATAAAAATGCTGGATAAAACCTTACTTTTGCACTACATATCATAATTTGTATGAAATGCAAAAAAGTTCATGACATTTGTAGTCTCATCTCAAGCTATCAATTATAAATATGCAGAAATTTCAAAATAAAAGTTCAAAATCTGAAATACTTTCAGCTCCAAGCACTTCAGATAAAGAATATTCAACCTGTATAACTTTGACTGTTGAACATATTAAGACATTTGCCAGGTTAACATTTGTTAAGAGGTTGGGAACAGGGAGAACTCACTTGATGGAAGGCAGACTTCACTGGGATCAACAGGTCAAGGGACATTGAAGGCATGGACACTGTGAAGGAAGGGAGGAAGGAGAAGTCCTAAGGTGGCATGAGGTCAGACACTTTCCTCAAGACTTCTGAAGTCCCCCCAAAGCTGGGCTGCCCACCTCTCTTCCTGCTCTGCTAAGAGAGTCGCTCTCCGGGACCAAGGCAAAGGTCAGAGATGCTCAATGAGTCCTTCCTTTCTGTACGTCCAAAGTTGATCCATCTTCATATCCAGTGTTTGTCTCGGAGCCAGGTCACATACAGTCTAGTTTTCTTTGGCTTTGTGTTTTTGGAACAAAGAGCAAGATTCCTTTCAAGTGTTTTCTTTATTCTTGGAGGGAGTTGGGATTTGGAACTGGGGCCGTGAGGTCCTCTGATTCTGGGGGATGTCCCCCACTGTGTTCCATGGGCTCTGTGAGCATCTTAGCCAAGGCAAGAGCATTCTCTGCAGATGTAGATGCGGGTACACAGTACAGAACTCCTGCCTTCCATCGCCCCTCCACACTCATAGGCTGTGTATGATTCTCGGATTCATGGGCAGACTCCCTGCTGAGTGAAAGCCAGGCCAGGACTGTGATTCACCAGCGACCCTGAGTGGCAGGCAGACTGGCCACTCAGATCCCTCCCTCATCTCCCACCCTTTCTCTCCTTGATTCCTACAACTCCACAAATAACTTTCGTTGTGCCATCTTCGGTTTACACTCTTAGTGGTCAAGGCACACTTTTTAAAAGATTTCTCTTTTAAAAAGACTTACTTTTATTTTTAGTTGTGTGTATATTGGTGTGCCCATAAGAATATGTGGGTACCCACTGTGGTCAGGAGAGGATGTGAGATTCCCTGGAGCTGGAATTACAGGTGGTTGCGAGCTGCCTGGTGTGGGTGCTGGGAACTAAACTCTGGTCCTCTGGAAGAACAGGAAGTGTTTTTAACCACTGAGAAGTCTCTCAAGCCCCAGGAATGACTTATTGTAATGTCAATGTTCTGTTGAGGAGTTCTTTCCAGAAAACCAAGAAACAATTCTTTGCCCATGTTCATCAGTGCTGTTGGATTTGGGGGAAGCAGAAGTGGAGCAAAAGCTGGGGAAAGTCTGATCTGATACTTATCCCTTTTCTGAAGATATGGAAATATAAAAATCATATGGAATATATGTATGTCATCAGTCCTTTGGGAGAATTAGTCTTGAGCACTAGCCAGCTTCCTGTTTGTTTATGAGTGGTTCCCACATAGATATTTTTAGTTAAATACTATTTACTTAAAAAGAAACCTTTGCGCACATTTCTTAAAGTTTGTATCTCTTTGTTGGGCCCAAGATGTGTAAGGAAACTCATATATTATACTCTCAGTCAAAATGAGAAATGACAGGGAAGATCCAGGCTCTCAGGAGATGTGTTATGAAATCTCAAGGTATTGATGAAAGTTTTTCATGGCTGATCCAAATGGGATTTAGACTCTGTGGCAGTTGAATCGTGTGTTATTAAACTCCTTAAGCAAACCCGAAGGATTCCCAGTGGAGGATTAAGACATTCTATGTATAGCAAAGGCGGAATTCTCATGTCGGAGTCTTCTCTATTGAATCCCCCCTTGATTAGCTTCTGTAATATTTAACTTCATGCCATGCTGTAATTATTTAATAAAAGGTAAATATAAATTATACTTCAGTGGGGGATATGACCTTTTACCTTAATGTTATATTCTAAGGAAAGGCATAGGTAAACAGAGCCTATAGGCTGAAGCATATTTTTATTTGACTCTATTCTTGTCTTGCCGGCACATCTCTGTGTCCCTGGCAGCCAGAGCATTGGCAGAGCTTCACAGCATCCCACACTCCATGGGGTAGGGGAGGTCATAAATTTACAGGGATGATGGCAGCTAATGTCCTGCTAGGTCCTTCGAGACAGTCTTGGTGCTGGTCTTGGGCACCTCATTAGCTAATTGAGATTTGCTTGGCTCACCTCAGGACCCCAAAGCCAGGGAACACGCAGGGAGGTGGGGAGGAAGAGTGTGAAGGGGAGGATGGGGTTCCAGGTAGAGCCGGAGGAGTCGGTTTGGAACCAAAGTAGATGCTGTCAAATTCAACCTTGCAGCGTGGAAGTCTGAGGTGGTCCGATGCTTTTTCTAATGGTTTGGTGTCTGTAAAAAAAACCGAGTGGGTTTGATTTCATGCTTTCCATTTCAGTGTGCACTGGATTCAATGAGACTGCCGATCCTTGTGTCTGGTGGTTTCCAGCCTGTTAGAGAAAACAATGGGGACAAAAGTGTGCCAAACCCTATTCGAGAGAGTGTTGCATGTGTTAATCAGAGAACCTAGATCCTAGCGGGGAGACTGAGGAGAAAGGCTAGTGGCAGGCGGCTAGGGTGGCAGGATGCCACACTGCTCTCCTATGAGGAAGTGTGAGCTTGCCCAGAGCTTGAATATACCTGGTATAGAAAGGCTAGGCAGGTAGGAAGAAAGACCGGAAGTCAGCCTTCTTACTTTTCCCTTCCACGTGCCTTCTGAGCTTTATGAGTGCACGCGTGTCTATAACTTCAGTTGTGTCTGAGTAAGATGACCTGTGTGTTGTCTAAGGAGCAGTGCAGAGCTCACGTGAGATGAAGCCATGGCTAATTCTGAGGATATCGCCGGGAGTCTGTTTGCCCTGCAGCATCAGGCAGCTGTTGTGTCTGCTGGTTGATACCAAATGGTGCCGCTTTTTCACTCTTGGTGGCTGCAAAGTCAGGTGGCCCAGGCAGGCTCCTCAGCCATCTGTGGTCCTTTCCTTGAAGCTGGGGATGAAGCACTGAATGCAGATGGAGGGACGCTGTGCTTGCGCGGCAGAAAAAGTTAAGAGTACGTGTTTGGGAGTTCGAGAAGCCAGCGTTCAGATCCCATCTTTGCCAACTCTCACCGCACTTAGCACAGGGACAGGGCCCATAGGGTGGCAGCGAGGGTTAAGGGGCTAAATGTGGGAAAAAGACTTTGCCAAATGTTCCCCTTCAGTGTGTTCTGATAGTGGCAAGAGCAATTGCCACCATTGCATAATCCAGCCAATGGTCGACCATCTGTGAACCAGGCTTCTACAACGGTGGCACTACAAGGTTAAGTGGGAAAACTTTCACAGGATGATCTCAGCTCTGCATCTAGCTCTTCTTACCTGTGCTCTGGATAAGAGGGAGCTCTGAGTGCAAGTCTATCATACACCTCCCACCCCAAAATATGTGGGGGACACTTTTAGAAAAACAGAAAATCACAGACATAGTATATTCGTTATTTTCCTCATTGCTGGGACAAAGCACCTGGCAAAAACAACTTAAAGAAGGGCGAATTTATGTAGGCTCAGAGTTTGCGGGTGCAGTCCCTCAAGGCAGTGGTGGGAATGGGAGGCAAAAGGATCCCTTGTCTCTACAGTCAGGATGCAGAAACGAACACCAGAACTCAGTTCTCTTTCTCCTTTTAATTCAGCCCGAGACTCCAGGCCCTGGGATGGTGATACACATGCTGAGTATTTCTCTTTCAGGAAATACCCTCGTAGACATACCCAGGAGTGTGTCTCCTAGGTGACTACCAGCTGGCAATCAAAATGAACTATTATTGCACATGCTGTTACTGCTTGGAGCTAGGCTAGTGCTGTTGGCATGATGAGGACTTTGTGCCATATGCTAATATGTGTAGGGTTGCTTTGGAGGATGTGTGGGAGCTGGGTTTGAGATTCTTTTGGAAAAGAATAGTATTAGAAATAGAACAAGGTTTGGAGAGATGGTTCAGTAGTTAAGAGCATGTACTGCTCTTGCAGAGGACCTGAGTTCGATTCCTAGCAGCTACATCAGGCAGCTTACAACCATCCGTAAGTAAAGCTCTAGGAGGACCTGCCACCTCTGGCTTCTGTGAGCACCTGCGCTCAGTGCACACACTTACATACACAAATGTGCATTTGCTGCGCACGTGCGAGCACGCGCACACACACACGTACATGCACGCATGCACGCACACGCGTGGTTCATTAAACAAGACAACAAAGCATTACCAGCTGGTCTTATTAATCAACGAGCTGCAGGTTGAGTGAGAGATCTTTTCTTGAAAAATAAGGTGGAGCGTAATAGAAGATAATAAAAATTCTGGCCTCCACCTGAACATAAACACACACACACACACCCACGTACGTACATATACCACACACACACATAATATACAGCCACACACACAAACACATGTCTATATACCATGCACACATGTATATATACCACACACACATACATATACTGTCATACACAAAAACACATGTATGAATACCATACACATGGACATATACCATCACACATACACATGTACACATACATTTAACACAAAAGCGTACACATACCACACACACCCCCACACCTACCATAATATGTAATCATATTAAATACTTTGCCACTTGGACAAATTGCATAACAAAAGCGACTTGAAGGAGGAGGGATTTATTTTGACTGTGGATTCAGGGTCCACCACGGCAGGGAAGGATGGCTCATGCTCTATTGCCAGGAGTGGGAGGCATCAGGCAGGAAGCAGACATGGATGCCCCCTTCAAGTCTCTCCCCAGTGACCAGCATCCTAGGCCATAGTCCCACAGGTCCACCAACCTGCCGAAACAGTGCACCAGCAAGGGACTGGTGTTCAAATGTGAGTCTTCAGAGGACACTTCACACTCAAACCGTAATAAAGTGTTCTTGAGTAAAGGAGAAAAAGAAATTAATTTCTATTAGGACAGAGAATGGGCCAGGCGGTGGTGGTGCATGCTTTTAATCCTAGCACTTGGGCAGTAGAAGCAGGCAGATTTCCAGGTTCAGGGTCAGCCTGGTTACAGAGTGAGTTCCAGGACGCAGAAAAACCCTCTTCAGTTTGGTCTCAAAAAAACCAAACTGAAAAAAAAAAGAAAGAAAAGAAAAAGAAAAGTGGAAAGTATCAAGCACCTCACAAAAAAGTAGAAATTAAAATGGTAGCAATATAAGGAAAAAATTCATTAACCTCACTGATGAATAAAGAGTTATCAGTTGAAATTAAAAAAATAATTATAAGTTGAAATAATTACATGCATAGTGGGAGGGAGTATAAATTTGCATATTCTTCCAGGGAGTGATTTGATAGTATGTGTGAAAAGCCTTAAATATAAATCATAATTTTTGGTCCAGTAATTCTAATTTTTGGCATTTTCTGTTGGAAGTAATTAAAGTTATGCACAAATGATAATTATTGCTTTGGTTTTTATAATCGTGAGAAATTAGGTTCACATTAAATGCCCAAATTAGGAAGCCATTTAAATAAATTATAGACCATGCCGTGGAAAATATGCAGGAATTTAAAATATTGTCATTAAAGAATCCTTAGCCAGCAGAGGGGACGCTCATGGCACACTGTATTACTAGGTGGGTTGAAGTAGGTGATGTCATAGGATAAATCAACTTTCTCAGATGAATTTTAAGTACGTGTGTTTAAATCTGGAAGGATATAGGCCAAGGTGATAATCCTGAGCATCCCATTTTCTGTCACCCAAATGACAAATACTTGAATTATTTTCTTTATTCACACAGGAGTAGAATTTTATTGTATAAAATTCAGCTAGTACAAAGAAGTAGAAAGTGAAAATACTCCATTTTATTCCATTAATTCAACGTTTAAAAATATACTTTAGTTAATTCTTTGAGAATTTCTTACAATGTATTTGGATTATGTTCACCCCCACCCCATTGTTCCCCCAACGTCTCCCACATTCTCTCCCTACCTCCCCACCACCTCTCAGCTTCTTGTCCTTTTCTCTTTAAAATAATCCGCTGGATCCAGTCTGTGCTGTCTGAATACGCACAGGTGTGGGGCCGTACGCTACAGCGTGGTTGACCTGCCAGGAACCACACTCTTAAAGAAGCCACCATCTGTCTATAGGTCCTCGGCTAGGAGGTGGGGTGAGGGCTTTTGGAGCCCTTCCCTCCTCCGTGTTGACCAGCGTGATGTTCAGGTCTTGGCCAGAAAACACAGCTGCTGAGAGTGTATGAGTCCAATGATCCCGTTGTGTCTGGGAAACACTGGCTCTTACAATCCTTCTGCTACCTTTTCCTCTGTAGTTCCTGAGCCTTACAGGGAAGACGTGAGATAAAGACATCTGGTTTGCAGACGAACACTTACCGTCTAGGCTTTGACAAGGTGCTTCAGCCACCGTACCAAGAAGCTTCTCCGATAAGAACTGAGAGCTGTATTACTCTAGGGATAGAGGGATAAGGGTTGAGAGGACAATTCGATAGATTTGTCAGTTTAGCCAAACCATGGTATAAAAAAAGTAGTAGGTTTACTCCAAGGCCAAGAGCATCCCAACTATGGGGTTTTGCCCAGATTACAGCACCAAGCATGTGTTTTCTATAGCAGAACAGACCAGAAATAGAAAGCAGTTCCCTCACAACATTCTTGCCACTATTGCACCCCGTGTCCTGTCTTCCACTCTGGTTATTCCTATAGTTCACAGGTTTCATAGATGGGCAAAAATGTTGATCACTTCCTCCTCACCGTCCCCCAACCAGACTACATACACCTTCAATGCTATGAAGCTAGCCAACAGGGAGGAAGCATCCCAATTTGCTTTCTCCATGACCTATTACCAAAGTCCGTGGTGTCCTGAGCAATAGGGTCTTACCATCAAATTCTGGTGGACCACTGAGAACAAAAACAATACCCTGTATTGTTTGGGGTATCTAAGCTTGGTCGTTTCTAAAGTGGTGGGTTTATGTGTGATGTCATTTTTTCAAAGTAATTGATGGTTTATAATTTTTTTTTAAAGAAAGGGTATCATTTGGTAGCCTAATAACAACAGGTTATTTATAAAATATGTATGGAAAGAGGAAAATTTAAAAATATGCTCCCCTGTGTTTGCTGTTGCCTAACAAGAGTGCGAGAAATTATCATTTTATGTTTTATATTTTTTGCCTTTGCTTTGGTCATGTATTAATTTTAAAATCTTAAAGTTTCAACAGAAGGAAAGGAAGGAGGAAGGAAGATAAGGGACCGACTCTGGAGGACTCTTTAAACTAGGAGAAATGCCACGTTACAACATCCCATTGCTCACTGACTTGTGTTATAGTTACCAAGTTAAATGTCTATCCTACGTCAGGCTCTGTCATTAGTCATGTGACTCCATCGTGAGACAAAATAAATACAGCTCCCCTGAGCCCTCTGAGGCTGTGTGGAGGGCCTGACCCTCTGGGAAAGCAAGAGAAGTCTCACATAATTGCAAATTAAGAAAAGTGTAGTTTGCATTAGAATAGTGTCCTTGAGAGTAATATCAAACATAAATGCAAATATTTAAGAGAATGGTTAAGAAAAGGGAATATTAGAAGGGTAAATAGATGAGAATATTTACTTGGGAAAGAGAAGCAGGAAAGGAGAGAAAAGAAAATGATGCAGAAGTTTATTGTCTTTCCAAGACGGAGCTCTAGTTGGGCTGGGGCGTGGCTAAGTGGTAAAGTGCTTGCCTGGCGTGCACAAGGCCCTGGGTTCAACCCCCTAGGATTGAAGAAGAAAGATGAGAAGGAGATAAAGGAAGGAAAGGAGGGAGGGAGGGAAAGGAAGAAATGGGATGAAGGGGAGAGGAAAATGAAGGAAAGAGAGGAAGGGGAGAGGGAAAGGAGAGAGGAAGGAAGGAAGGAAGGAGAGAAGAAGGAAGGAAGAAGGGAAGAACTAATGAAGGGTGGAAGACAGAAGTTAATTGGCACATGACTGGCTGTGTCTGGCACATGACTGGCTGTGTCTGGCACATGACTGGCTGTGTCTGGCATATGACTGGCTGTGTCTGGCATATGACTGACTGTGTCTGGCACATGGCTGGCTCTGATGACGTCAGCACAAGTGGAGGATTTAAGGGAACTGTGTTTAAGGCAGAGATGTTGAAACTTGGACTTGTTATTTTAATGGTAAATGGAGACTTACCACAAATTCCAAACTTCTGTGTGAATTAACCAGTGTCAACAACACAATCCCCTAACTGGTTGTAGCACCATGTAGTAAGTCTTAGAAAGCATCAGAACTCTTCTAATACCCGTGAAGGATTTCATAGAAGAAGAACTTTATAGTCTAGGTGTGTACTCAAAGAAACAACGGCTTTGTCTTTCAGCCTTAAATGAACCCACCATAGACTATGGCTTCCAGAGACTGCAGAAAGTCATCCCAAGGCACCCAGGGGA
Organism: Microtus ochrogaster; assembly: GCF_000317375.1. Classification (NCBI taxonomy): domain Eukaryota; kingdom Metazoa; phylum Chordata; class Mammalia; order Rodentia; family Cricetidae; genus Microtus; species Microtus ochrogaster. Next base: position 10,992,362 of record NC_022019.1, on the reverse strand, counting down.
CCCCGAGAGGTTAGCCAAGGTAAGGTTGCTGGGAATTGACGCATGAACATCTTTTGGTAGACACTCAGTAAATTCAGACAAAACCATTTAAAATCAAAATCATTCGAGTCCCATTAAAATTAATTAAGCCTTGAAACTGGCTATGCTTTAGATAGCAATATGAACATAAGGTTTCTGCTAATTTTGAAATACATTGTGTTTAATATCTGACGGAATGTGAAACCTGAAAGTTTGGTCTCATAAAACAGACATTCTACAAGAATAGCCAGCTTATAAAACACTGCCAACTGTGTAAAGACAAATATTTGCACCCTTGCTTGAAAGTGTGAGTTTCACTCCTGTGTATTTAAGCAGGATTTTTATTCAGCACTAACCGCTGTGAATCGTCAATCTACAGGCAACCATTCATGGAAGGCCTATTGTGTACATAAGAATTTAATGATGATAAAATGACCCCTTCCAATGAATGGGATCATTTGTGAATGAACTTGTTCAGGAAACTTCACCTTAAACCTGGCTCGTGACATCATCATTCTTTACCTAGAAATCAGCCCGTTTAGTGATTCCATTTGACTAAACAGAAACGGCCAATTTTTCACACTTATATTTGTGCTTCCAATGTGCAGTTTATGAAATGACATATTCTTTATTCTATATTTGGATAAAAAGCCAAATGCCAGTGACTTCAACAACATACCTTTCTTTTCCTCCCGGAAATACTCAGCCCCATGAAGTCAGATGATACCTGGACAGCTGTTGAGTAACAATTTAAAACATCATAAATAAAACATAATACAGAATGACAACAAGAAAATCCCCACAAAAAACAGGAGGTGGGAAAGGGAGAAGGGGAGGGTGGCAATTAGTGATTGCTAATTCTTGCTGGCTAAGATGAACAAGAGGAAATACTATCGAAAGAATTCATCTTTATCAGAATAAAATTTTGAGTAGGTATTGGCAAGGGAATTTCAGTGCTTTGTCAACTACTCCTTGGCAAGCAACTAAAGTCAGGCCTGTTAATCACTTAAAGACTATCTGATTAATTAAGAGTACCAGGATTTTTAAGTACAGTGACCTCAAAGTTGCTTTCAATAGAATAGACAAGACTATCAATTTTAACTGACTTTGGCCTTGGTTGGTGGGTGTTTTGAGTAGCATGAATCATTGTAGAGCCATTCTATAGTGATGCATTTCTCCAGCTACCCATCTGTAGAATCTGTAAATGTGATTATATCCTACCCATCAAACCCAATATCAAGCTCAAACTTCCTGGTCATTACATTTATAGGCTATATGTGGTCTTTCTGTTTTCATCTATAAGTTTCCGGTTTGCCATCGAGGCTTTATCTTTGATTGCACCCACCCCATCTTTTCTTCCTCAGGAAATGCTATTGAAAAGAGCTGCGGACCTGGTGGAAGCCCTCTATGGCACACCCCACAATAACCAGGTTAGATACGTGCGTCTGACACTCTGTTGCGTTTGACTTTTGATTCTGGATACAGTGCTCACTCCAACGTGCCTTTCTGTAGGACATCATTTTAAAGCGTGCAGCAGACATTGCAGAAGCCCTGTACAGTGTCCCCAGGAACCCCAGTCAGATTCCAGCTCTCTCCAGCTCCCCAGCTCACAGTGGCATGATGGGGATCAACTCCTATGGCAGCCAGCTCGGAGTCAGCATCTCAGAGTCCACACAAGGAAATAACCAAGGTACTAACTACCCTTCTGAACCTCAGAATCCAAATCGGGCTTCTCCATCAAAGGCCACTTCTGCGGGGATAGGAGGAGTTAGAGAGCACATCATAAGCTAGCCAATGGGGTATGTGCCTAGGTAAACCCCACTATTAGAGAGGGGTTATTTAGCCATTTCAGGTAGATGGTTAATAGAGTCTGAGCTCTCTGGAAACTAGATAGATTTCTTTGGCCAGAAGTTGTAAAGTTGATTATCCTAAGTTTCAAAGAGTTTAAGCATATGGAAAGGAGGCTTACAGCTATTCATTGAATTCATTTTATAATGTTGCTATGTGATAATGAGATTGAATGACAGTGGGCTGATGGCACCATCCATGTTCAGTCCATGCAACTCTTGGTAAACAAGAGCATTGGTTCAGTTTTAGTTGGTAATTTCTATTGTACATTTTCTCATATATTTTATACCTGAAGTCTACCATATGGAGGTTTGTTTCAGTGAGGTTCATGTCATTAAGAGACCCATCTAAGTCTGTCATAAACAGTTCTGTGAGAAAAATAATTTTTCCAAATAATGTCCCTAATCTTAGGTATTTGTTTCTAATTTTATTCATCCACTATGGTGTATATATTAAATTATATTTCATTTGATAATTCAGACTGTTTTATAATTTGTTTTGTGTTTGTTTATTGGTCAGTTGGTTTAAATCTTTTGAGACTCAGACAAGCTCATGTAGTCCAGGCTGGCCTTAAACTCACTGTACAGTCCAGGTTAGCTTTAAATTTGTGGCAATCCTTCTGCCTCAGATTCTCTAGTGCTGTGATTATAAATGTGAGCTCTCATGCCCAGCATTCTTTATAAAAAATTTATATATGTGCATCTATAGAGAAAGATATGTGTACGTATGTAATATATGTGATGTATGTATATATACACATGGCACACATATATAGACTGTATATAACTATCTATATAATCCATCTACAAATATTTCAGTGCTGAGAACTGAACCCAGGGTCTTGCCTATGCTAGGCAAGCGCTCGACCATTGAGCTACATTACCAAATCTAATCACTTTTAGACATGGTCATCCCCAGAGTTTCTCTGAGGACAGAGAGCAGCTGACTCTGCGCCAGGCTCTCAGAGTCCTGACAAACTCTTCATCTTTCATGTCGCACATGGCCTCGATGTCTGTCCTTGAGTACTGACAACTCAGAGCCCTAGATGGACATAACAATTCACTGAGCTCCTCAGTGCCTTCTGACTGAAAACACTTCCCAGCCCATCCAGAGGATGGTGAGGCCTTTGAAGTACCATTTCCAAACTGCCCAGCAGAACACACATGGCCCCAGAAACATTGCTAGGACACCCTGCTCCACCCCCCAGGAAAGATCACATGGTGTGTTACATTTGCAAAATACTAGACTGGCAAGTTTTGAGCAGGATATTAATTTCTTGGGTCCTTTATTTGACCATCTTCAAAAAAGAAAATGGCTTCGGTGCACAGCATCTGCCCACCTTTGTTTGGCCACTGAATGACGTCCTCAGTGGTGGCCATTAGTATCTTGTAGAACTCCAATGTCCATGTCCAGTGAGCTTATGAGCTTCATGGCGGGGGGCACTAGAGACACCAAGGAGAGAGAGCTGGTTGTGGCATGGCGGTGCACAGCTGTAGTCCCAGCACTCTGGAAGTGCAGCAGCAAAAAGGTCAATACTTCTGAGTCTGTCTGGGATGCTTGTGCTCCAAGCCAGCCGCAGAAGCATAGTGAGGTCCTGTCTCAAAAATCAAATTATAAAATGCAGCAAAACAAAACAGCGTGAAGCAACATGAATAGAAGGGAGAGGGAGTACCAGAGGTGTGACCTGTGTAGAGCAAAGAAGTTACCCAAAGCTGAGAGCTGGACTATCAACTCGAGAAGGGGATTAAGCTCTGGTGTTCCATAGCATGGCCAGGTGACAGGAGTTAACAATGGTTTATTGTGAATTCCAAATAGGCAATAGAAATTTTTGAATTCTTCCAGTACCAGGAAGTAATAAATATTTGAGGGGCTCGATGTACCAGCCACTCCAGTGTGATCATTAACCATTGCATGCATATGTAAAAAAAGGGGAAGTGGACAGTGACTACCTGTCAATTAAAAACAAAGTCCTGTAAGCAAGCTCCACTTCCCGCTGTTGCTTGGCAGCGGTGGCATCATGATCTGGATGGGGACGAGCACCAGCCATATTTGGCCCGACGGTGGGTACCGCTTTGTTTACCTGGCCTGTTTCTTCCGTTGTCAAGGATACATTCGCAACACAAGCAGCATCTCCCCGCGGGGATACTCCTCCAGCTCCACGCCTCAGCAATCGAATTACAGCACCTCCAGTAACAGCATGAATGGCTACAGCAATGTTCCTATGGCCAACCTGGGGGTGCCAGGATCGCCAGGATTTCTGAATGGCTCGCCCACAGGCTCCCCATACGGAAGTAAGTGACCTTTGCCATCCTTCTGGCACGGGCACTGTAAGCCTCCCTGCAAGGTCTCACCTGCCAGCCTTTTAGGGGAGAGCTGTGTCCCACATGGTAATGGGAGACATCTCATTTCTTTTTTTTTTCCATATTTATTTATTTATTAAGGATTTCTGCCTCCTCCCCGCCACCGCCTCCCATTTCCCTCCCCCTCCCCCGATCAAGTCCCTCTCCCTCATCAGCTTGAAGAGCCATCAGGGTTCCCTGACCTGTGGGAAGTCCAAGGACCGCCCACCTCCATCCAGGTTTAGTAAGTTGAGCATCCACACTGCCTAGGCTCCCCCAAAGCCAGTATGTGCAGTAGGATCTTGATGAAATGTCCTTCCTCTCTTTTGTTCTTTTCCCTTGGCTGGACTCGAACTCCCAGACTGTGCAAGTCCTCCTGGGGAAGGAAGAGGGATCAAAACCATTCCCTTATACAAAGTACATGTGGAGGAGAGGAATGGAGATTTCATTTGGGCTAATAGTGAGCCTTTTCACTGAGCATTTTCTCTTCTTTTAAATGATTTATTTATTCTTATCTTATGTGCATTGGTGTTTTACCTGCATGTATGTCTGTATGTATGAGGGTGTCAGATCCCATGGAACTGGAGTCATAGACACATGAGCTTCCATGTGGGTGCTGGGAATCGAACCCAGATCCTCTCGGTAAGAGTAGCCAGTGCTCTCAACCACTGAGCCGCCTCTCCAGCCCCTTCACTGGGCATTTTTTTCACATGCACTAGCTCATTTCAGCCACATGTTATGGGCAAAGCGGTTTGTTGCTGCTGCTACCCTGCTGACCCACTAACACACACTAGAATTTAACAGGCTTTGAATTGATGGCACCCATTCCTGTCGCATCCTAATCTGTTATTTTCTTCCATAGTTTCTCACATCTACTCTATATTGGTCACACCCACATCCCATTATCCTCTCTTATCCCCAACCCCTCCCACTAAAGCCTTTCTGCCTTAGAAGTCAGATGCTATTCAGTTTGTTTGTGGACCACTGCGTTCACTTTGGATAGCTCACTTGAAGGAGGGAGAGTTTTTTGATCAAGGGTAACTTGCCAGTGGCTATATTGCTGGGGAACCATTACCCGCCTATAGCTCCTCAGGGAGGAGTGGGACCCTGAACAGGACATCTGTATTGTGCTCTGTTTGACTTTGTGACATGACTCTGTCCTCCATTAAGCACCTCCAGAGAGATGGATGTTGACTGTGTGGAACAGCTTGCCGGATTGGAACAGAGCCTCTTAGCCTTAATCTATGGCCTACGCAGCAAAGCCAAGGCCTTGGGAAGTTGTGAAAACCCATTTGGGTTGCTTTGGGAGCTCAGCTGGGAACTTACACAATGGTCCCTGGAGCCTGAAAGAGTGTGTGTTTTTCAAACCTACTCAGGGAATACTTGAGGCCAGGGGACATGCCTATGCCGAGAAGCCAAGTGATGGAGCAGAGCACTCTTGAAACATTGGCTGTTGTCACAAGGCCTGTGCCTGTCCTCTCTTCACCCAGAGTGACTCCCTTGTGCCAGAAACAAGGACGTGTCAAGGACAGCACACAGCCCTGTCAGTTACGGCTCAAGCAGCATGTGTTGGGAGCTATTTCTCACTCTTCTGACCCTTGGTTCCTGGGCCCACATCTTCCAGAGTTATTTCTGAGCTATGCTTTTAATATAATCAATATTACTCAGTGTGGTGGGGACACAGGACCAAGCCACCAAACGCAGCACAGACCCTTTCTTCTAGTATAACTAACACGTGTCCTGTGCGTGTTTCTTGTCACATGGCCCAGACTCACTGAAGCAGAGCAGCTTATGGAAATAGGTTGGCGTTGATTGGTTTGTTTTTATTCTACTTAAAAAAAAAAACTTTTCTTTTTCCAACAGCATGTGGTGGAATGACAATAATCAAATGGGCTGTATGAATGTATCATATGGGAACTAATGGGAAAGCAAGGCAAGGGAGAAAAAAGTGTATTTAGAATAACTGGATTAACATAAGGATGGGCACTGTTGCCATTCTGTGGGAAGAACTGTTGTTCCTCAGCTAGCAAAATGCTACTGTGCCATGCCTATCTGTTTATGACTTGATTAGGAAACTCAAAAGGCATGGGGACAGTTGAGCTGCCGCAACCAGGGGAGGTTTGCCACACACATGGTCATGAAGGAGGTGCCTTGTGTGATGACGAAGCTCTCCCTTTAACAGACCCACAATTGTGTGATGGCACTGGAGAGGGACACCACATAAACAGAGCTAGGCAGTAATGATGACAGTGAATTCACCTGTTCCTCTCTTCAGGCTAAAGAACAATGTCGAGCCCAGGCCGAGCCCCTCAACCACTTTTTGGCATGAATAATAGCGATGGTTATTATTGCCACTTTCTCTTTTAAGAGTTGAGGAGTTGATCAATAACCAGCTCCAAGAGTCGTAGTAGGTAAAAGGATCAGATGGGACCACAACACCTGGCACCAGACTCCCAATGCTGGGCTTTAAAATTATTCAATAATGTGAAATATTGAGACCACTTACAATATCCTTAGGGTCAAGCAGACAGAATTATTTTTATCTGCATTCTTTAAATTATTTTATTAAATTTATTTTACTTATTTGTGAGTATGTATGCGAGCGCGCGCACACACACACACACACACACACACACGCGTGCGCACACACACACACACACACACGAATGCCATGACACATGTATGAGATCAGAGGACAGGTTTCAAGAGTTAGTTCTCCTCTCCCACGTCAGTCTTGGGCGCGTCAGTCCCCTTTACCTAAGAAGCCATCTTGCCAGCCACCATCTGGTCGTTTTTGATATTTAGAAATGGCAATTTCTCATGGTTTGGCAGGTGCTTGTGTATATATGAGGTTGAGCCTATGAAGCAGTTGTTTTGTAGATTTTTAAATAGTTTGCTAATATGTGCACTCCACAGTGTGTCCTATGGAGTTTGCGGCATGTGCGTGGCGGGTGTTCAGTTGGGTATTATTTGCCTCCTGTTTCTTACGGGATAACTCATCAAGGACTGCCGCATTCTGCCCACTCCATCTAGTGACTTTAGAAAGGTGGTTATTACACCCCATATCTTTAAGTCAGCCATTCAAATAGGAAGGCAGGATGGTGTCCTGCCCAAAGGGGAGGAGCCCTCAGGGGATACCCCCATCACCCCAGCGGTCCAGAAAGTGACCGCTTGCACCTTGAGCTTTGGAGGGAGGGTCTGAGGGAATTGCAGAGTGTGAATGGGATTCCAAATGGCGCCTTCGTTACAAACAGATTCGCCTGTTGTAAAATCCCACATCCCCAGTGGAGTTCATTACGATAACACCTGACCTATATTTCTAACCAGCGAGGTCTTCACTTCTCTGGGAAATATTCTTTACAGCCCAGGGGAAAAGATTTCGTCAGTTCAATTGCTTATGTCTGAAAACACAACCCTATGCGGGTTTTTTTTTTCACTTTTTTTCCCCATTTTTCTAATGAGCCTAATGTGACTGGACCATGCCATAGGGCACTTGCCAGAGACGTTAAAACAGCAACAGAGGCAACACTCGCTCTCTCTGTGTGAAGTTTGCCTTGCATCCCAGCCAACACAGAGCCCGGCATCTTCCCTGCGTTAGCTCTCACACGCCTTCAAAAAAAAAAAAACAAACAAACAAAAAAAAAAACCGGCAAAACAGATGTTTTCCCAATCTTACACAGAAACTTCACTTCCTGGCGGTGGCCCTGTGTGCCAAGTTCTAGCTCTGCGCAAGGTTTTTTTATGCCTGGATGCTAAGCCCCTGACAATAGGGGGTTCTAATGAGATGCTGACAGACCCCTCCAGTGCCAGCAACTGCCTTGGCTGGATGCAGATGCAAGGGAGGGTCTGTGAGTCCCAGCAGGGGTTAAGCTGGCCAATCAATCCTTGTAAGAAGAAAAGTGATTTTTCCTTAACTCCCAGGGTCACAGAGATTTCTCGGCCAGGCGTGCTTGCCTTTGCTTTGGCTTCTAGCCTCACACGGAAAGGTGTCCAGAGACACTCCCCGTTGGAAGTCTGTAATCAGCTTTCCCAAAACGGTGTACTCCACTGTCCCCAAACATGGGCTACTCAACAAGCCTGCAACCCCCATGGGGACCATGTCTTCCAAGCAGTATAACCATCGAGCCAACCCAAAGGATGGGACGGAATCCATCCAGGCAGGAATCCAGCCTGCTTCACTGCAGTCCTAGACCATGCCCCAGGCTTTGGTATTTTTGTATTTTCAGAAGTAAATAAGAAGACATTTTCTATTGTAAAGCATCAAATGACTCTTATGGAAAATGCCAAACATAGGGAAATAGTTTTTGAAAGAGAGAAGACTCCTTCCTTGAGAAAAGTAAGCGCAACAGCTTGATGCGTCTTAATTGAATTTCTTTAGGAAAGAAAAAAAAATCTATAAAAGAATTCTGCCTCTAGACGTTTTGAAAAAGCTTGTATAGGCCCCCCCAAAAAAGAAAGAAATGACATGCCATGCCTGTGCAGGTAAAACCACTGGATTTTGTTTGGTTTTGGCAGTACTGTGGGATCAAACCCAGGGCCTAGTGCCTGCTAGGCAAATGCGCTACTACTGAATGAGATCCTCAGCCCAGCAACCATTAACTTTGAAAATACAGCCGTGTGGTCATGACAGAAACACTTTGGATACTGTGACTGGGAGCACGCAGGAAGGCACACAAAAGGAGGATGGAAAGAAGGCAGACAGATGACTAAGCGCCATAGATGGAACACCAGGCTCTAGGAAGCCCTTTGGCGATACAAACGAAAGTCCTGGGACTGGAGAAGAGGAATTAGGAGTAATATTTGCCTTTCAGGAGCAGAAGGAGAGAGAGCACGAGCAAGGAACTCAGGACCGCAAGGGGTGCACCCACACACTGAGACAATGGGGATGTTCTAT
>NC_022019.1:10963662-10982780 GCF_000317375.1 Microtus ochrogaster | reverse complement strand
AAAAAAAAAAACTGCCTATGGTAGTGTGTCTATAACCCCAATACTTTGAGGAAGGTCAGATAGAGACAGGAGGAGGATCCCTGGGGCTTTCTCACTACCCACTACCCACTTAGCTTCAGGTTCAGTGGAAGACTTGTCTCAGGGGATTGACGTAGAGAGAGATAGAGCAAGAGGAAAGATATCGTTGTCTGGTCCCATGTGTGCATAGACATGCACTTCTCCATGTACACGAGCACATACATTAGAGTTGTCTCTCTCTCTCTCCCTCTCTTCCCCTCTCATTCTCCCTTTCTCTCTCTCCATCTTCTCCTCTCCCTCTCCTCTTCTCTCACATACACTCACAAAATTATCAGCATCCTGCTTTTCACAGGAATTTGAGACTTTATCAGCATCTCAGTGTTTCTATTGCTGTGATGAAACACTGTGACCAAAGGCAGCTTGGGGGAGAAAGACTTTATTTTAAAGTTCTCAGGTCACACTTCCTCTCTGAGGGAGGTCAGGCCAGGAACCTTGGAGGCAGGAACCGAGGCAGAGGCCATGAAGGATGCTGCTTATTGACTTGCTCCTCTTGACCTACTTCATCATAAAATCCAAGGCAGAGGTCCAGTGGCAGCATAGCTTCAATTGTCTGGGCCCTCCCATGTTTATCGTTAGTCAAGAAGATGACCCACAAACTGGCCCACAGGCCAATCTGATGGGAGCATCTTCTCAACTGAGGGTCTGTCTTCCAAATGACCCCACTACTGTCAAGCTGATAAAAACAAAACCAAAATTGACTAGGACCATTATTCTGCTTTTCTTTTATCAGATGAATTATCAGAGAATTTTGTTTGCAGGCTGTTAAGAGGACAGTGGACCTTTTGTTAGTGACCCTCTTATTTCTTACCTGCCTACCCCAAAAGGATATTTTCCCATTTTTTAAATATTAGTAGCTTTACTTTCTCCTATATCACAAGTCATATATGTTCATCATAAAAAATTCTGAAAATATGACAAATGAAAGGGATACATTTGGAAATGCTCACAGTTTTGTCAGAGATACCACAGATCAAATGTTGATCACATCTCTTTACGCTTTGCTTCCTGTACTTTTTTTCTTTAAGTAGAAGTTGGGTTGATGTGTATATTGATGTATGTATTGTTGTATAATCTGCTCTGCTCATCCGGGGTATTCCAGCATTGCTACATTTTCTTCTCAAATATTAGTCTAAATGTTTAAGATTTTATTGTATGGGCTTAAAATGTTTTACCCTACTATGGGTCATGTATTTCCAACTTCTTATTGCTGTTAAAAGTCCTTGAATTTTCTTCTTTTTTGGCACATTTGTGACCAGCCTTTTGAGATTAATTTCTAGAGATTAAATTAGTGGGTCAGATGATATGAACATTTGAACACACTCTGTGTATTGCCAAAGTCCCTCTGGAGGGACTAAGTCCTCTAGAAAGAGCCTGCATGAGCTCCCTTGCCTGTTGGTCCTTTCTTAGTTTTTATCCATTTAGTAAATGAAAAATGGCATTTTGTTACCATTGATGTTACTGTTTTCTAATTCTTTCATTGGAGTATACTCCTGTTCAGTCTCTCCGCCGTTTTCATTTGTGTTCTTTGCCTAGTTTCTATTTTTTTCTGTTCCTAATTAACTTACAACAAGCAACACATTAGCTATCAAGGGCACAGCACCGCTAAATGTGCATTGCAAACTTTGTTCTTGATTTGACATTTGCTTCTCGCGCATATGAGAGCCACAGAAGCTTTTCCACTGTGCGTCAACTCTCTCTCATCTGCTGTGAGTTTGTGGGTCAGAGCGCTGGGCAGGTCACATAACCTTTGAGGCCTCTGCGGCCTCTCTTACAGATTTAGTTTTGCAAACAGCTTCGTATCTAATTAGATTTGCTATCACATGGAACCCAGGAAGAACTCTAAATTTTATAGATTTAATATCGCACTGGCTAGTGACTGAGCTTTTTGCACCAGTTCCTAACAACATGGCAGGTGCTACCTTCTTTCTAAACCTTAGGTCTCATCTCTAACCATGTCTATTTCTGGACCTTGCTTCCTCCCAACTCTTTGTCTACCTGTTTGTTAGTATGATACAGGTTTTTATTTGCCACATCTTTTAATGTCTAACATCACTGCTCTTCTTGCCAACAAAACTTTCTAATAGCATGGTTATTTAACTATATAAAGTTAGAAGTTATGTTGGCTGAGATGCACAGAATTTAAGACTTTAAATGTTTTGAGCTATAATTTATGTTGGGTGTCATTTGTCATTTACACAGAATTTTTGAGAAATGCCTTCACAAGGGTTTGCACTTGTCATCTGTGGCACAGCTCTTTTGTGTCACTTGGTGGCTTCTCCTAAAAAGCTGCCGTGACTTGAGACATACTGTAGGCTGAGTCAGCATGTTAGGAAGAGCGTTTGTTAGAATGACATACATGCTGGGCATAAATGGAATGGCATGTGTGTGTGTGTACATGTGTGCATTTGTGTGTACACGTTTTATATGTGTGTGCATGTGTGCATTTGTGTATACATGTGTGTATGCATGAATACATGTGGGTATGTGTGTATATGTGTATATTTGTGTGTGCATGTGTGTGAACATATTATATGTATGAACATATATAGATTATGCTTACACTTGGAGAACCTTCTCTAATCTCTTGCACAAGAGCAAGGCAGTCAGCATTCCACCAGGGAGTGGAATCATCATCCCCCACCTCTAGCTGAGGAGTTATTGACAGTTGAGGGCTTCTGGGGAAGGGACAGTCAGTTTTCACTGAGGTGTGACCCCTGGTAAGTGGGCTACTATTTAGTTGGTAGACCCCCATCCATGAGTATGTGAGCAGCACAAATTGGACTTGGTAGATTTTTTTAAAAAAAAAAAAAACACATGATGTTTAAAGGGATTGTTGAGGTCAAGGGGGATCTAGGGAGTTAGAGTGTGGAGCAAGGAGTAAATAATCAAGATATACTATATGCATCTATGAAATTCTCTGAGTTAATAAGCATATCATATATTTTTTAGAAGAGCCTTCTCTGTTACCATGCTTGAGTGAGGCTATTATAACAACGGAAGCTAGGGTGTCGTTTTGGAGTCTAAGTTGAGGATTTAATGTTGCAGAGGTTAGACTATGGTCAACTGGAGCCTCCTGACTCTCAGCCTTTCTTTGGCCTCTAAATCTGATATTAAGGGAAGGGGGACATTCTTTTTTTTTTTTTTTGATTTTCGAGACAGGGTTTCTCCGTGGCTTTTTGGTTCCTCTCCTGGAACTAGCTCTTGTAGACCAGGCTGGCCTCGAACTCACAGAGATCCGCCTGCCTCTGCCTCCTGAGTGCTGGGATTAAAGGCGTGCGCCACCACCGCCTGGTGAAGGAGACATTCTTATATTGCTTTATCTTTTATTGATGCTAAAGCCAAAGCTGGAAGAGGATATTAAGATTGGAAGCACAAACAAGATCTGTTCCCAGTGATGAGCCCTTCATCTTGTCTAGTACAGTGAAGTGGTCCAATTTCTCACCATGACATGGAATTCTGCTCTCCTTTCTAACATTCTTTTTTACTTGTGTTTGCAAAGATGGCAGAGATGTATTTGGGTGTGTCTTTCTCCATAGCTTTTTAAATCATATTGCCTAAGCATAAATATTCCTTAGAGAGAAGCTCTCCCTTCTTTTCTTTTTCTTATTATAACTTTGACTTACAATTTTGCTCTAAAGTTGACATACTGGGGGCTGGAGAGATGGCTCAGTGGTTAAGAGCACCCACTGCTCTTGCAGAGGACCCAGTGTGGTTCCCAGCACCCATACGGAGCAGTTCACAATTGTCTGCAACACCAGTTCCAGGGGATCCAGTGTCCTCTTCTGGACTCCTTGGATACCTGCACACATGTGCATATTCCCACACATGATGAGTAAAAGTAATAAAACAAATCTTTAAGAAGAAAGACATCATGTTGTACATACTGTCTGTGATTGCTATAGGCACAATTGAGATGCAGGGGAGACGGGGTAGTGTCTACCTTGGGGTACCAAAGCTTCTGACCTTCAATTCACCTTGAATTTAGTTGTTGGTGCTGTTTCCCCGCATCTCACTTGCTCTTTCTGAATTAGTCACAATTCATAAGCTTTCCTCTCTGATGTAACTTGGTGGAGTACGTGCCATGAGGAGGTGGGGCCCTTTGCTCTTTAAACCACCTTTATTTTTCTTGGAAATGACCACCCTTAGCCTTTGGCTCCTCTTAAGTCATTATTTAATGTTAATATTGTTAATATTGGTGGTTCTTCTCTGAGCATTATGTCAGGGGAGGCTGACTTTCAGCTTTATTTCCCAAGCGCACTGCAAGTCCAGAGAGGGAGGTGATCTTCTGAATGTTAATCAGCTCCTGCACAGAGTGAAGAAGTAGCTCACAGAGAGGGCAATCATGTGCTCTTGGCCCTGTGCATCAAACCTCTAGGGCATGGGAGTTTCCAGGCTGCGCACAGTTCCAGATAGGGCTTCTTTTCAGTGTAAAAGGAAGCTTCCCACTCTGCATAAGCTCCCTGCCTTGATGTCTGCCTTCCTGGACTCACAGTGGGAGGAGCATTCTGTCTTCTCTCATGGTCTTCCTTTCCTCTAATGGGATCATTGCCACAGTAGCTGTTTATGTGTCTATTCCACCTAGGTGGGGGAAGAATATTACTGCATTTGACATTTTTTTTCTGATTGCTCTCTTTCATCTTATTGGCATATTATATATATATATATATATATATAATGAAGTATTCACTTTCAGACTCCTGCTTCAGCGTCATATCTATGCTTACATACATATACATGCATGCATACAATGACTTTACGTAGCTCTAAAGAACTGTAGGTTCTACATCTGAGAAAACACACGCTATCGTCTCTCTGCATCTGACTTATTTTGCCTAACACGATGGTCTCTGATAGGCCAATCAGAAAATGGACTGATGGGGCACAGGATCATTCTCTCAAGAGGTATGAATGGGCCTGCCATACTTGTGAAAAAAATTCCACTACCTTAGCTGTAAGCAAATCAGAACAAAACTGAGAGTCTTTCTCATCCCAGTCAGAATGGTTATTGCAAAGAAAATAGCAATCGCGGATGCTGGCAAGGATGTGGAGGGAAAGGACCGGCATGAAAAGTAAATTGACCCAGCCAGTATGGAAATAGGTATGAAGGTCCCTCAAGTCTGTTGTTTTTAATCACTGGGACTTGGACCAATACCCGGGAGTTAATAATTTCTCAAGCAAATTGCGAAGAATGTGTATGTTGAGAAAAAAAAAGGTTTCTCGGTGAGCCCCCTCCTAAAGACTGTCATGCCTTTGCTTCCAGTCATGTCCTCGAGCCCCACCGTCGGATCCTCCAGCACGTCCTCCATCCTCCCGTTTTCCTCTTCAGTTTTTCCTGCTGTCAAGCAGAAGAGTGCCTTTGCCCCTGTCATCAGGCCCCAAGGCTCCCCTTCGCCCGCCTGCTCCAGTGGCAATGGGAATGGATTCAGAGGTAAGAGAAGGGAAGTGTCCTGGGGCAGGCAAAGGAAGGGCAAGCATCCCAGCTTTGCTCTCTAGCTCTGAGCACTTGCCTACAGAGTTTCTGGAATTTTCATGGTGGGACATGGATGGCAGGGATGCTGGTCTGACGCTTCCCCTAGTCCTGGGCTAGTATGGGGGTGAATGATGCCAAGCCGAGCATCTGCAGGACATGGAGTTAGTGGTGGCAGAACCACATGTTCAACCCAGAAACACCTGGGCAGCCCAGGATTGTGCTTTCCATAGGGCCATTCACTGTTTCTGGAAGGTTCCTGTTGGCCCTTTCAGGTGCCTTGTGGTTATTTCTTATCTAGGTGGCTTTACCATCTGTCCTTCATGTTTGTTCCCATGGCACATGTGGAAGGATCCATCAGGAGCAAAAACTCTGGCTATGTGCCGGCCAAATTGATAGCAGGTGCCTGATCAAGGGGTTGAAGTAGGGAAGGAAGAGGGGGAAAAAAGCCATACTGTTTCTAAGAACAAAAAATTAATATCGCCCGTCAAAGCCACTTTTGAGCAACATCCTAAGATGTAATATGACATGACGTAACACAAATGTGATGAGTACATGAGAATCTAATCATCCCGCTGAGAATGGGAGGCAGCTGATGGCAAGAGAGCAAATTGGAACCTGCTGAGCACCGCGGCTCACTGGTGACCCGCATTATTTTTGGCTGATTCTCATGTCTTGACATGGAAACATTTACGACAGGCAGCGTTGGTCAGCAGAGCTTTGTGGGGACCTGGGATGGGCTGTGCCCTTCTGGGGACCCCAGCTCTCGGTGGCTTGCTGAAAGCGTATGTGTTCCAAATCTTCGGGGGTTACCCGTGAGGGGTAGCCGAGGGAACTTGAAAGGCATGTCGGGTTTCCAGCCCTAGGGACTGTGACATTTTGACAGGGATGACAGAGAAACTGTCAAAGCCATTACTGGAAACCCAGCTCTCGGAACAGCCATAGAACATTTCTCCCAAGAAGCTGGGCTGTGGAAGTCCATGCCACCCAACATGTGGGTAGTTGGAAACATCTGTACATTGGATGGAACTTTTTTTTTTAATCCAGATGTCTAAGCCGTGAAGGAGCAGCACAGCTTGTAACTGGGTGTCTCCACCCACCCTGTCTCTCATCAAACACCCCCCAGGCTCCATCTTGTCACTCAGAGCAGTATTAGAACTTTCTCCACGAGGGCCGTGTTTGCATCCTGGGAAATAAAGACCATGGGGGCCCTGTCTGATGCGTCCCCCTCCTCACACCCTGCTGGTGAAAATGTCTCTGCCCTCAAGTTCCCTGTCTTCATTAATTCATCAACGCTAAGCTGAAAGGGGAATAGAGTGAGGAAATCGAGGCTCCAGCTTCATGATCCGTAGTGTAGACCATGCTCCCTGAAATGTACCCTGTAGACAAGGCTCTACCCCGATGCTCAGCGCACATATTTTCCTCAGATCAGCCCATTCTCCTGATTTAGCCGAACCGCTGATTTGAGGCCACACAGCAAGCGACTGATGGCTTGAATCCAGGCACTCGGGCCCTAGACCCTGGGCCCTGACAGCACACTGTCTCTCCGGGGACGGTTCTGGTGGACTTCTGCTCTTTGCCCACCTTTCACTCGTATCTACTTTACCACCAGGACAGAGGGAGGGCATTGCTTTTCTGTGAAACACCCAAGGTGAGAAGGACCTGGACAAAGTATGAATAAGCATCTATCCACCATGAAAGTCACCGATGAAAATGCCCCTCCTCCCCGATGGTTTCTCTAAGTACAAAGTCAAGGTCACTATCTAGCAGAATTTCAACCCATCTAGTGTTGGGCGGATCAGGAAAAAGGGCATGAATGAAGTCTGCTGTTCTGAGCCTTTGGGCCTCTGCCATCTATATGAAAGGAAGAGCTGGAGAGCATGGGGTGCAATAGGGAACAAGAGAGGAGGAGGAGGAGTCAGGCTTCTAGCCCCCAAACACTATGCTTAGATCATTTTTCTGTCCCACCCTCTGCCTTACTCACGAGGCAAATACAGTTGATGAATATAGATTGTCAAGGTGATATTATATGCTGCGTGTCTGATTCATTTTCTAGCTCCCTCCAGAAACACACACACACACACACACACACACACACACACACACTCCACACAAAAACAGAAACACACACACACACACACACACACACACACACACACACACACACGCTTCCTACACTCCTGGATAATTACAGCAGTTGTTATATATCCAAGTCATCAGGGAATGTCCAGAATTGAACTGCCTTTATTGAAAACTTACATCGATTCAATATATAGTAATACAGGCAAAAATAATTAAGGCTTTGCTAGCTGTGTAAGACCTTAATCCAGATCTCACAAACATTCAATAAAGGCTGTATGGGCAGGGAAACAGACAGCTGACAATTTTGCCCGAGAGAACTAGCTGGGGTAGGAAAGGAGGGGGGGAGGGGAGAAGAAGACAGGAAGGGGAGAGAAAGAGATGGGGTTGGACAGAGCATGAATGGCCAGAATTTTGGCTATTTACTTGGAAGCATCGTGGTGAGCATAACTCAGAAAGATACTTCTATGAGTCATTGTTTGCATCCATGCAATATAGACAAGAGAAATCCAGGAACCAAATGCCAGAGACGTTTGAAAGTTTGGATACAAGGGAACGTGTCACTTTCCACGCCCGTAAAAGTCCTCTGGGCTTGTTACAGCACAGCAAGGATAGAGGGGTGCGCTTTGCTCTGTGATCTCCTACTTTATTCATTCCCTACACCGAGGGAAAAACATTGGACTTGATGCTCCCCAGACATATCCACATCCTCTTCAGTAGATGCAGGAGGCAGTGGATGATGTATTTGGATAGGGTGTGGATAGTTGGGACTGGGTGGACTCCCAAACTAGTAACGAAATGAAGTCTTTTTCAAAGACCAGCATTTCTAGGTGACTATCTCCACACACCGTCAGTGAGCACTAAATAAGAATGGATCTAATTTAGGGGAGAATGTTCACAAAGACACTTAGGGTGGAGAGAACCCCTGATTTGTTATAACCAATGCCTAAAAAGCCAACAGGCTCAGCATTTATTTCCCTTCTGGCTCCACCCAGTGATGTGGGACATGTCTTTGCTATTTAGTTTGTATGTTTACTTCTGTTGTCCCAAGATGACCCCTTAATAGACAAAAATGACAAAGGGCTTGCCAAATGAACATGGGGACCTGATGTAGGTCGCCAGCACTGAAGCTTCTGTTAGCTCCATCCTGGAGAAATCCCACTCATGGATGTACCACTCACCAGCTCCCTGGGCTGTATTAGACTCTCTTGCTCCCACAACTGCCTTCCTCCCCCGATCAGCTTTTCCACAAAAAGTCTTGATGTTTTAATCCTGTGCCGCTCTTTCCCTGCAGCCATGACGGGACTTGTTGTACCCCCAATGTAAAGAAGAGGAAGAACTGCTTTCTCATAGCACAAAACTACTTATTCCCATGGACCAATTATGAAGGAAGCACTCTGAGCTCCCTGGGGAGAGTTGCGCCCCTGAGTAGCCACGTTGGACAGATTTGGGAAGGCAAGGAGCCGCCATCTTGGTCTCATGTTCCTCACGAAGCACTGACGGTAACTACACGAGCAAGGGCAGAAAGACGTCATTGGCTTGGTCAGTGCTAAGAGCAGAAACGCAATTCTTTGTTATGAACATTACAAAAACCACCTTCCTATGTTTGTAAAATATTTAAGAAAAACATTGGCAAACATTCATGCTTAATATTTTGGATACTATTTGTTTTTCTTTGTAGGAAAAAAAGTTGAAAGTTTCTATTTTCTATGAACCCTTTCAGATACCAATTTAGTTTATGCAGAAAAAAAAATTGAACAAAACAGGGTACCAGCATGGGAGACTTTCTTAACAATGAAACCTGAATTGAATGAGGAAATGTTGTATGTGTGTTTGCTTATACCTTAAGCTCTTTAAAAAAAACAAACAAAAAAGGGAAAAAAATTTAAAATGTTTTACAGTTATTTAAATAAATAAACGTGTAACTTATTGTAAGTAGAAGTAGAAATTAAGACCTTTTTTCTTTTTTTTTAGAAGAGAGGAATCTCTCTTCCTGATGTAAAATGAAATCGACACAGACAGGTAGTGACGAGTTTTAACGGTGTGTGGTTATTACAGTTGCTTATTAGATTCTTATCCCACATCCCTCTTTTTCCATCGTTTTATCAACCCATGCACAAGAGCACTGTATCTTGTGCAGATTCCCACAGAGCAATCTGCCACAAAGCCAGACTCAGAGAAATGCTGGCCCACAAATGCTCCAACCCATCCCTTCGTTCCCAGACTCGCTTTCTAAAGAGTTCGCAGATCGGTTGTGGTGTCCACCCTTGGTGGGGCGTTTTCAAAACTACATTCTTTCCTGAGCAATGCAGGGCATGCCTGTGTTACCATCTTTCCCTAGATAAGAACTGCCTCTAAGAAAGGCCAAAGCCATGTGACTGTCCATGGGCTCTGTGGTAGAACTTCTCCTTGACAGAGCTGTATGGTCCTTTCTCTTCTGGTGCCCAATTTAGGCATGGAGGCAGGAAGCTCCACAGAACTTTGCAGAAAGAGGTTGGGGTAAGTCTTCGACTGTTTCCTTTCTATGCAGAGTCTTCCTTTTGTGTGATTAAAGTCCCTAGGAAAAACTTGTATCTGGGAGGAGTGGGGAAAGGGTGTAGAAGAGAGTGCTCAAAAATCCTCAAGCTTCTGTCCTTCTGCCCAAAGATATGGACACTGGGATTCCTTGGAGATTGGGAGATTAGTGGTAGCTGTGTTCTGAGCAGCCTGCCCTGGGAGCCCTGTGCTGCCTACCTAGTTCTTAGGAGGGGAAACCCTGCAGTAGTTGCTAACCACGGTAGAGCCTTCAAGATGTGTTTGATCCCAGAGATGCATCTAGACTTGCATGGCTTGGCAATAGGATGTCATGATTTCCCTGGTCAGGTGTCTTCGCTTTGTTTCCACAGACTTAGCTCGAGGTTCTTGGTTAGGCTTCTGGCATTGGAAATTGATACAGTTTTCATGGGGAGAACATCTTTCATGTTTCTGAGCCAATTTTAGATGACCCTCTCAATATCCATTGGCACACGCTCTCACTTACCCAACCCTCGGCTGTCTGAGTTGCCTTTAGTTTGCTCTGGAATCACCCAATAGGACACTTTTCCCCCTAGCACATGAGAATCCACAATTTTTGAAACCCGGCATGCTCATAACTACTGCTGACAGTCCTTCATAGTCAGGGCTTCTAGCGCCAAAGTATACAGAAATGCATGAGAACAACCGCCCTGGCTAACAACCCGGTACTGGGGAAAGAATGCTTGGACTACGAACCTTACCATCCCAAAATGGAGGCCGAGCAAAATTAAGCATGTTTAGACCTGGATTTGAGCCAATCCAACATAAGGACATTTCTTTTTTTCTTAAGTAGCAATAGCTTTTAGAACCTGTGAATCTTTCTCTTGCATGAAGATTAGTGTAGTACTGTCTTCAGAATGATCGTAGAGTCTGTCGGTAGTTTTACACCGAAGACTGTGTGTAACTAAATACCGGACATCTTTGACCATTCACTAGGACCTCGGCAGCCACAGACCTATTTAATTGTACAAACGTGTGTAAGGATTATTTTTAGTGTACTAATAACTTAAAAAACAAAGCCACTCTGTCCTCTTTAGTCATTGCTATTAAATGATTCTGCTCCCAGGTTATTTTTGTGCCACTTGGCAGACAAGTATCTCTATAGGTAATGACAGAATTCTGTTCTATTTTTGGAGAGGAACCGTGTAAGATTTTTCATTTAAATGGACAATTGACTGCATTATTTATCTCATTTCTTTTGTTACGGCATCGAAATTCTTTCCAGTTTTTCTTTGCACATTTCAACATGCATGGTTAAAAACCATTATCTTTACCTTTTGTACAGTAAGGTCTCATTTCCAAACTGTATAGTTTTATTGTTTTTTTTTTGCTTTGTCAGTTACAAACAGTATAAAGTTGCTATGCAGAGCTTTTTGTAAAGACAGCTTTTTTTGTTTACTGTTTTTAATGGTCTTCCTTATGAAAGAATATCTTGTTTGTAAAATGAATATGTCTACTTCAGTTTTAAACTTTAAATTATCCTAACAAAAAATAAAATTTTTGTACTGTAAAAATTACCTTTGCCTTTTTTTGAGGGAGAAATTCAGTTTGGGAGCTGTTCTTGATTTGGAGGGGGTTTCACTTTGGGTTCTGGTCACCCAACTTTTCTTCTGGTTAAGGAAAACTTACCAAAACTTTTGCATAAATGAAAGTATGATATCAAGGTGGTTAATTAGAAATGATGTTAGGCCAATTCTCTGCATATATTTGTCTTATGTCCATAGACCAAATTCTTTCAGAACCCTCCTCTGACTCACGGGATTCCATTTGCTCTGTTGGATGCTCTGGGTACATGGAAGTCTTGAGGTTCGTAGTCTACTGTGGGGTGAAGCCATCTATAGAATGATTGACACGTTAGACACTGGGTGAAGAACTGGAGGTACCAAACTCAATGCCTACCCTTAAATCACATGACCATGACCCATTTCCCTGGAAGGAAACAGTCAAAGGATAGTCACACATGGAGACAGGAGGGCTGCTGGCCTTGCAGAGACTTGGCAACTCGGCAGTGACTTCTCACATGGATCTTGATGGTAAATCCCGGTTCTCCCGCCTGGCGATGAAAGCAAGGAGCAAAGAAACCCAGCATACTCAAATTCACCATCTTTGAAGACGAGGAATTTCAGTGTTTGGGCGTGCCTTTAGGTCATTTATCACCTGCATCTCAAGGACTTCAGCTCTGTCTCTCAAGCACTGAGGAAAGAGACAGGCAGGGCATAAAATTTACTCTGGCTGTAGGCAAAAGAATGGCTAGCAATGGGACCATCATGTGGCCTTGTGCCCCTCAGTCCAGTGAAAATTGGGGATTTGGGTAGGAAAATAGATTCCAGGCCTGAGAGGTAGTTTTCTGACATCCATGAGCTTGGTAGAAAGTAGCCCGTGCAGTGGAAGTCACGGTCCCAGCTCTTAGGAGCTGACAAGTCCCAGCAACAGTTCATGTTTTCTCCATTTAAGAAGTTAGTAAGTCCTTCCTCACCTCACAGACTGGAAGGAACATCTGTCGTGTTATGGGCTTGACTTTTGAGGACAAAGCTTACAGTTTTTTTTTTTTTCATTCCAGATTTTTGCAAGTTCGAGAGTTTGAGCCCATAAAAATTGCCTTTAAGACAGGAATGAGACCAAAATTACATCTAGTAAAGTGTAAAGCTATCAATAGCTCTATAGTCACCAGGATAATAAATAGCTAGGCTGATGGAAATGCTAATCTTCTGTCTTCCGTCTGTGGAGAAGCAGAGAGAACGTGAATGTTAGACATGAACAGACCTGAGTTCTAATCCTACCCCTCACTGTAACTGATTACCAGGGAATTATACTCCTGAACTTCAGTTTCCCCGCCCATAAAGGTGGAGGGGAGACCCTTACATCAAGATCCTTTCCCTGCCAAGATGGTGGAGAAGTTTAAACAAAAACAATGGCTGTCAAAATTCAGACGCAAGTGTCTTTAGCTCTGTATGTTTTCGTTTCTTTCCCTTTACCCTGTCATTGAAAATTCCCATTGTTCTTTCCTTACCACTCAGCCTCCACGACACAGAGCAGAGGGTTGTTAATTAATCCCTGTCCGTATGACGTTTGGAGGCTACAAGATCAGAATGTGGGAAGAGCACCATTTGCATCACAATTCAGGAGCTGGCAGCTCCTTCATCTGGATCCACTGCCAAGATAAGGTTTCTAATACTTGTGTTCCTGTCTTGGGAAAGTCAGTGTGAGGGTCTAGGAGGAGGTGTGACTGCTTGGCGTAGACAGCCAGTCTTGTGAGATAGGCAAGCCTCTCTGGAGAGGAAGTAACACAGAGAAATGGTTAATTTCCATGGTGTGTGTGTCTGTGTGTGAGGTGTGCGCGCGCATGTCTGTGTGTGTATCACACACCATTGAAAGGAGATCCAAGGTTTACCTCTTTAAAACGTGCAGGTCACTCTAAATCCTCTCCACTTTTTTGTTTCATACTGTGAGTTTTGTGGTTTGCATATGAAAAGCCCCACACCAAGTTCACGCCATTTGAACACCAGTTGGTGGCAATGTTTGGGAAGGTTGTGGAACCTTTGGGAAGTAGAGCTTCAATGGAGGAAGTTGGTCACTAGGGGTGGTCTTGAGGTCTTATATCCCTGCCCCACTTCCTGTCTACTCTCTGTTTCATGACAGCAGAGATACCACGTGACCAGATGCTACTGTTTGTCAAGCCCCTCTCTCTCCCCAGTAGGACGGACTATACCCTTCTAGATCTCTAAGTCAAACACAATTCTCTATTCAGCTTGCTTCCTGTCATGTATTTTGATCACAGTTATGAGGAAAGTCACTAATATTTCCCAGAATACAGAAAGGTGTGACAGTCAACTTCACATGGACAAGGACAGCATCCCTGGTGCTGGAGATGTCATAAAACATAGCAAAGTGCCCGTGTCCTGTGGAAACACCAAAAGTGTGAACCTCCAACCCTGACCCCAATGGTGGTTCTTCTCCTCTGGTCTCACTGGAAAGTACAGCTCCTCTATGTTGTTTATTTTTTAAAAACAAAACAAAACAACACCATCCAACACTGTAAATTATAACTTTTCATATCCACCGGGTGGTGGCAGTGCATGCCTTTAATCCCAGCACTCAGGGAGGCAGAGTCAGGCAGATCTCTGTGAGTTCGAGGCCAGTCTGATCTACAGAATGAGTTCCAGGACAGGCAGGGCTACACAGAGAAACCCTGTCTCAACACCCCCCCCCACAAAAAAAAACCCTTTTAATATCAAGTGTATCAATTTTTGACTCTTTTCCCTTTGAGAATGTAATCTTTTGTTTTAGCTTTGTGTAAAATCCAGTCCAACTAAAATTTAAGAAACACTCTGATGACCTTTCAAGAATTTTCCCATTTTTTTATTAATACAAAATTCTAAATTTCCAAATCAGCTCTTACAAATTTGGAAGCATCAGACTATGGGACTGAGAAAGGGCAAGAAACAGTTTGGTAATCGACCAATCGGTCATCATTTCTTGAGTAATCAGGACTTGGCTGGACGTGAGTAACTGTGTTCTTAGCTCTGTTTCAATAAGGGAACTCTCCACGTCTTATTCCAAGCATCTCATTCTTGCCTCTGAATTATGTTCATATCCACAAATCCCAGCCAAGGGCCCATTGAATAATTGTCCCCACATGTAACATTTTCCTAGTGATGTTTTCCTTCCTCCGTCCTGTGAAATACAGAAATGTGTTTCTAATTATTAGCAGACCCATCTGGTCACTGTACCGCATCACTGTCAGCCCAATGACTCATTGCGTGGACTGTCGGGTAAAGCTCAGCCATGTTTGACACCATCTAAGAAATGGGACTTTCATAAGGACCTCACTTTGCACTGCCTCACCTGGAAGCAAGGTGACCATATTTTGTAGGCCAGCAAGCAGAACTTTTGACTTGACGAACACAAATAGGTCCGAAGTTGGACGTGTCATAGACATCCATGTCACAAGCCACAAGAGCCATAAGCTCCCTTCTGCCCCGGTGCCTTTGCGTCCTTGCTTTTGAAAACATAAAGCAACTGGTTTCTATCTTGCCTGTCTTTGTATCTACATGTGGCTGGGGCCCAAGAATCTGTCTCCTCCCTGAATCACTGAGTGATAAGAAATGGGCACAGAAACTAACCAGCTCTTCTGAGAAACTTACCGCTGGCTTGTCAGGAAAACCCAAACAATATCTCTTCGTGTATAATATGCCTTCTCCTTGGCCTAGGCAGTGCCATTCTGATAGTAGTGCCCAAAGGGTACATGCATGTATCAGGCTAAATTCTTCTTCCTTGTTGATTCATCTGTTACTGGCCCCCAAGTTTAGGAATCTATGCTAATTCTCATGGGTCATTCCCATATTCAGTGACACTCTCTTTTCTTCTCAGTTGTGCGACTGTTTTTGCTAAGAGAAAGAATAGGAGATAAAAACAAAAAGGGTGAATGGGAAATACATTTGATCTTTGAACTGAACACAAAAGGATTTCTTAGCCAGGACATCTGTGCTGGCTTGGAGCAGGGTACCACACTGAAGATAAATTCAGTTAAAGGAACTGTCAGAGGACTTGGGCACAGGATGAAGCTAAAGAGAAACAGGAAACCGTACCAGGATTCCATCTTGTAAGATGCATTTTGATGTTGGGAGTGTGCAGGGGGCTGATCCTTGGTGGGAACACGGGACACATGATGGATGGCAGAGGCACCAGGGAAGTGACAGCAGAATGCGGAGTCTCACCTTGACATTCATCAGAATGGCAGAGGCAGCAGCTGGAGGAGGCAGAGAAGGGACAAGGAGACATGAAGCCTCAGGCAAATGCTTCAGGTCTCTCGTGGAAGCATCGGGCTGCTGTCTGCCTATTGAAGGACTGTGCTGGCAAGAGGAGTACTGGAGGGAATAGGTCAGTGATGGATGCTTTCCCCAATGAGGTCTGACTTGACTCTTAAAATCAAGGGCTTCAGCATCAGTAGCAAAGAAAGTTGCGCACACCTTATCGCCTTTCGGGGTGCGCTTTCTCAAGTGTGAGTAGAAATACCAGGTAAGCCCACTTCTGACTCACGCTTCCTAGCCAAGGTCCCATGTTCTCAGGTCTTCACATGTATGTTCTCCTTGGCCAGGCTTATCATATGCAGGGTACGATGGTCAGGTGATGTCTAAAGTTGGCAGCTGGGCTGCCGTGGGAGGACTTGGAATCCTACCTTGATCCATTTCTGATGCTATTACAAGGGTCTGGGTACATTAGAGATGACGGGGATTAGCTTGCAGTTTTGGAGGCAGTAAATCCAAGGTGGAATAGCTCCATCTGTGAAGTCCTCACAGCGACAGAAACACATGCTGAAGAGACACATGGTGAGACAGGAAGCCAGAGAGAATTGGGGCCCAGGTTTGTGCTTTTCATAATGACCAACTCTTGCAGAAATCCATTGGTATCTTGTGAGAAGGACATTAGCCCTTTCAGAGGACAGCTACCCGATGACCTAATCGCCTCACACTAGACTCAACCATGTGCCCATCATCATCCAACAGCATCCCGCTCTCTAACGACAGAGCTCCCAGTACTCCAAGAGCTGGACTCAAACCATATCCAAACTTTACAAAATTGGGGGTACTTTCAAATCCCAGGTCACCAACCGATGGTTTGTGCTCTCTCTTGGCAACTCTGAGAGTATGGATGTATTTATTTTGGGTGCATAAAGTGGACTCGTGTCTCCATGTCTCACAGGGAAGTCGTAAGAGTATGAGGAGCTGATTCCCAAGAGCACACAGAACCCAGGCTAGGACTTGATGTGTTGCCATAGAGTTCTGTGATCTTGGATGTGAACCAAGGCTGGGGACCACACTGGACGAGTGGCTGTTCTCAGTTCTTGCTCACTGCTAAGAAGCAGGTGAATCATAGGAAACTGTGGCAAGGGCTTGCTGAAACAGGCTAGGTTGGAGTTGAAGTATCAGAGGCAGTTTGCTTTCGACTTTTGTCCTCTGGTGACAAGACAGCAAGGAAGAGCCTTAGCAAAATCAGCCCAAGTACAGTTGTAATTACAGCCTTGAAGTCACAGAACCTCTCCAAAACTATCCTGGGTGATAGTGGTACCAATCTAGCAAATAGATTAAATCTCGAAGGACCACCTGTCCGGGAGGTGGGGGCACAGCGTCAACATTGGCTGGGTGTTTCCGTGAAGATACTTGTGACATCTGCAATCAGATGACCTTCAGTGAAGGGACTCACCCCAGTGATGTGTGTGTGGAGGGTCCCCTCGATCATCTGGAAAGCCTTAAGGGCAATCCCTGAGGTTTGTGGGAAAAGAAGACATCTTTACTGGAGATTCTTACCAACTCCTGCCTCTGTTTTCCACCTCCTGCTTTGCCACACAAATTTCAGACTTGTAAGCCCCACAACCGTGTGAACCAGTTCCTTAAACTAGCCCAGTCATTCCATGTCTGTCTGTCTGTCTCTGAGTCTCTGGTGTGTGTCTTTCTCCACACACGGACACTCTATTGGCTGTCTGTCTTTGGGTAACCTTGACAAATACATGTATTTAAAACAAGCACAGAGGTATGTGGGTGTGAGGTGTCCGTGTGGGAGAGGGTGTGTGCACCTGCTCGTGTGTATATGCTTGTGTGTGTGTGTTCACCTATATGTTCACATTGGGGGGGTGTGAGTGGGTGTGTGTGGAAGCTAGATGACAACCTCAAGTGTCATTTTGTGATGCTGTCTGCCTTTTTATTCTGCAATAAGCCTCTTATGGACTTGAAACCCACTAATCAGCCTCAGCTAACTAGCCAGTAAGCCCCAGAAATCATCTTGTCTCTGCTTCCTTGGTGCTGGGATTGGAAGCTCACAGCTAGTATCATTTGTTTGCTTGTTGCTTGTTTGCTAATGTGGCCTCTAGGAGGCAAATGCTTCTAGAACAAGCACTTTACAGACCAAGCCATCTCCCTCGCCCCCACCAAGTAGATTTGATTGTATGAAAATCGTAGCTGAATAAACTCCTTCTAAAAATGAAACTCCAGGCTATTTAAAACTCCATCTGTATAAAATTCAAGAAACTGCGAACTCACCGGTGGTGACAGAAAGCAGATCAAGTGGTTGCCAGGGGCCTGGGCAAGGTGACAGAGAGACTTGCGGGGGACGCTCCAGGGTGATGAATGTGCTTGCTTCCTCAGGGGTGGTCCTAGTTTCATGGGCATTTACAGACATCAAAATTTACCACATGCGTATTAAAATATGTGCAGTTGATTGTATGTCAGTAATCCACTAACGAAGTCTTTTATTTTCTATATATAAAAAAAAAGAGGGAAAAGGGACATAAAAGTGCAAGTAGAAAAATATTTAAAGCACAGAGTGGAAGAGATTTAGATGCCCTGCTTGGTTCCCCTCTATTCTGCCCCATGTAACCCTGAAGTCTAACAGGGTGAGGTGAAAAGGGGACCATGCCTCATAGCAGCCTCAGTTACAACTTCAAGGCTCCTGGTCACCCATTCTCCTTCCAGACAGACGAGGTGACGATGAGTGTCTGTGCCTGGACACACAGTCAACCCAAGCATTATTGGAGATGACCTAGGGATTCAGAGCAAGTCTTCACAGTGCCTGTTGACAGAGACGATCAGGGTGTCCTTGGGGGTCTGTGTGTACCACCCAGTCAGTTTTCACCCAGAACCGAAGTTTCCTGCTAAAGAATATAACGCAGAGTGCCTGTCTTCTCGCTACAATACAGGCACAGCTGGTCAGAGAGCACAAACTTCCAGAATTGTTTAAGATGTAAAACAAGGGGCTGGAGAGATGGCTTATGGGTTAAGAATGCTTGTTGCTCTTGTATAAGACCAGAGTTGGGTTCTCAGCACCCGCATCAGATGGCTCGTGACTGTATGTGATTCCAGGGTTAGGGGGATACAATGTCCTCTTCTGGCCTTCATGGACACCTGAGTACACACACACACACACACACACACACACACACACACAC
>NC_022019.1:10934381-10963201 GCF_000317375.1 Microtus ochrogaster | reverse complement strand
TACCTTCAGTCTGTCCCAAGATATCCAGCACCCTCTTCTGGCCTCAACAGACACCAGGCACACATGTGATGCATAGACATACATGCAGGAAAACCACCCACACACAACAGTTAAAAATAAACAGAGAACACAGGAAGCTTTTTTCCTTCTTCGTGGGGTGAGAAGCAGAGAACATTTTTCAGTAGGCGTGGTTGACCCAGCTTCTACTCAGATGGAACCTTGAGCGAGAATGTCAGTGGTGATGTAGGAGACACACGCAGGTGCAACTACAGGAAGGGAGCAGCAGAGCCCAGGAGGAGCACAGAGAGGAGCTTTCCATTTGCACTTGCTGAGAGCCGTGAGAGGATAGAGCACGGTGTGGCATTCCAAACCGCTACCAGGTACAGCCGGCCATTGTAGATGCTCCCCCTGTGAGTGGCTTTCGCCTTTACCAGCTTTCCTTGTCTACATGTTTGGTCTTGGAGTTAGAACCACTGCAGGGGTATTTCAGGTAAGATTCTGGTGCCCAGAGTCAGCAACAAAGTGAGTCTGAGAACCTTCTAGAGATAGTTAATCGGTCCCTTGAGGATTGCGGCCATTCACGTTCCTTCAGCACAAAGCCATTTAAACGGAGTTCTGGATCACAGAAACTAGGGTTACTGGCACTTCCAGTCTATCTAGGGGACAGGGAGCCTGGGCATTCAAGACCAAGGTGTTGGCCAGATTGGCTTTCTCCAAGGCTTGCAAATGGCTACTCACTCACTCTGCGGAGATATCTTCCTTCTGATCTTGTCCATGACACCTGTGTATGACTGACATTTTGGATGCAGAAGCAGGTGTTGAAATTGTGCCTGTACAAGGAAGAGCTCTGGAAACAGGAAGATGAGAACCCTGGGGCACCAGGCTGAGGACTGGCAAAACCACCAAACTTACTTTCAAAGATCTCAGAGATTTGTGGGGCATCATGGCACAAACCTGTAACCTCAGCACTCGGGACTTTAGGTAGGTGGATTGAGAGTTAAATACCAGCCTGGACTACACAGTAAGACCCTGTCTCAGGGGATTGAAAAAATGTAGGGAAACATCCAAAGAGATTTTTTTGGTAGATAAATGATTGTGGGATTATTATCTGCTTTTTTGGAGGACTTTCTATGGATCATAAAATGGGGATGGGTTACCAACTCACGGGACAGTGATGGGGCTGAAAGAGGACCATATGAGGATCCCGCTAAGAAAGCTTTGAAAGCAGAGACCAGGTCATATGCCTGAACTGAGCATGGATGCAGGGACGCTTGACATTGCCGAGCCCACAAAGAGCAGCTTTCCAAACATGCAGCAGTGAGATGGTTCTTGGGATGAAAAGGCACGAGTCCTAGGGCCATGGAAAGGTGACTCCTGTCTGTCAGAGCTGTCACAGACAAGGGGTGGTAGTGCTCTGCCATTTGTGAAAACTACGGGCTTGTTTTAATTTTACAAAATTTACAATGGAATTTGGATAGTCTTGTCATTAATTGTTATTTTACTTAAAAGGAAATCGGGGGCCGAGGTGATGGCTCAGGGGGGTAAAGCGCTTGCCATGCAAACACGAGGACCTGAATCAGGATCCATGGCACCCACGTGCACAGCCAGGTGTGATGGTGTGCACGTGTAACCCAATCACTGGGGACAGGGCGGCACAGAGACAAGTAGATGGGCAGAGTTCACTGGCCCTGGCCGTCCGAGCCAATTGGTGAGCTCTAGGTTCAGTGGGAGACTCTGTCCCAAGATCTGTGGAGAAAGATTGGAGGAGACACTCAACATGGATCTCTAGCTTCCACATGTCTGTACGCATATGCATAGTGTGAGCACACACATGCGCGCGCACACATACACACACATGTGCACACACACACACTCAGCATAAGGAGACTTTCTAGTTATTTATTTATCCTCATTATTATTGTGTGTGGTGTGTGTGTATGCGCATGAATGAGCCATGATACATAGACAGCTTCCATTCTTTCCTCCATCTTTATGTAGGTTCCGGGGATTGAACTCAAGCCACCAGCCTTTACCCACTGGGTGCTATCACTGCCCCACAAATTCACTCGCTACGGCTCACACCAAGCCCATGACCGACTCTCACTATCAATGCTTTACAAATGGACTTAACCGAGGCTGAGGCGGCTTGGGGCCATCGCCAAAGCCAAGAGCCAGGTGGTGACAGGCCAGAACCTAACCCTCCCGCTAATTCCCCCTGATTTCCCACTTGCATTGAAAAATAATATAAGCAAGATGTTATATGTTTTTGAATCTTAAAAACATCTTTTAAAATAAGATTACTATTTTTCCTAGATTCAAGTTGGGCCTTGGAAGTGGGGAAAGAATTGAGAGGACTTGGAAAGACTGGGGAAGGACAGGGCCAAAATGAGCAATGGGTTGGGAGAGAAAGAGCAAATGCTCCCTTACCAGAGGGAAAGAATTTGTCCACTGCATGCAGGGTAAGCTCCGCAGAGGCTGGCGCTGGTGTCTTGTAACTTCTTTCTGTGGCTTCTCTTATCCCTCCCCGCTTCCCAGCTGGGAATATAGTGTATTCTGAGTTGTCAGTTGTGTGCCTTGTTATCAGATCAAGAAGGAAAGTTCTAGAACGCATCTGAAAAATAACTTACTCTGTGTGTGTGTGTGTGTGTGTGTGTGTGTGTGTGTGCACACCTGAAGCAGACATGGGACACATGACTACACTACCATGGGTACCACACCTTACTCTGCACACTCAGGCACCAACACACAGAATGGATGATGAGATCACCCACACACAGTGTTGTGACTTCCTGGAAGTCAGAGCCTGAAAAGCCAGCGATGCCCAGGCCATTGCTAGTATCAAAAGGCTCATTTTCACACATCTCTCCGCAGGCTAAAATGACTTCCTCACTTATGGCAACCCTTACAAGCACCCAGAGGACCCCGGACGACGTGGCTAAGCCACAGGCAAAGCTCAGAAAGAGCTTTTCCAATATCATCCAAGGCTTTGTGGGCCGGCGCACACAGCACCATAATAGACGCTTTCTGATCCTCCTCACACTGCACCTGGCTCTCCCAAGTATTGGTCCTATTACAATTTTAAAAATAGCTCTCAAGTAATTTGTGTGCTGAACTGGCTACAGGATGGAAGTGGGGGGAAGAAAGCCCACCTGAGTATTCTTTGTGTTCCTATCAACCAGAGACTAAGAACGGCAGAAGCAGTTGGTTCTGAGCTAATTTTCAGCATTAGGGTTTATCAGAACCTAAATTCTGCCCTAATAAATGCCGAGATAGCAGCCACTCTTTTAGCCACTTATTCAGGTGACCAGGGAATTGGCAGACGAGTTAAATTTTCCTGTCGGTGACAACACACATCTGTTAAGGTGCAAAGATCCAAGACTCTAATCAGACCAGGTTATATAAGTAGCAGTGACTCATTATCTCTGCTTGCCGGGTAGGTTTTCATCCTGCAGCTGCGGCTGTGCGGGGCCACGGCACAGCTAATGGGATGTTGACACACAGGGACAGTGACTTAGAAGACAGGAAGTGTGGAGCCCTCTGCTCCTGTCCAACCTTGCCCACATCCTTTCCTTTTAAGTAATATAAAGTCCAAGTGACATGATTTTCCTGGATTTATTCTTGAAATGGTGCTAGTGGGTCAGTGAGATGGCTCAAGCGAGTAGAGGCACTTGTTCACCAAGCCTGATTTGATGATCTTAATTCAGTCTCTAGAATCATGATGGAAGGAGGGGTACCACTGTTGGGAGCTGTCCTCTGATTTCCTCATGCATTCAAGTGCATGCACATGCACACATGCACACACACACACACACATGCACACGTACACATGCACACATACACATGCACACACACGTGCACACACATGCATACACACATGTGCACACACATACACACATGTGCACACACATACACACGTGCGGACACACACTTGCACACACACACACATGCACACACACACGCACATGCACACACAGAGGTGAAGTAAGGCTTGTTGATGGCTCTATAAATAAATCGTATCCCTATTTTGCCCCACCTTCAGAACTCAGTGAAGCAAAGAAAAAGCGGAAGTCCACTGAAGTGATCCCTGTCAGGTTTATCATCTATCAGAGTTTTTGAGGAGTATGGTTGAGGTGGTTATGGGCCTGGTGACACTCCTTGTCCCAGGCTCTCCAGACACATACAGGACACAGTCATGTGTCTGTGAAGACAGTCTATCTATCCAAGTCCGGTTGATGCCTTTCCCAAGATTCCAGAACTAGAGAGACGAGCGCACACACGGAGATGCCAGCCTTTTGGTGGACAAGCTTCACTCAGCTGAGAAGTACGTACCCTGGGCTGTGGCTCCCACACTGGGGGAGTGTAACAGCTCCAGGAGAGCCAGAATTGCTCACAGAAACACAGCCACAAGACAGAATTGCTCATGGAAACACAGACACAAGCAGGGCTTTCTTTGGGGCATCTCTGCCCTTTTTTTCATTTGCTGGGTTGAACAGTCCAACCGGTGGGCATCCAAGGTTGGGTGTGCTTTTGCCGTGGGAACCTTCTGGATGGTACACTCCCACCTTGATGAAGGAGTTCCTTTGTAGATCTATTCTGGGATCCAAGAAGGGCAGTTGAGAATTTGCCTTCAGAAGACTCTAGCTGGGTCCCACGAGTAGATTAGTTTAACCAACAAATTCCCTCCCTTGTCTGTTCCTCGCCGTCTAACCTCAAATGTCCACGTTGTCGACCACATGCCCTTCCTAGATCCTACAGTGTGGTTAAATAGCAATATAAAGACATTCAATAGCATCATTATAACAACATAGACAAAATCTGAATGCAAGCTCACTCCTACTTAAAAATTCCAAGTCAGATAGAGAGATCCAGAAATCAAGTCCTCTTCGAAGGAAAGTCCAAAAAAATTGAAGTCCAAAAGAATTAGCATCCAAAGTTAAATTTCCTTAACACACAGAAATAAAAGTCCAAAGAAATTAAAGTCCAATTCAAGTTTTATTTTTCCTGTGACTTGATATGCAAAGAAATGAATGTCCAAAATTTCATTTCCCAATTTCCAGTTCTGCTCAGCCTCAATCAGAGAGCCCTGTTGCAACGCCTTGAGCAGCTGCGGCCCGGGCTGTCTTCCATGGGAAAGGGTGTAGCCACCTCCATGGCCTCTCATGAGTCTCATTTTTAAAAAGAGTTCAAAGAGTTAATAAAACACATAAGATTATTATAGTATCAGTCTCATATTCCACAAAACTTAGAACCACAAGCAATCCCCAGCCGCCAGGGAAGTTATCCGAGCAAAATTGCTTTTTCAGAGTCCCATACTTGGTGTTGCCAGAGGCCTAGCAATATTTGGAAGACGGAAGGAAAAAAAATCCATGGATGAAACCACAATTTAGGTCTTGAAATCTCAAATCTTACCCAGGGTTTATATTTTTTACCATCAGAGCCAAGCTGGGGTAAACTCTTGAATGTGAACAAGTCATGTGAATCCAAGCAAATGCTTGATCTCTCCATGTGGCTTCCCCTCGGCCCTCCCTCCCAGATGAGATCTGAAGTGACATGAAGAATGGATTCTGGGACATCTCATCCACCCTTCTGACCTGTGCCTGCCTCAGAGACACTGCTGTGCTCTGCAGATCACACGCTGACTGTGTTAGTGAAACCCTGGGCTTCAAACACAGGCTTCACCAATGCCTAAGGACCAGCCAGGCCAGCGACTGGGCAGATGTAGGTGCTGCTACAGCATCTATGGTAAGAATGGGCTTAGCTCATCTCTCAGCAACCTTCTCACTCAAGTCTAGAGACTGTTTCTTCATTTTCAAACCACTGCAGGCAAACTGTCATTGTCCCACCAAGAAAGCATCCATGATCAGAAAGACCACATTCATGCTCAAAGTGGGAGTCTTCTGGGGGGTGCAAAGGGGAGAGATCAATAAATACAATTGACAAAAGTAGTAAATGTCCTGGGTGAATTGTAACACGTGGCTGGCTGTGCCATCAGCAGCCCTGTCTGGCAAAAGTGAGAGCCCCTTTCCCCGGGAAGTCCTTCCAGGTGGGATGACAAGAAATTTCCTAAAGTAAATTGAGGCTCAGTGGTTGGTCTCGCATTAACCGATAAGTGATGTCATCAGAAATAGACTTGGGTGTTTGGATTCCAAAGCCAAGCTCCACTCTTTCCAATGCTGGTGACCCATCATTCTCTTCCAATTCTCCTCCTCTCCACCCCCACCCCCAACTATATGCTAGCAGCTCTTGCTATAGTTCTTTTTCTTTGGCAATACTTAGGACTGACCCCAAGACCTTAAGCCTACTAGCCAAGAACTCTACCACCAAGGTGTATCCTAGACTTTGGGTTTTTGAGACAAGGATTTACTGAGTAGCTCAGGTTAGCCCAGAACTCTAAATCCTACCTCACTCTCTTAGGTAAGCATTCCCCACCATACCCAACTCTGCCATAAATGTGAACACCTTTTTAGCCCCTTTGTTTTGGGTTTTTGAAAAGGTCATGTGTATTCTTCTGCTCCACAAGTAATAGATGTTCATTGTGAAATTCTTTGCCGTGCCTTGGAAATTTTGAAAGGAAAATGTATAAAGAATTGACTGTGAATAATGACACACATCTGTAACCAAAATACTCAGGAGGTTGAGGGATGAGGTCAACTGTGAAGCTACATAATAAACCCTATCTTTAAAAAAGCCAATGCTTAATAAAAAATAAATAAATAAAATCGATTGTATTTTTGCAATTCCAAGCAATATGCACTGTTAACTTTTTATCCTATATTTTGCAGATTTGTTTTTGAATGTGTATATAATACATATAAAATATAAATATGTATTATATAAATAGTAAAATAATATATAAATTAAAATTCATGAATATTTTGAGCAGTTACCCATCTTTTTCTTGCTTGCTAATACATCTCTTTTTCCCCCCTCTCCTTCCTTCTAGCAATTGTGAGGCAATGTATTCATCACCTCAGGGAACAAGAGACAGGGCAGAGAGCAGAAAACATGGAGATTTTGCTTTCTGAAACCCAAGCCTGTCAGGAATATTAGCTTTATCACCTCTGAGGCAAACATTTTTCCTCCCTTTCCCAATATTTTCATTTCATATTTCTTTTTTCTTGATACTCATATGACTAACAGTGCCAAAGAAATATTAAAATGTTGTGATGATGGCATGAGCTCATGGCAAGGATGGACTTCAATATCCAGATTTCCCCATCAAAAGTAACTGTGGCCAAATCGACATAAATATTCTTCATCTGGTTAAGGAAATTATCCTCACGGCTAAGGAGTTTCTGTTTTCAATTATTAAAAACAATCACTAATGCTATTGAAAATTCTCACATATATTTTGGCATCCTTTTTTTAAAGAAAGATTTTTTTCTGTATATGAATATTTGCCTGTATGTATGTATGTATGTATGTATGTATGTATGTATGTATGTGCCCCAAGTGTGTGCAGTACTTTTAGAGGCCAAGAGAGGGTGCTGTATTCCCCCAGCAACTGGAGTTTAGTTGTTTGTAAGCTGGCTTGTGATAGTACTGGGAACTGAATTTGAGTCTTCTGCTAGATCAGCAAAGGCTCTTAACCATTGAGCCATCTCTCCAGCCCCACATCTACTACTTTGAGAGAGAGAGAGAGAGAGAGAGAGAGAGAGAGAGAGAGAGAGAGAGAGCTAAGAAGAAGATGAAATACTGAAATTAGAGAAAGGAAAGATCACCAGGATCACCCTTCATGAAGCATAGTTGGAAAGGAATGAGTTGCCCCAGAAAAACTCACCTCAGACATGTACAGTGTAGGCAAAGACTGGAAGAATGTTGGAGCTTAGTCTTAACATTTCTTTCAGCTGCAATTCAGATGCAACTGTACACTGATTGAATGACATTATAGGGTAGACACCCAAGCATTTACGAGTTGAATTATGCTCCCTGCAGGTCATTAGTATGCCAGTCCTCTATGCTGACTCTCTGAAATGAAATATTTAAATGCCTTTGTTTTTAAAACCAGATTTATCGTTTTTGCTGTGGAAGTACCATTTTAGATTTATTTTTAAATTACACATATGCATGCATTTCTATGTTTGGGTAGGTGCACAGGTATGCAGATGCCCGTGAAGGCCAGAGACGGCAGGTCCTCTTGGAGCTTAGTGAATTACACACAGTGAGCTACCCAATGGACCTGGTCCTCTACAGGAACAATAAGTGCTCTTAACTGCTGAACCATATCTCCAGCCCCAATCTTGGCATCTTATAGACAACCACTGGACTAATTCTGTTTTGTTATATATATGATAAATTAGATCAACTGTTTTACTATTTAGATGATAAATTAGATCAACTGATTCTCTATCATCAGCCCACCCCAGCCCTGATTACACTGTTGCTCTTTATTTAAATAATCTGATGGAGTTGGTTGGCTAATGGTGCCAAGAGAAAGCTTGGTTTATATAATTTTTTTCATTTTTTAGCAGTGCTAAGCTTGTATTTTTTTTTTTTTTGGAGAGGCATGAAGCATGTTGAGATAAATTGGAATAATTTTATTATTTTTTTTAGCTTGTGTAACAGGATAAGATTGTTTTCCTTGAAGAAACTTAAATCTGGCTAGCGAAGTCTTTCAGGCTTGGGGCATGGTATGAGATAATCCTCTGACAGTTCTGTTTTACTGATGGTTACTGGTGGTGGAGTTTTATTTCATCTTATGTCAACTTTATTACTTCAAACTTTTCTCTATAAACAGTCATTGTGTTGAGCATTTCAGGTTCATTACCACAGAACCCCACACCAGTTTTGCCTTCTTCTTGTAAACTAATTTAGTATATATTTGGTTACAATTAAAGTGATTTGATTTTTCTTCCCCTGAAGGAACGATTCTTGGGTTTATGAATAATTTTCCATTAATGCATCAAATTTAACTTTTGTCTTTTTTTTTATTTCTCTCACAGCTATTCTTTTAAAGGATGGCACAACGGTGGTTTTCTATTTTAATTCAAGTGGAATTTGTTTATATGTTGTGTGCTAGTGGTGCAGTGATCTGATGTATTTAACTTCTCTGATTACAGATTTTTACCACAACCCACTCGTTACAATTTTTAAACACTTATTTAAGTGTGTGTGTGTGTGTGTGTGTGTGTGTGTGTGTGTGTGCATAGCATACCATGCAGCAGTCAGAGGACAATTTGCAGATGTGGGATCTCTTCTTCTATCATTTGGGTTTGGAGACTCAAACTCAAGTCACCTGTTTGGTAACAAGCACCTTTCCCAAAGAGCTAGCTTGCTGACCCAGCCAACTGGATTTTAGTGGTGATTCTATCTGGGGTAGACCCTTCCTGGTTCATGAATGGTGTCTTCTCTCTGCACATGGTAGATGGGATAAGGGACATCAAATCTCTTTTACTAAGACACTTATTGTGTTCCCAAAGACCAGGTATCCTAGCACTATCACCATTGTGTGAGAGGAGCCCACACGGAAACTCATCATTCAGTGCATTGGAAAAGATGATGCGTTTTAAAGATTGACTATTAAGTCACACTGACTACTAAGTCAATATGATGATGTCATCGAGACTCTCCAGCCTTACATCTTTTCTACTAACCAATCATATCAAGGACTGAGATACGTTCCCAAATTCTGTTCAGCTGTTGATTCCTGTGCTGGAGAATAGCTCTTTTGTTTTACTGCAGCCTACTTTCCTGCCAGAAAGAGCTTTGAACTTTTCTGGCTATCTCTGGGATTCTTGGGACAACTGATCCTGAATTTCATGAGAAAGAAGTGACTAAAAAGTCTGGAGGAGACTAACCCAGAACCCT
Source organism: Microtus ochrogaster (assembly GCF_000317375.1). NCBI lineage: Eukaryota > Metazoa > Chordata > Mammalia > Rodentia > Cricetidae > Microtus > Microtus ochrogaster. The sequence continues at coordinate 10,953,394 of NC_022019.1, read as the reverse complement.
GTAGTCTGCCCTTCTCTTCAGCACCTATCCTGGCTAGTTTGTATTGCCACCTTGACAAAACTTTGAGTGCCCCGGGATGAGGAAACTTCATCTGAGGAGTTCCCAAGATCAGACTGGCCTGTGCCCATGTCTGTAAGAGAATGTCTTGATTGATTATTGATATGGGAATGCTCAGCCTGCTGTGAGTGACACCATCCCTAGGCAGATGGGCCAGGATTATGTAAGAAAGCCATCTGAGCATGAACCAGCACGTGAACCAGGAACTAGCGTTCCTCCATGGTTTCTGCTTTGGTTCTTGCTCCAGCTTCCCTCAGTGATGAACTGTGGCCGGGAAATATAAAATAAATTCTTTCCTCCCTCAAGTTCCCTTCAGTCTGAATGCCCTATCATGGCAACTGAAGAAAAAAAATAGATCATTACTCCTAAAAGCTGCAATATTCTTGGTGTCTAAGACCTCCTCCAATCATTTGGTTTGCCTCTCTGGATTGAAAATTGCAAATATATGCTTACAATATGTCTTTTATTCGGGGCCATTCTACAAGTGTCCCGCACAAATTCTTCAACGCTTCCAGAATTTGAGTTATTTCCCACTTTTCAGTAATGGGGCAGGTTTTCTTCTCGTTCCATTTGCTCTGTGTTCCATTGGCCGAAACAGTTTCAGTTAAATGGAAGAAACAAATTTCAGTGCAATGACCGTTGTTTAAGAAGTTCTGGGCACTTTTTCTTCTAACGAAGATGAACCCACAGTGTCTAGTTCTGTTAAAGATCATGCTCCGCCTCCTGTTAGACACTGTTTTCTGCATTGGGGGACTTGATATTTTCCTTGCTTCCTATTTGATACTGTGCCTGGTGGATTCTTTTTATCCAGCAAGGAGAACTTACTGTATCCTGTTGTTAATTTCATACTATATAGCTCTGCCTGTCAACCATCTACTTATTTTATTTTTCTTCTATTATGTTTTAAATTATTGCTTCATTTTCACTTACTCTTTTTGAAGACAGAATTGCCATGGCTTGAATTTCTGCAATCTTCTGTCAATCACGCCTGTATTTTTTTTCTCTTACTCTTTTTCCTTCCTCATCTTTCTATTTAATAGCCATTCCTCTAGTTTATAGATGATATGTTACACAGTCCCCACACTCTTTATTTTTATTACATATAAAATAATCATGTTTAATTATGGTTTAGGCAATAACACAATCTAGGTGAAATATAGCTTGATAAATTTTATTGGCTCTATACCACCAAACCACGATATATAGAACAGCTGGGCCATGATGGTGATGGTGCACACCTTTAATCCCAACACTCTTAAAGGTAGAGGCAGATGAATCTCTTGAGTTGAGGCCAGCCTGGTCCACAGAGTGAGTTCCAGGACAGCCAGAAGTATACAGAGAAACCATGTCTTGAAAAAACAAACAAGAAAAAAGTAGACTATTTCCCTTGCTAGCAAACAGACCCTCATACCCTCTGTTGTTGACTTCCCCATCCTAAGTGAAAGCAAAGTAAATTATATCTCCATAATTAACGTGCCCCTTCAAAATTATATAGTAACTACTCATGCTAATCTTTTTTTCCACTAAGCCCAGTGATCTTTAGATTCAGCCACGTTATTCTATCAGCAATTCATCCCTTTTCCTTGAAGAGCAGCAATCCATTATATGCATGTATAATTAACCCGCCATCCACCTGCATTTGTACTTTTCCAAATTTTGGCTATTATGAATCAAATTTTATGAATATTTATATACATTTTTGGGATCAATTTTTCTTGGGATTCATCTAGGAATGACATTTATGGATAATATAGGAAACATATGCTTAATTTTATAAAGTAACCATATAATTATTTCCAAAGTTGTTACATCGCCTTCACTCCTGCTAGTGATACACAGAATTTCTAGTTGCTCCCTTGCCTAACCAACACTTCAGATTACGATGATGTCTCATTTTATCTAGTGCAGTAGATGTATAGTCTTATCATACTGTGGTTTTAATTTATATTTTCTTGATGATGAAAACCACTAAGTCCCCTCACATGACTCTGTTATTCATTTATCTTTTTTTTTTGTCTGTTCAAGTTCCATTTTTTTTAATTGAGTGTTTTGTTTCTATAGTGTTGAGTTTTCCAAGTTCTTCTGCATCCCAAATACAAACCTATTATCAGACACATCATTAGAAATGCTTTCTTGTAGATAGCATGGCCTGCCTTTTCATTTTCTTGATGAATTATTTTTTATTTTAAACTTTTATTTTGAGATTAATTGTAAAATGCAATCAGAAGAGATCCTGTGTACTATTTACTCAGCTTCCCCCAATGTCAACACCTTGGTAAAACTGCAAGACACTCTACAACTAGGAAATCAGAATCAATATAACCCACCGTTTATTTCTGTCCTCTCCCTTCAATTCTCCATTGCATGCACAAATGCATAGTTTATGCACTTTTAACCACATGAATATTTGTGTGTCCACCACCGTGGGCAAGAGGCAGAACACAGGGTCCCCTTGTGTTGCCTCTGAAAGCCTCACCTCCTCAGCATCCTCTCTCCCCATCCCTGTCCCCAGACTCTGACAAGCCCTAAGGTAACTGTCACATCTCTAAGTGTGTTATGTCAACAGTGTCGTAGAAGTGGATCCTCATACCTCATCCCTGGGGATTCTTTCCCCACCCAGTATAATTCCCCTGAGATCCATCTAAGTGGCTGCATGCATCAACAGCTTGTTAATTTTTAATGCTGAATAGTATTCTATATTGGTTATCTATTATCTATTCATTGAAAGACATGTGACTTATTTCCAGTGTGTGCTTCTATGAATGGCACTACTGTGATAATTCATGTATGCATCTTATAAGAAGACACGGTTTTTCCTTTTCCTAGGATAAACGCCTGGAGTCATCCAATTGTCCAGTTATAAGCGGTCATGTGTAGTATTGTGAGGTTCTGCTGAGCTGTGCTCCAAAGTGGCCATACTCTCCATCTTACATGCCCACTGGTAACATCCGGGAGAAGTGGTTTCCCTGCAACCTTGCAAGAAATTGCCACTATTCTTTATTTTAGACATTGCAGTAGGTATGTGGTGATTTCTGCCATGGCTCTAATTTATAGCACCCTAACTGCTAATAAGGTTAAATACCCTCCTGATTCAGTTACCATCTGAACACCATCTTCCACGCAATATTTCCTTATGGTTTTTGCCTGTTACCTAATGAGGTTTTTCTTTGTTTGATTGATTTTCCTTTGCGTTCTGAGAGCTCTTCATAAACCCTAACTAGTAACCTAACCCATCATTGTGCAAATGGCTTCCAAATATCTTCTGTCAATCTGCACTGCTCCTGTCTCTTCACAGAGTCTTTTTCCCCTTCAAGACAGGATTTCTCTGTGTAACAGCCCTAGCTGTCCTAGAACTAGATCTTGTAGACCAGGCTGGCCTTGACTCTTCCGGGATTCTGAGGGCTACTTCAGAATTTTGTTTTCTTATGTACATTTTAGACGAGGTACACCTATTTCCACCCAAAGGTCTTCTGAGGTTGTTATTGCAATGAATCTACTAACACAGAAAGAATGAAAATTGCCACAGCACTGAGTTTTCTGATGAATATTCACATTCCTGAGTTTGCACAGGTATCTTCAAATCTTCCCCGGTTTTCACACTTATCTGACATTGTCAATATCTTATAAGCTACGTCACAATCCCATAAGCTACATAGCTCCCTCCATGTTCTAGATTCCTTCTTTCTATGATTTCATGTGAGTAACCTTGACTGCTGATCCCTCACCAACTGTCATTCTTTTGTGTTGCACAGATAATACACCCTTGAGCCCATTTAGTGGTTTACTTTGTTTTTAATTTCTGAGGTTTCATTTATGTATTCAACAAAATATGATCATATTTACCCCTCCATTTTCCCCTCCAGCTTCCCTCATGTCCCTCCAACAGACTCCTTCCCAACTCTACTTGAGACAATGCATTTGAAGTTCTAAAATCCCAAATTGATTATATTTTATGCCCCCCTTTCCCACCCTATAATTATAACTTTCTTTAAATGATTGAACTTTTTATAATAGTTGTGCTGAAGTTCTTTCTAACTTCACTATCCCTAAAATTTCTGGTCCTTTTCCACAGACAGACTTTTTCCTGATGATGGGTCATACATCCCTGCTTCTGTGTGCCCCTGTGAGTTAGATTCTAAATATTATAAATATAGTAAATATAGTACTGTTAAATGTTTGGTTTTGATACCTTCCTTAAAGGCCACTGATTTTTGTTTTGAAAGTCAGTTAAATTACTGGCTAATCCATTTGATCCTTTGTGAATTTGAACTTTGCAAGGGAAAACTTAGAATAGCCTTTACTCTCAAATTCTGAAATCCTGTTACTAAGACACAATTCTCTCTCTCTCTCTCTCTCTCTCTCTCTCTCTCTCTCTCTCTTTCTCTCTTTCTCTCTCCCTCTCCCTCTTTCCCCCATCTGTCTGTCTCTCTGTGTCTGTCTGTCTCTCTGTCTCTCTGTATGTGCATGTGTGTGTGTGCGCAGACGCGCATCCATGTATCATGAACCAGTCATCCTCACCTGTGACTCTACTTTGACTGATTAGAGCATAGACTGTTCTCAGCTGGAACACAAACAATTTCCAGGCCTTCCTGAGCTCTGCCAATTGTTCAACTTCTTAGCTCTTCTATGGCGGATTTTGTCTGGCCTCTGAAGAGACCATATGCTCATTCCAAGTGAGATTGTTTAGAGAATGAACAAAAGCCAATGTGGTAACAGTATTTCTTGGTTGGATCCTTACATTTTTCTGGTGACTTTTTCAAAAGGCTCGCAGTCTTCCCTAAATTTCCTGAATTGGTAGAGACACGGGGTTCACTGGGTAGTAAGATTTTCCTTCCTTTCTTTTTTGAGGCAGGGTTTACCACATAGGTCAGTCTGACCTCAAATTACCAATCCTCCTGACTCAGCTTCCCAAATGCTAGGATTACAGGTATGAACCATACTCTGCTAAAAAACGATGACTTTTGGGTGTGACTGTTGCGGTCTCCTGGGCAAGGGCAGTGGGCTGGGAACCGTAACACCCAGGCAAAAGGCTTAACTGGCTCATTTCTCTCAAGTCAGGATGGCGTGTCTGAGGACTGGTGCTTCTAGTCTCTGTCAGATGCCCATTTGTGTATATTATCTTACTTCATTTCTGGAAGATGCCCATTTGCGTATATTATCTTACTTCATTTCTGGAAGATGCCCATTTGCGTATATTATCTTACTTCATTTCTGGAAGATCATTTGAAAGGCAAGTTTCCATCATGAAAATTCTGAATGTGAAAGCACCAAACTCCTGGCAAGTATCTGCCCAAGAATGAGCAAACCTTTGATTTTTTTTTTGGGGGGGGGGGGTTTCGAGACAGGGTTTCTCTGTAGCTTTGAATCTTATGAGGACATAAAAAGGAACTAGAACAACTAACCAGATGTGAGCCAGGCTATCGGAGACCGACATAGCAAATAGAGGATCAAAAATTGTGAAACTAAGAGAAGACCACCAAAGCAAAGGGAATCTGTGCTCTGATACAGAACGAGAAAGAAAAATAAGGCATAAGGAATCCACTGACCAGTCCTGACTCACAGTACCGGTCTGTAGTCCAGTCAGGACTAGATGTTACCTTTGGCTCAATGAAAATACTGCCATACAGTCTTCTAGAAAGAGATCTCACCATTCATGGACATTCTCTTCACTCATAGACCAACAGCGGTCTTGCTACTGTCTGGCAATGATGACCAAGCCCCAGACTAGGATTTTGGGTGAGAGCTGTCTCAAAACGGGTATGTTTGAAGGGAGAAGGAAGGGAGTTGTACCAAAAACAATCTTGCCATTTGTGATGTGTGTCTCGGGACCCTTTGGGCAACTCCTTCAGAATGGATCAAGACATGATGTCCTCGCACAAGAAGCCACAGCTTCCTTCCCATCCCTGAAGAAGGATGGAGCCACAGAACCGCAACCAACCCGAGGCTGGGTGAAGCCTGTGATTGACAGTTCTTTCATCTCTCACATCCCTTTTACTCTCTTGGTCTCAGCTCACATGTTTAATAAAACCATGGGGATGGAGAATGTCTTGAAAATGAGAGACAGAGAGCAGCTACTTCTTCTCTAATCCCTCCTCCAGGAGGTTCTCCCTCTCCTCCCCTCCCTTCCCTTCCCCTCTTTCTATGTGTCCAACGCCTCTGTCAGGGAATGAAGGCTCCTCAGCGGCAGCAGGAAAGGATGCCTTGTGCCAGTCCCCTTTAGTCAGCCAGCTGCAGAAGACCTCTCACTGCGCAGGGCTGGCTGACCAAGGAGAACAACAAACACGGGTGAACTGAAAAGGGCCAAGGTCCCCGAGACTTGTTCATTCTTCTCTATTTCCATCAAAATCCAACTCGACCCTAGAGATCATCCTCAGGACGCCACCACATTTTTCTGACTCCTCTGCTTTTGCTCCTGGATTAAAAAGGGGGACAACTGATCATTCTCTCATCTCCCTCTCTTATCAGATTCAGTACCTGAAGGGTGCTGTGTGTCCCCAGACCCTCTCCCATCCTGCCTGGACAAAAACAGAGCCTGCACTGCTCCACAGATGTTTTCATCTGACACAGGAGTTCATGGAAGTGCGTGTATGTGCACATGCATGTATGTCCAAGCACAAGCACACGTGCATGAGTGTGTAGATGTGTGTAGATGTGTGCAGATGTGTGCAGATGTGTGTAAAGAACTGAGGCTCATCCTTGGGGTGTCATGTCTCTCCATGTCCAACTATTTGTTTTGTTTTGCTTTTCAAACGTAGGTTGTGGGGGTATCAAATTCAACAGGTTTGTGCATGTGTATTCAGTCTAGAGATTAAGTCTTATTTACTTGTTTGTTAATTAGGCGGGGCTCTTGGTATGGAGACCAGGTTGGTCTTGAACTCACTCCATAGCACAGGCTGATCTCAAACTCAAGGCAATTCTCCTACCTTAGTCTTGTGAGGGCCAGAGTCCCCAGCATGTATTACCGTATTCTTCTTTCTTGGAGTTCCGGCAGTGGAACACACAGCCTTGCCCACGCTAGGCAAGCACTCAGCGTGTGACTTTATCATTGAGAAACATTTTCACAAAAGCATCATAATTAAATTCTACTTAGAATTGAAAATCTACTTAGAATGCAACAAATCATCTTTGCTGTAATGCACGGCATTATGTAAAAATTCATGACACCCTGGAAGAGAGAGGCCAAGGTCACTGTAGGTACAGGCAACCAGATTGGAAAGAAGGTACTTGGTACGCTTGTCAATTGCTCCCTAGTTTTAATTAGAATGTGGGTGACGTTAAAGAGGGAAGCCTTTCCCATGTAAGGCTAATGGCAGCAACAAGCAATACACTGGCTGGCCCTCTGATCATTTCAGAGAGCTTTTGCATAAATTACCTTATTTAATACAACCCATGTGTGGAACAACAGTCACACATACCAAGGCAGACATGTCAGGATTGATCAAGTTCAAATTCTCTCAGATGGTGCTCCTTGGCCCGATCTTCTCATATACATGTTCCCAGCACACAGAGGAAGGTGACCCAGGACTGCGGGAGGGGAAAGGTCAGTGGGACCCCTCACACCTCTCGGGGTGTCTCCAGTTTCAGGTCAGCAGGCTGGACTCCCAGGGACAGCATGTGCCGCTCCAGGTAGTGGTTAACTTGCTCCCTCTGCTCTAGAGAGCTGTGGGTTAGGGCAGTCACCAGGGCATTGTGAAGGGGCGTGTGTGTGTCTGTGTGTGTGTGTGTGTGTCTGTGTGTGTCTGTGTGTGTGTGCAGACTGAAGAGAAAGTGAGGAGCTTTGACACATGCAAGCTCAGCTAAGAAAGCAGTAGTTACCAGTAGCCCAGACCTAGTAAAAGCCCAGGGCAATGAAGGGGGCAGGGGTTGCCCCTGAGGCACACAGCCAACCTCAGTTATGGAGGGGGAGTCTGGGGGTGAGTTCCTTTGGAAAACAAGACAAAGTGAGAACTGTTACAGGCAGGAGAGGTCTGGGAGCCAGACTTTTACCAAGTTCAGGGGTTGTGGAGGAAGTTCTAATTACACCGTGATTCAGCAAGGCAGAACTTTGAACAAGACTTATAGGATGCATGATACATTCCTGCAGGCACACAGTAGCCGGAAGAGCTTTGCTGTCTGTCCACTGAGCTATTCTTTAGATATAGGCATTACTAGAGCATCAAACACCATCTCTCTGTACACAGTGTCTCCATTGACATTCTGACCCAGACTTCTGTACTGAACAGCAAACTTCTCTAAGGTCCTTTCTCCTTACAAGATGCCACTTCTGATACTTTCTTACCCATCCCCAGCAAGAAAGGTTAGGGTCGAGCAATAAGGGAGCGAGGGAGAAAGGGAGAGCATAGCCTTTATTATAGTACAATCATTCAATGTCTGAAAGATCTATTTATTTGTATTTTATGTGTTATGACTATTTTGTCCACATGTATGTGTGTAGTGCCTGAAGAGGCCAGAGGAGGGCATCAGTCCTCTGGAAGTGTTGTGAGGCACCAGGTGGGTGCTGGGAATCAAACCCAGGTCCTCTGAAAGAGTAGCAAGTATTATCAGTTTCTGAGCCATCTCTCCTCCTCCAATCAGTGCTTATATTTTAGTTATTTTTGGTCATCGTTTACTGCATCTCATTTATTAATTAAACCTTACCAAAAGTATGTGTAGGAAAAAAATGATACTGCCAGAGTCCAGTACTATCTGTGGCATCGAGTCTTAAGCATGTTCCCTGCAGATAAAGTGCTTCTATAAGAATATTTGACATCACTACTTGAAGTTGCCAAGGCAATTTCAAGTTTAGTGTACCCCAAAGGAGTGTGTGTGTGTGTGTGTGTGTGTGTATGTGTGTGTGACGCAATTGTGTGTGAAGGTGGATTCAACCAAGCAGGCATGTGTGGAGGTCAGAAACTGATACTGTGATTGCTTTTGGGAGCCAGGATCTCTTAGTGTACCTGGAGTTTGCTGTTTGGGATAAACTGGCTGGCTTATTCGGTGAGCCCCTAGCATTCACACACTCCACCACACAAATACTGCGATCATATGCACAGTCACATCTGGCTTTTGCACGGGTGCTGGAAATTGGAACTCAGGCCCTCACGCTCGCACAGCAAGCTCTTTACCCGCTGAGCCATTCCTTCTTCACTTGCTCCTCCTGTACTGGGCTTGTTTGGTTTTATATCAAATGCAATATCCAAATATTGAAAAGTCATCCTTGATGTCTTCTCGTTCTTGACTCCACAAAAATCCCTCACCACCAAAGCGTGTCAGTTTTATGTCGCTACGTATCTGGAGTGTGTCTTTCTCTCTTCATTTTCTCGGCCGATCGTCAAGACACACCTCTGCTCTATCTTGCCCACTCTCGAGGGCTTCCAAGTTATCTCCCAGCTTCTCCTCTCCCCATGCATCAGCCACAGATGAGTGTGGACGGCCTTCTAAAACTGTAGACCAGGTGGTATCTTGGTCCTTCCCCACAATCCTGAACCATTGCACTGCATTTAGGCTAAAAGCTGAAATTCTTCCCACCGCTTATCCAGTGCTGGGTGGCACTGACTCCCCAGTCTGCCTGCCTCATCTTCTGCCTTTTACTTCTTCAATCTGGCAACTGGGCTATGCAGTTTATAGCTTTGTGATTCCCAAATACGATGGGCTTCTCCTACCTCGGGGTCTTTGCACATGTGGTCTTAAACATAATTTCCTCCACTCTTGGGTCAGCTTCAACATATGTTTCATTTGTCAGCAAAAATGCTACTTCCTCAGAGAGGCCTTTCATAAATCTCATAATCTAAATCATACCTCCGTACCAATGGATGGCTTGTGGCTACAAGCATAGAATTGAGCTGGTTCACTCGAAGGGAAAGAGAGTCATGTAGAATATGCTATGACGTCATGCAGAGATACCAAGGAAAGCCAAAAAGCAGGCTTATGAAGCTCAAGAGCTAGAATATGTGGATATGAAGAGCAATAACTGACGATGTTTATGTCCTGTGGGAACAAAAATGTGACTGAAATCCAGTGGGTAGATGTTTGAATATATAAAATGAAATGGATGGACAGATAGACAGGTAATAGGTAGATGGCTAAATGGATGAACACAGAGATGAAAGACAGTCAAACAGTCAGACAGACAGACAGACAGACAGATGGACAGACAGACAGACAGATGAATCTTTTGCTTTGTTTTGATTTCACTCCAGGGTTACTGTTCAGGGAAAGAGTTTGATTGGACACGCTCAGACCATGAGATTGAAGAGCAGTGAGGCAGGGAGACTCGAGGGAGAGCTGCTTATGTTGAAGGAGGTTGGCCCACAAGTTGGTGGGCACTCTGGTAGAAGAAAGAGAAAATGGGGTTCAATGCAGATCCAGCGACCATTTCAGGTGCACGCTGGTGCCGTGTCGTCTCTTTCCCTGGTGGCACAAGCCGCCGCTGGTAACACACGGTGTGGCGGACAATGGAGAAGTGCCCGTTTCCTCTTTCCCCTCACACATTCCAGTCTCTCTCCTTTTGAGAAGGGACTCATATGACCCGTGTCAGCCAATGGGATGGGAGGAAATGACAAGCGCTTCCCCCAGCTCTTGGTCACTAACATCGCCCACAGGACCTGAGCCTGATTCTTCTGCTCACACATTGGAAGACTAAATCCAGAGCCATGGAACAGCCTAGATTTGGCTCAGCACAGAGGAACTTCAGGAATAGAACTGAAATGTAGGTGAATAGACGGACGGATGGACGGTTAGACTAGCATAGATAAGACACAGAAACGTGGGTGATAGATAGACTCATGTGTATGCTAGATGGGAAGATCCCTAAATTAGAAATTGTACTGACTTGAGCAAGAGATGCATTTCACTGCAGTAAACCTCTGAGACTTAAATTGCTGTACATCACAGCAGCTAACAGGCACCAACTACCCTGACTACTACAAACATTTATTTGAGTTGTTGTGGTTTAACTTCTGCTTCCACCAAAAGCCTGTGAACATCACGCCATCCTCAGCTAGAGTGAGACCTAGTGGTCAATAAACAGTTACTGAATAAATTCTCTCCTAAGAATAAAGCTCAGAGGGTAAAGAGGCTAAACCTCCCACTTTATCCCTCCTCTCATGAAAGACTTACCACTGGCCGTTGGGGTCATAGGCAAGACGTTCTAGGCCATTTCTTCAATTCCGTGTCGTCACAAGAGCCACGTGGATTCACGTAGCACATCACGGAAGCATTAAAGATGTGATTGAAACCTAACAGCAGGTTACCTGTGACGCTACAATTGCTCCAGTCATTTCTTTGTCTTTAAAATGCCATATAATTGCTAATGTAATTAGTAATGTATACAGAGGGGCTTGTGCAATTACTGAGTCCTAAGATCAAGTAATTAATGTTCTGTCAACAAAACAGCAACTGTTTCATTAACAACTGCTTGGATCTGGAAACAAGCAGAATCAGATGCAGGAAGACCAACCTAAACGCTACCCACCCAGCCGATTTTGTTCGTCACGAAAATGTCAAGCCCACAGCAGCAACACAATGGGTTTTTTCATAACATCTTTTTTTTTTTTTTGCAGTTCCAACATGCGTGATTTAATGGGTGAATAGAATAAATCAGAGAGAGATAAGTAAACAGATACAAAAATATATGGGAGATAGTATACAGATATATGATAGGTAGAAAGATAGACTAGATAGATAGATAGATAGATAGATAGATAGATAGATAGATAGATAGATAGATAGGCAGGCAGATAGATGATAGATACTCAATATCTAATAGAAATGGTAGATATAGATAATGGTAGATATATGATATGTTGATGATGATAGATTTAAATAGATCAATAGATGATAGGTATAGGGATATACAAATATATATGTATATATGTACACACACACACATATATATATGTAGACGCGCAGACGATAGACAAGTGATGGTTAGGGAACAGATAGGCAAACCCAAATTGTCCTGGTTTGTTTTCAGAACAAACAGATACAACAGGAAACTGAATTCTGAGAGTCAGAGAAAATAAATGGATTTTAACTTGGGCTGTGCCTCTGTGTTCCCAAGATGTTTTCTACATAATCATTTAATCTAACTGGGACAGTCTTCTCACCTGGTAAACAGTCTGGCAATTGGAACTGGCACTTGTGAAAAGGGGGTCAGAGTGTGGCTGTCCAAGGAGAGGTGATGGGTACACCTTCACTTTTGTTTCCGTCACTCTGCAGCATAAGCCGCTCCTCAAATCCCCAGGGCGTCCAGTGCAACCCTAGCAACCCCAGCCCTCCGTGCTTGCCCATGGGTCTGCAGGTCTGTACTCCAGCCGCTCTGCCACAGTCTGGGCTCTGGATACACAGCATCTGTTTTAGAAACCAGTGTGGAAGTGGCGTAAGCAGGAGCAGCTTCTGCGGCTGGAGTGCAGGAACCAATCCCAACTACCCGCCTGGGCAGAATGCTTCCTTCCTATCTGCTCACACTTCATTGGCCATTTAGGTCACATGACTCAGCCCACTCACGAAGCAGAGAAGACAGCCCTTCAGTATGAGCTTACTTGTCCAACCTCAGTATTCCACTGAGATGTGGCTTTCAACTTCTCAGTTGTGTAGTATGTTCCAAATTCCATTTTCAGGAAAAAGTGACCAAACAGGTCAAAATATTGTGTAAGCATTATCGCTGTTTTTATTATTATTATTACTCCTTAGTGACTCTCCGGGAAAGGTGCTGTAACTTCTGAAACAATGGGAAAGCACTAAATTGGAAGGCAGGAGATGTCTGACCTTTCACTTATACTCTTGGCTAATTTTGTGACCTTAATTGAATCACTGCCACCCGTGGCCTCGGTTTCTTCACTGTTAAAGTCAAGTTGACCGGGTGAATACGTGTGCATATACGGGTATGGGTGAACACTCGCTCGGCATCTGTCTGGACATCAGAAGACAAGCCCTGCTGTCCGTCATCAGGATCCTTTCTTCTTTTGTTAAGGGTCTCTCCCTAGCCCCCAAACTTCACCAAATAAGCCAGGTTAGCTGATTTATGAGCTTCTAGGGATCTGACCGCCTCTTCCTCCCAGCTCTGCATCACCAGGGTTACAGGGATGCGGGGCTTATTACATGAGTTCTAGGGAGCTCATGTGTGCAAAGCAAGCACTGTAGTACCTGAGCCATCTCCCCAACGTTTGGGGTATGGAGTGGCAGCCGACAAATACTTGATTGTCATGGAAGAACCCAATATCACGGCAATGGATATGGAAGAGATTCTTTCTGCTGGAGAAAGAATAAGTTGAATGAAATTTGCATGGTGTGCTTTTTTTTTTCTCTCTAAAATCAGATTGCCTTACATGAAGTCCATTCTCAATAATATTTTATAAGCCTAATACAATGTGAACGCTATGGAAATTGTTGCCATGCAGTAGAGTATATAAGACAAAGGACAAGCAGTCTGTACATCTTAAGTAGAAGTGCAGAACATTTTTTTTATATGCCCTTGCTGATGCTTTCCTGAATGCATGGACATGCTGCTGCGGAGGGTCCGCTGCGCTTCCAGACAGGGATCTTTAGAGCAAGTGATGGGGCATGTGACACAGGGTATGTTGCAAGGTAGACAACACCCCGTTGTTATCTGGAGGACAAAGAGTGCTCCCGTATTTATTTACCTAATCAAACAATCTGCCTATTCTGTCTTTGCAGGGGAGAGAAAGGCATCCCAGGTCAGGACTGACACCTGCACACTCTTGGAGCTCCCTAGATGCTGCTTTAGATGCAGCTCCGCTCAAGCAGACTGCAAGCCTCTGAGAATCTCGAATCCCTGTGTTGCAAAGATTTCCTCCAAAGAACCTGCTGGCTCTGAGTTGGGAGGGAGTTGGGAGTGTAGCCTCTGAGAGCCACCGTGGTAATACTTCCTTCGCAGATGTTCACACGGGCTGACATAGTCAGTAAATCTGCACCCACCTTGTTTAAAACAAATAAACAGGGCAGCTTTTAATCCCAGCACTTGGGAGGCAGAGGCAGGTGGATCTTGATGAGTTCGAGGCCAGAATAGTCTACAAGAGCTAGTTCCAGGACAAGCTTCAAAGCTACAGAGAGACACTGTCTCAAAAACCAAAACAAAACCAAAACAAAAAAAAATTAGCACCAAATAAACTCTCCCCTACAAAAAGACGAAATAAAATCAAGGCAACTAAGAGCCCTGCTTATCATGTCCCATGTCCTTCTTGCATCCAACTGGGCACACAGTTTGGGACTCTGCCTTGATGGTCTATAATTGAACAAGTCACACTAGGCCTTTCAGAACCGACTTCCTGATCTGCTTTCTAAGGACTGAAGACATTACCAGTGGAAAAATCAGTGTGTGTGTGTGTGTGTGTGTGTGTGTGTGTGTGTGAAAGAGAGACAGAGAGAGAGAGAGAGAGAGAGAGAGAGAGAGGACCACACATCCATCTTACTTCACACACCCAGACCATAGCTGTCAGTCCCATAGGAATGTTGCTTTTCAGAGCTAGAGAGCAGTAACTCCCATACCGATCCTAGATCTTCTCCCAGGAAGCTCCAACTCTGCTCAAAGCCAAGCAGAGACTCGAGTGGTGTCTGCTCCATGAATCAGCTCCTGGCCCACCTCACCACCCCTCCTCTCCCTGAAGGCCCACTCAGGAAACACCCACCAGCCCACAAGTTGATTTTTTATGGAGGGAAATCAGACTTTATTCCAGAGGAGGGACTGTCTTTGCTTCCAAAGCAAACAGTGGAGCCTTGTTCGTGGTGACTTTCCGCTCCCAGGGGAGGGGGTCAGAAGGTGGCTGGCAAGGGTGTCTTTGCAACAACAGGGCTCCTTAGGGTTCAAGAGCAAGGAGAAACTGGTAGTGCAGCTCGTTACATACATGGAGTCATGGGTTCAGTCTCCAGTGCCACACAAAACCAGGCATAAAGCAGGCGTGGAGGTGCAGACCTGTGATCCCAGCACCAAGGAGATGAAGACGGGAGGACCGGAAGTTCAAGGCCATCTTCACTTGCTCAATGAGTTTAAAGCCAACACAAAATAGAGAGCAAGGAAGAATGACTCTAGCCCAGGACATCTCCAGAGCAATTACAGCTGGACTATAAGCGAGCACTTGTCTATTTATTGAAATTAATTAGAACTCATTTTATGATGGCCACGTGTTAGCATGGTATAAGAAATGCTACCCAGCACTTATGTAAAAGCCAGGCCTTGGTGCTGGTCACACGTTAACACAGCTCAGGTTGGCGGACTTGAGGATCCCTGGCCGTCCAGTCTGTGGGAATTGTGAGCTCCAGATTCAGTGACACTGAGACACAGCATCGCAAAAACAAATAAACAAGCACAAAGTGATTGAAGAGAGCGCCTGGCACCACACACACACACACACACAGAGAGAGAGAGAGAGAGAGAGAGACAGAGACAAGCAGAGGCAGAGAAGCCATCTCCTCATGCATGGCCCCAGCATACATACACTACACACGCAAGATAGTGTGTTGGGGTTTTGTTTTGTTCATCTGCTTTGGTGATGGGGTCCCTTGGTCATCTCTAATTTTCCATTAAATGGGAAGTTACACCTTAGTGGCACCTTTGTAATTCCCTCCTGTACATGCTCTTATATCTTTTCCTTACCAAGAACTTGAGTTGCTTTTTCTTTTTAAGTCATAATTTTAGTGTGCAGGATCTACAACTACAGTTACTCCCAAGACTACTCCTGAGTGATTTTTGTCTGGTTAAAAAAAAAAAAACCCAGGGACCAAGCAACTTCAAAATCCTATGCACTGTCTACCCGAGTCAGCAGCATGTCCCTCAGTATATTCCGGCATTACTGTCACATAGAATGGGAACAGAAGCATCCAGAGGCGCAAGACAAGTGAGGGGACACAGCAGGGTTGGGGACATCTGTGGGGTCCTAATAGATCTTCACTAGGTAAGAAACCCAAAGATCAGCAGTCAGCGATCTATAGCATCGGCCTTCCATTTTCATCTTCAGCACACTGGACAAGTTCAAAGATTTGTTAAGTAGATGACTGAGTGGCTAAGCACTGCAAGTGAGGACACACAGGCTAAGGGAGGAACATGATTTATTTGGCCAACAAAGCAGAGGTAGGTTGGGAAACCTGACCCACATCCCCAAACCCATAATTTGGTACACAGCACAGGGGATCAATGGTTGAAGCCGTGGTCAAATTTTTCCAAGATTCTCAGCCTCGTTGCTTTGCAACCAGACTGGATAAACTTATAACAACATCCATCCTGTCCCTGGACATGGCTGACTGTATAATTAGCTTATTTCCTACCCATATGGAGCAGCCCGGCTCCCGCACCTCAGTGGGGAATTCCTCATATGTTGCTAGGGTCGCCTTCTGGGATTACATCTTCAGAGGTGTTCGGGAGGAGGAGCCAGCGGTGCTGATAAATGAATCAGGGAGACAGGAGGGAAGCTGCCAGGGTCCCTGCAGGCAGTGATGGGGGCTGGATCACAGGCTCAGAGCCTCTTTCCTGCTCCTTACTTGTGGGGACAGAGCCGGGTCTCTGGGACTTAATGCTTAGTGATAAATCTCCATTAGTAAGCTGTGTTTTGTGGGGGTGGGCAGTGTGAAGGAGGGAGAGAGAACGACCAGAAAGAACATGGCAGGAGGAAGAAAAAGAGACAAAGATATCAGCTAAAGGTTGAAAGGCCTGCCAAGCCTCTTTAACTCGGGTTCCATAAGTCGAGAAATATTTTATCATCCTTGCAAGAGAAACCTGAAAATCAATAGGGCTTGAGAGTTGCCCATATTGATCTGAGAGCCCTAGATGTATTGAAATATTCATGGCTGGATGTATGTGTTCAGAGGAGATGCTGGGGGTGGGGCCTGGTTCTGAGAGCGGGAGGTGGGTAGGTAGATTTCTAAGTAAAAGCTGTTCGCATTTTCATTAAAAATACATTAATTCTATTAGTTGGACTAAAACCTCACACTTAAAAGGAAATGAGCTTGTTTGTCAGGAAAACAAGCCACTGGCAAATCCAGAAGAAGGAGGAAAAAAAAAACCCTCCACATTTATTTATTGCTATTTAATAGCAGAAGAGCCGGGGAGAGTTGATAAAATTAGCACTGTGTCCCCAGGGGGTAGGCAGGGGGCGGCTTTGTTTGCAGAGCCAATTTGGTCACCGCAGCTTTGATCCTCACTTTGAACATTTGAACAGGCACGTTAGTATCCCTCATTTCACAGGAGAACTGGCATTCAAGTTTCTCCAACAATCTAAAAAGCAGGACGTTAGAAGGGGATTGTCGGCCTGTTGTCTCCAAGTCTGAATACCCTTGATACTAATTTGATATGATGCTTTTCACCAGATGTGTCTACCTGAACGATATCCGATGCCCAGGAGACCACGATCCTGCTTGAGAGTATTAGTCTTGGATTTCCAGCCCCCTTGGAAAAATGGTTGGATGAAGGCATTCATAATTTAAAATCTGCATATAGATATGACATATGTTACAAATATTTGAGAAAATTCATGCAAGGAATTGGACAACAACAACATATGGGAACTTGGTTCCAAATAACAAGGCGGAATTAAAAATAATCTGTTACCTGTAACTACCCTCCCCTTATACCCCAGGGCCACCACGACATGGTGACAAAACCAACCAGTGGAGGAAAGAAAGCAAAAGCAACCAAGCTTAGCAAGGGATCTCTCCACGGAGCAAGCACTGGGGCTCCGGGAATGTGGGGTTGGCTTGCATTCCAAAGGGGCTCATCATTTCTTTATGATCTAGGTGTAAGGCTGATTCCAAAGACAAAGCAACAGTTATGGAAATGGATGGGTGTGCTTTCCTGTTCTCTTGGGGGAGCGTCAGCTGTTCTAAGCAGCCTGTGCCACTTAGGAAAGGATGCCAGGTGCCCTTGGTTGTTTGGGCTTTAATAAAAGTCAGGTGAGCCGAGAGGAGAGCTACGTGATGGGAGACCATGGCTAGGCACTGGGTTGCAGTCCCAGAACAACAAAAGCAAATAAAATGTTTTCTTACACCAACAGGGCTAGTGTGCTAGTTCAGTCATGAGGACCTGAGTTTGATCCCCGGAACCCAGGTACAGAAAAGCCACACATAATTCCAGAACCTGGGAGGTGGTGGTAGGTGGATCCCAGGGGCTTGCCGGACAGTCAGATGAGCTTCTGCGAGTTCTAAGCCAATGAGAGACCCTGTCTCAAGCAACAAGGTTGATGGTCCCCTAAGAAACAAGCTGGGCGTGGGCGTGTGGACGCATGCACGCACGCACGCACACACGCACTGGCCAGCCTCAGGCGTCCATTTACAAGTGGCCACAAGTCTAGCTTAACCATCTCATTTTTCTAGTGTTCTCCCTGCTTTCCACAGCATGGCTGTCATGTAACAATTAAGAAAGGGGGCCGAGCTCTCAGAGATTCTTGGAGGGTGTTTTCTTATGGAAATCAAAAGTCTGCCAGAGAGCCAAGGATGGCTGTGATTCTGCTG
Organism: Microtus ochrogaster; assembly: GCF_000317375.1. Classification (NCBI taxonomy): domain Eukaryota; kingdom Metazoa; phylum Chordata; class Mammalia; order Rodentia; family Cricetidae; genus Microtus; species Microtus ochrogaster. The sequence continues at coordinate 10,934,899 of NC_022019.1, read as the reverse complement.
CCCCTTCCTGTGACTCCGGCCATCCATCAAGGCTGCACCTCCTTCCTGCGGTATTTACAAAGTGCTTTAGAATCCTGCCCGGCCATCCTTCCACAGCAGGGGAGCATTTTCATTGTTGCTTGCGTGTAAGAGCTGAAGGAAGAACAGCACAGAGACACTTTCCCAGGGTCTCACAGGAAGAGCCTGGATTATGCTCAGATCCCCGAATTCCTGACCCATTGCTAAACCAATGCGTTAGTCCTTTCCTGTCCCCACTCCCCTTTCCAAATGCAGAGGACCTAGGAGGGTCCACCACCCTCAGCCTTCCTTTTCCCATGCAAGGCTCCACAAGGTGCTCAGGGAACACACTCAAAGATGAACTCCTTCAGGTGTGTGCAGTCTGTGGCTGGGCTGGTGACTCCATCTGTACATTGTTCTTCTATCCTACATCCATTTTGCCTTCCCTTATATTTAAGGCCACGGCACCTTCCCAAGAAGAGGCAAAGAAGCGCACTGGAGCCACAAGAGGTTTTTGTTTG
>NC_022019.1:10882857-10933901 GCF_000317375.1 Microtus ochrogaster | reverse complement strand
TTTTAAAGACCCAATCTTGCTTCTCAGCCCAGGCTAGCCTTTAACTCAGTATCAGCCTTTCTTGCTTCTCCAGTGCTGGGATCTCAGGCCTGAGCCACCAGACCCAGCTAATAAATAGGCTTTATATTATAGAAAGCGGAGACACGACTGTTCCAACGTAGGGTTGAGGGGAAGGTTTTTATTGTAGCTATCAAGGAAAGAGTACATCCAGAGGCATCTGGAAGATTCCAGAGCACGAAGAGAAAGTGGTACACTGACCATGGTCAGCAGACTTAACTGGACCATGAGAGAAGAGAGATGGGAGACGGGCTGAGAGAGGGAGAGAGGAGTGTGGCCTAAGGAGACCAAGGGAGGAAGACCAAAGGACAATAGAGAGCGAATGACTGACATGGCCGAGTTCTGTACGCATGAGAAGTTGGGGGAAGGAAAGCCCATGAGCTGGAGAAGTTTAGGGTAGGGGTGGGGTAAGAAGAGCCAGGATGCCAACATGCTCTCTGTGACAAATATTCGCTTTGCTGGAAAAGCCTGAAAGACAGCAAGCACTTCGGTATGCTAATAAGTACCACAGATAGCCATTTTCTCCTTCTGACAAGTAAAAAAAAGGATTTTTGGTAGAGGGAACCAGGCCCCAGAATTTGGGGAGGGTGGCGTTTTCTTTGCACCTGACATATGTCTCGTCCATTACCTAACAAAGTAGTGTGGATGAAGGAGTTTGGAAAACCAAAACACGGCTGTGCTTAACTGGGTTCTACCTTCCACGTCTTCAGATCTTCTTCTCATCCGTCTTCCTGGCCACTGCAGTGGGGTTCTGGTGTACGACGATTTAACAGATACAGCATCACTCAGCGTTCTTCCTGCTGGGTGGAGCATCTGTAACAGGTGTCAGGGCATCCACAGCTCTCCCTGAAGAGGAATGTAAAACATATTCTGCACGTGTGTCACAGCGCATCCTTCTCCCGAGGAAACGAGCATCCGTTCCACTGTGATCTGCATACCAGAGAAGAGCTGCCCATGTACGACACTAGCGCAGGCTCCTCATACTGGCCTCGGGGGCCCTTGTGATTAGGCCTTTCCTTGTCTCCTGCCTCATACGTGTGCTTTTAATTTTCACATCTGGAGCAAACCCCTAGTCTCTGGGCCAGGCCACCTACTGCTCTTCTTCGCCTCTGTCTCTCTGCTTGTCTGTCTGTCCAGAGTCTCACGTAGCCCAGGCTGGCCTTGAACTGGCTATGTAGCCGAAGATGGCCTTGAACTCCCAACCCTCCTGCCTCGATTCCCTAAACGCAAGCATCCCTGTTATATACCGCCACCACACTCAAGGACAGTGGCAGGAGACAGGGATCTCTGGGTGAGAGCCGAGTACTCTACCCACTGAGCTGCTCCCTGGCTGCTCTCCTCAGCTGGCATGCCTTCTGACATGGGGAGAGGGGACTCGCACGTGTCCCACCCTGTGTCTCCCTGGAGTCTCAAAGCATGTCTTACTTCCAAACATGGAAGCTTTTTTTTGTTCATACCATATTGTGATTTGTGGATTAGCTGATTGTCTCATGATAGAACTAGGCAGTCCTAGCAGGTAGGGACACTGTGCTTGTTGGTTTGTTTCTGAGTTCCTCAAATAACAGCCACTTGGTATATTTGACAATGCCCATGATAACACAAAGACGACCACTAGCTGTAGCCTCCCATCAGTCCAAGGCTAATGCACAGCAAGTGGGTTCTGCTTGCATTATTTGAATGATTTCTGGTGACACCTGCCTAGGTGACCCAAATCTTCTTAGTCCAGGATATGGTTTGGAACAACTTAGGACACTTGTTTGCTCTAGCTTCCATATTGGATGAGATATTCTTGGTTTACAGACCCTCACAGAGAGAGAGGAGGGTACAAATATGCACACATACAACACACTAATAATATTTATTATGGTGATAATGTATAAAGGATCAGTGGGTACAGTTTAATATCATATTATTATTTTTCTTTCCTTAGGCTATGTCTTGGTGAGAACATCTAAGGGCCAGAGAACAGACTCCTGAGTCCCTAGTCCTCAGCATCTCTATTTACCCTTCTGTGATCCAAATGACTCTGGACCAAACCTGTCTCGTGTGTCATATCCCATTGTGATGACCCTAAAGGAAACATGATGCAGTTGTGGGATCATTCATTACCCTTTTTTTTTGTGTTCTATCCTGGGACCTTCTTGTACATTTGCCCTCATGATCCACACAAAACCTCTATGGGTTAATTATATGTATCAATACATCTTGTAGATGGTTAAAAAGAGGCTCGGGCACTTTAAATAACACATCCTATGTCATGGGGGCACATGCAGGATTTACATACAGACTGATCTACTTACACACTTGACTAACTTGGAGCAATGGAGTGTGTATATATAAGGTCTGTTCATTTGACTGTGGATATGTGTGTATGCAAGTATGTTTGCACACATCTATAAGCCAGAAGACAGCCTCAGGTGGTGTTGGTCTTTAAAAGAAACCACAGTGATTTTTTTTTGCATCTACTTATTTACTTACCCATTTAATGTGTGTGTGTGTGTGTGTGTGTGTGTGTGTGCTTGTGCATACAAATACATGCATGTATATATACAGACCATGACACATGTTTAGAGGTCAGGGAACAACTTGCAAGAGTCAGTTTTTTCCTTCTAGCATGGGTTTCAGGAATCAAACCCAGGCTGTCAAGTTTGGCAGCAAGTACTTTTTGCCTGCTGAGCCATCTCTCTGGCCCCACCCTACCTTGATATGTTGAGACAGGAGTCTCTCATTGCCGTGAAATTCACCAGTTATCTAGGGTGGTCGGTCACTGGGCCCTGCAATCTGCTTGCCTCTGGAATTGCAGGCACATCCCACCATGCCTAGCTTTTTAATGCGGGCTTAGGCACCTAAATTTTGTTCTCATGCTTGTAAACCATACCACCCAAGCATCTCTCCAGTCCCAAGGAACAGGAGTCTGTATCTACTCCCAGCAGCCTCCTCAACGCTGGACAGCCAGGGCTCTGGAGTGAGACCACCAAGAGCGGACCCAGACTCCGCCCCCCACCGGCTGTGTGGGCCTGAGCACCTGGCAACTATTTTCCTGAGGAGGAAGGAGAAGGTGTATCAGTGACTCCTTCACAGCATAGGAGGACCAACATGAGTCACGAGATGTGTCATGTGCCAAGCATCCCATCAGGGCTTCCTAACTGGAAGCCACATGGTCGCCAGAATCGCTTGGTGACCATATGCTCCAAATTAAAGTTGACATTACTAATAGTGAATTTAGGCGCTGGGCTGAGTGACACCCTGGAAGAGTCAACTCTACCACGCCTCTGAAAAGGAGCATCTATAGGTCTGGTTTAGAAACCTCTGATTGACAGTCTCCTTCCACGTGTGACACATTCCATAGATTCACTTTTGAAGCTACAGTGAAACATTGGGATAATAACTTGAACCAGTTTTCCCCCTACAAAGCCCTCTAAATCCCCTTCCTCATCAGTATGCTGGTAGGCATGGCTACTTAATATGGATTCTTTCTCCTTCTCCCTCCCGGTGCCTCTCCCCCAAGCTCAGATGGATTCTTCTGTGTTTTCATTAAGAAGGCTTTCCATTCGCCAGCCCCCCAACTTCAACTTCTCCATAGGACAGAATCGTTGCTTGCAGAGAGAATACTTCCCATTCGTGAGCATTTGCAAGGTTCCGTTCAAAGAAGAATTAACTTCCAACCTCTTTGCCTCAAACATAAACGGAAAGGTGAAACCCTGACTGGGAGACAGCATCCCGCCCGTTTCTGTGTGTGAATTCTGAACACCCTGAGGTGGTCTTTCTGGGATTTTTTTCCCCCGTTTGCTTTTATTCCTCTCATGCTCTAATTTGGTTAAGAGAATAAAATAATTCTAGCATCCTAATAAATGTCTCTTGGCTACCTTGGCAGGATAGCATTAGGGGCTGTGTCTGAGAGAGTATGGTCAGGTGATTAGTTTTATTAGGGTGTGTTATTCTGGTGTAGAAAGATAAAACTTATTTATCAAACTTTTATTAAGTTTGTGGGCTCGAGTAGAGGGTAAATAAAGTTAGACCCTCACCTTTGAGAAGCTCAGACGGAGATAAGTGTGGCGTAAACCAATATTTCCAGCATGTTATGGGAGCCACAAAAACTGCAAGGGACGGGAGAAGAAGAAAAGAACAATCTGATGTCTCAAAAACAGGAAGGGGAGCTGGGGTGATATTTCAGTTGGTCAAGCATTTGTTGTGCAACTGTGAGGACCCGAGTTTGATCCCCAGTACCCACATACAAAGTCAGGCATGGGGCATGTGTTCATAACCTCAACTCTGGGGAGACAGAGACTAATTTCCAGGGCTCTCCAGTTCCTGTCAACCAACGTGAGCCTAATTGGTGAGTTCCAACAGAGAGAGAGAGAACCTGTCTCAAAAGAGACAAGATGCACAGTTCCTGAGGAATAACACCTCTGGTTGACCTCTGAACCTTGTACAGATGTGTACACATGTGAAACCACATGAACATGCATGTATGTGTGCATCTGTATGTACAGACACATGAACGTGCATGCATGTGTGCATCTGAATGTACAGACACATGAACATGCATGTATGTGTGCATCTGTATGTACAGACACATGCACACATCAAAAGGGGGATAGAAGGAAGGAGAAGCTTTGCATGGTGGCTCTTGCCTGGAATCCTAAGACTTAAGAGGCTGAGGCAGGAGGATCATGAGTTGGAAGCCAGCCTAGAAGACACAGAAATACAGCTCCTGTCTTAAAGAAAAAAAAAAAAAACAAAGAAAAAAGCAACACAAAATTCCACAGACAGGGAGGACTCTCTCACAAGCTGAAGCATGAAGGCTGGGCATAACTTTTGGTGTAATGACAAGGGACATTGATGGACAGGGAGAGAAAGGAGTCGGTGAAGGAGCCGGGACCGTCATTGCACAAGCGGCAGAAAGATCTCGCTGTAAGTGGATAAGATGGCTGAGTTTTCTTTGGACAGCCTACAGAGGTCCTGACACCAAGACGACAAGCCGTAAAACACCAGAGAGCCATTCCCTCAAATGACAGCAATGGGCTGGATACCGCACTGCTCCGGGGTAAGCTGTGGACAGGCTTCTTTTAATGGGAAAAAAATATCTTGGCAGCCCCGCCGTGTTGACTTAACACATTTTTATTATGTTTTGCACAAACAGAAAACTGGGTAGGACATTTCGTGAGTATCAAGCATCTGCAAAGTCAACTTCACTTAAGTGGATGGAAACAAAGCTCAAAAGGCAGTAAAAATCCATCCATTTAAAACAATGAGCAGTGCTGGTTGGCAGAAACGGGTTGGCTGTCCCCAGCCTGAGCAGGGTGCTGAGGACTACCGCCCAGTCGCTTTGGAGTTGGGTATGTCTGCACTTGGATGCGCGTGATGACTAAATCTTCCTATCCCTTTCTTCTTTTCAAATGACTGGTAACTTAAATTCAGACAGCCTGCCTGACAGCCTTTAATGTCAACTTTATGAAATGCATAATTTTATCTATTAAGCCTGACTCTGCTCTTTGGGCCATCTGTTGGGGGTACGTCATTTTCATGACGTGAAATTAAAGTCTTCATTTGTGTGAAACCATGAGAAATGAACACCGCGGCCGACGACTGTCTGTCAGTTGTAAATTATTACTAGAAAATCCTATGGATTGATACAGACGCAGAGATGACTGGGGTCATAGCCATCATTGTTACATAAGGACTTCTCACAACTTACAGAGGAGCCCCGGCAGAGGTCCCCTGCGTATCCACCCCCGCCAACATGACACAGGACCAGCATCATGGGACCCCATGTGCTCATTTCGATGCCGTGAATGTTCTGATAATATAATTATAATGGCGCCAAAATAAAACCGTAAAGGTAAAGCTTCATAAAGAACTTGTAGAGCCCAATCTGGTGTTTGGGGGGAGGAGTCCAGGAGTTGGCTAACTGTACTTTGAGGAGGGCCGGGCTTATGGCCTCCTTCTGAGGGCTCTCCACCTCAGAAGCTCTCCTAGAATGCACATCGGTGATGGGACTCAGGAGGTGGCTTGTTCAGGACAGCACTTGCCCCGCCAGTGTGAGGGTCAGTGGTCCATTCTCAGCACTGGTAATCCCAGCCTTTGTTGAGATGGGAGGGAGGCAGAGATGGGCAGATTCCTGGAAGTTTGCTGGCTGTCACCTAGTGCACAGGCAAAGCTCAGAGATAATGAGAGACCATGTGTCAGATCCACGGAGGCAGGTGTCTGAGGCAGAACACCCAAAGTTGTGCACTGGTTTATACACACACACTGTATGTGTGCATACCTACACACACACACACACACACACACACACACACACACACACACACACACACACTACTGGAGTGACCACCTCACAAGATTAAGAGACATTACTGGTCTGTGTGTGCTGTCCACCCCTCCTGTCCCTCATTCTCACACCTTCATTCTATGCATACCTACACACACACACACACACACACACACACACACACACACACACACACACACACTACTGGAGTGACCACCTCACAAGATTAAGAGACATTACTGGTCTGTGTGTGCTGTCCACCCCTCCTGTCCCTCATTCTCACACCTTCATTCTCTGGAAACCCAGAACCAGATCTTCACAAAAACTGCTCTTGAAAAAGAGCAGGGTCTTGGGCCTTCGAGCCAGACCATGAGTTGGATCCGCATTGCTTCTTCCAAGGGCAGTTGGCAGTTTGCAGTTTGGCCGCACACTGCATTTTCAAGTGTTTCCTTTTCTTCCCTGTTTTCAATCCCTTGCACAGGTATTCCAGACCTTAATAAACAAGTCGGGGGGGGGGAGGGCGGGAAATGTTTAGTGGGAAAAGAAAGAGAAGCTCAGGGGCACACCAGGGAGGGGCCGAGCCCTCGGGACGTTTCAACCCCGAACATCTGGAGCCTGACTCACATGAGTGATGACAGCGAGAGTCGCACAATTAGAAACTGGGCAGATTTGAAAATTGATCCGGAATCAAACAACCGCTAATTTTCCTGGTCCCCTCTGGCAATCATCCCTTCAAACTACTCAGGGCTTTAAAATATGAAAATAATGAACCTCTGGCAAGTCCCCTCCTTGCCCTCTTCTTCCCCTTCCAGCAGCTTCCCTCCCCTCCTCCTAGAGTCCCTTCTGGTTGGCTATCTATATTCAAATTACATCCTCCAAGCTGCTCCCTCAAGAAGTTCAGGAAGAGACACCCCCCCACACACACACTCCAGTTGCTGCTAACTGTAATTGCCTACTGTAGCTTTTGCTCCGTTTGGAATAAGTGTTGTTGGCTCTGCCACTTGGACTAACCCTCAGGAATGTGACCTGTCATTAGAGAAACTTCTAAAAATATCATCTCGCACCTCACAGTTTCCGGTTTGGTTTCACATAATTCCTCTTCAATATGTTTTCCTTGAACCTGCTAACCTGCGCTGCAGCCGATGGGGTGGGAGGATGGCTGGCATTGCCTGTCGTTTGTTGTGTTCTGCTTCCTATGAGAATGCAGGTCCCTGGGTAGTTGAATAAAAATGAGGAGGAAGAAGTAAAGAGATGGCTTATTGACACCCCATCTCCCTCTGGCCTCCTGTGATTGTAGCTGAGAATTTGTTTCTCTGACTTTTATTTTTTTTTTCCAGCTAAGGCAATTGTGGAAAGACCAGTGACTGAAAAATACCCAGGGTGCAATACTGTCTTTAACTGCTTCAGAGACTACAACAGAATCACAGGGAGTGAGTGATGTATGAACGGCAGAGGTTTCTGCCTCAGTTCTGGAGACAGGAGAGTGCTCCAACTGAGGGGCCTGCATGTGGCAGGGCCTTCCTCCTGGGTCACCACATGGTAGAAAGCTAGAGACAGAAAGGGGGGCGGGATACCCATTCCTTTCCAGCATCCTTTCCCCACTAAAGCGCCTTTCATAGCAGTATTAACCCATCCATGAAGCAAGGTTTCTCATCACCTAACGATCTCCTGGAGGTCCCATTCACCCATAGTGTCACACTGGGGACCCAGTGCTGTGGGGTGTGAGTTTAAGCCGCAGCAAGTGCCTGCCTATCAAACACCACACAGACCAGACACTGCACTCTCCAGTTAATACGGATGCTTTAGAAAAGCCTTTGGTACCTCTAGTGGATGCACCAAGTATGCCTCCCTGACCCGCTCCAAGCCGAAGACTTCAACCATGTCGCACAAAGGTCACGACCCAGTTTCTGAAATCTGCCTTAGAGCCCTGCCCTGGAGTGCTAGGCACTGACCTGAAGGCCTTGTTACTGCTGTCTTCTCATTCAGGTCCCTTCTAGGGGGACTATGATGGGGTGTTCACAGTGCAGATGGGTACCAGGGTTTCTCTCTTTTATGTTCAACCCTATAGACATGTCCTAAGTATCTCAACATAACACGACCTGGACGGACTGGGAAACAGGGAGAGCGAATGGAGGATGATTGACTGGTGGGCACAAGCTCCAGTGAAGGAAGATGAAAAGGATTCTGGAGATGGATAGTGGTCCTGGCCCTAAGCCAGTGAAAGATTGACTTAGTTACACTAAGCGGCACACTTAAAAATGGGTATGATAGCAGATTTCATATTGTGTGTCTTTCACCACAATTTTAAAAAATGTAAGCGCCCACAGTATGATGGGCAAGGGGCAGTCTATGTCCTTCAGATTATGGCAGAGGATGTAGGTGAATGAGCGGCTGCTTCCAATACGGTGTAGTAACAGAGCGTGAAGGAGATGTTGCTAATGTCCTGAGATTGGGGAGTTAGGCCCAACAGTAAAATATTACCAGGACTCACAGACTCCAGGGAGCCCCACAGGAGATTTCAGCCAGTGATATCAGACACTACTCCCTGCAATAACATTAGGGGTGACGCTTCCCAAGAGATGTCAGACAGTTCATCTGTGGTGGAGAGAGAAAGCCCACTGCCAACTCTGTAGCAAGTATGGGCTGGTGAAGAGAAACTTCCCTTTCCCCACAGGGCAAGGAAGGGTGCCACTCGCTTGCATGCCGTCCAAGTATCTTAAAGAGCACCAAATGTGAGCACGGAGAGAGCTGGCAAGGACGGAGCCAACCTCTGGCAACCCAGTGGGCACCTGCTGCTCTCTGGCAGTGAAGCCAAGGAGGAAAGGGTCGCTAGGGAGCTGAGACCAGGCTCCTCAAACTTGGGGAATATGGCTATATGGAGTGTTCTTTACTTCTTGTCCTGAGAGTTTGTAGACAGGAAGTCTTCTCTAGCCATCCGAACTATCGGAGCTTGATGGTGATACAGTATCATGTGACCAGGGAAAAAACGTGGAACAAATCCCTCATCTTCCCAGTACTCAGAGCGGCAGTGAGTGGTACCAGCGTCTACAAGGGAAGAGCCACAACGCTATATCCAGCCTAGGTGACTGACCTTATGGAGGGACACGTGGGAGTCCCATGGAAGACGACTTGTCTCCTTTGCACGTGATATTACCGTACCTCATACAGACGGTGTCAGGCTCCCATCCCCGCTACACTACTCAATGCTGCTTAGCCATAACCATTCCTCAAGCTGGTCTATGCTTTCTCAGTTTCTCTCTGTTGTTCTTTGCTGTGTCCCCAAAACCTGGGTCACACAGCTGTCAGAACTCTTTTCTACTCCCATTCAGCCAAAGCAGGCTTTCATGGTTACATTCTGGGGCGACCTACCCATTCTAAGCTCTGGGGTTGTAACACAATTATTAACAAGTGTTAATGTGGAGTAAGGGTACTGGACACCTAGTACAGCTCAGAGGAGGGGTGAGCACTTGTCTGAATGAAACCATTCAGGATAGCAGTAGTGACAGTATCGACATTAACACCTCATCTTTATTGAAAGCTTAAATCCCGATGGTCCTGATGCTAAGTATTCTTAACACAACATCTCTTATTTCTCAGATTTTTTGGAGTCTTTTCTTGTGACACCTATCCTTGTTTCCAGTTTGATGGGGACGATTTTTTATTGACTTCTTTTTACTAATGGGGAACTGATTGAATAATATGGCAGAGGATTATCCACATGAACTGGGTAACTTCGTCCTTAAGCAGAAGACATTGGCGTACTGTCATGGTTAGTCTCCATTGTCCCCTTGGTGGCATTTGGAATCACCTAGGAGACACACCTCCAAATGTGTCTTTGAGGCCATTTCCAGTGAGGTTTAACCCAGCAGGGAGATCCACACTCAGTGCAGGTGGCACCGCCACATAGGCTGGAGTCCCAGACTGAGTAAAAAGGAAAAGGAGGACATTAGCTGAGCGCCTGCCTCACAGAGATGTGAGGAGTCCCAGCAGCAGGGACCTGCCTCCGCAAACTCTGCCACACCTTCCCCACCAGGATGCATCATCCTCTCTCAAACCATGCGCCAAAACAAATCTATCTTCCCAGAGCTGTTCCAGTGTGGGATGTCCTTCTGTGTATGTGTTGCTTTATTGGTTGATGAATAAAGCTGTTCTGGCCAATGACTTAGCAGAGCGAAGCCAAGTGGGAAATCTAAACAGATAAAGAGAGGGAGTGGACAGAGTCAGAGAGACAACACATAGCTGCCGAAGGAGAAGGGCATGCTGGAACCTTATGGGTAGGCCACAGCCTCATGGAGATACACAGATAGATAGAAATGGGTTAATTTAAGATGGAAGAGCTAGCTATGAATACACTAGAGTCATTGGTCAAACAGTGTTGTAATTAATATAGTTTCTGTGTGATCATTTGGGTCTGGGAAGCCGGGAAACGAATGAGCAGTCTCTGTTTACATTGTTCTCGTCGAGTATTGATTGACAGCAAAGAATATCCAGGACACGTAGTATGCGTGGTACTTCAGACTGAAAAGAGGGAGCACTTTAGGACCAAATACTTAAATGCTACATCTAAATCCAGAGTTAACAGCATTAATTGGGGAAGGCATCCCTACTTATTATTATTTTGCACAACTGAATTTCTGACATTTTCTAGAAGATTCTTTGGAAAAGGAATTTTCTGCTCCTGTTCGAAATTCACATACCTTAGAATACATGGGCAACATTGGGCATTCAGGAAGGCCATGGGTTTAGGAGACTGTATTCATGGTACATGTGTGATGTCAACCTCCTCTACTTACAGGACAGTGTTTAAAAAACTTGTAGGGCCCAGTCTGAGGCAGGAGGACAATAACTTGGAGGCCAATGTGGGCAATTTATCCAAATCCTGTCTAAAAAAGCTAGAAATACGGTCCAATCGTAGACCACTTGCTCAGTATACCCTACTCCACACACACAGTACCGAAACAAACAAGCAGGATGATAGGTATCAAAATGTTCTTATATCCTCAGTGTGGTCTGATGGGGGGAAAAAGGACATAAGGATTTGAAAATTTTAATTTAATCATTGTGTCCTAAAATAGCATTTTGTTCAACAGAATACCTAACAGGAGAGAGAGGTACTGCTATAATTTAACTGGGCACAGGAAGTTTTTAAAAAATGTTAAATGTTGACACTTTGGAAATTTTCATAGCTTACATTGAGGTCATTATACCAATTAAATAATAGTGAGATTCAGAACACCTGACCTGCTTATTTTAGAGAAACCATGGGAACAATAGTACTAATAATAGGATAATCATTGAGTTGTTTCTATGACATTTATGTGTGTGTGTGTGTGTGTGTGTGTGTGTGTGTGTGTGTGTTAAATTGATCTAGCACCCCAAAGGAAAGTCTGCAAAGGTAGCTAGTGTGGTTATTCTTTTTATTCCCATCTCACAAACAAAATAACTGAATGTGATTGCTTTTCATCACTGTAACAAATACCCCAAGCTAACCCCATCCGCACAGGAAAGGGTTACTTGGTTCAGAGATTCAGTTCACTGCTGCTTGATCTTGGGACCTGAGACAGAGCAGCACTCGGGTGGAGGCACGAGGAGGAGGAAGATACTCACATAGTGGCAGCCAAGCATCAAAATGAAGGGAAGCGAAGGAGCAGGACTCTCTCTATCCCCTTTGAGAGCATGCCCCCATGACCTAACTTCCTCTTAGTCCCCACATCCTAAAGACTGCACCAACCTTCCAGTAGCATCATGGCTGTTCTGGAGAACACGTGAAATTCAAAATATAGCATGGAGGTTCCTAACCTGAGCTAAGCCAACTAAGAGACAGGACTCAGATCCAGCTGTTGGGTTCCAAACCCCAGTGCTTAACTACTTTTACATAAAGTGGACACGTGCATGTGTGTCTCTGTGTGACTGTGTGTGTGACCAACTTTTCACATAGGACACCAAGAAATATGTCCACTTTCTTTAATTGTACCTGAGGTGTTAAATTGTACCTCTGTGATCAAACATTTCCTCTCTGAAACTTGGCAATCACTAAATACAAGCTCTCCAAAAAGTTAAAATCACTGCACAAATGTTGGTCTTGCTAATTTTGCTGGCTTGAAATACAATTCTTTTAAAACAGACCTTGAATAGATGATATTGATACCCTGATTCCGGGCTGAGTTTTGCTTGTCCAAATAACATTCGGCATGAAGTGCTGTCGCAACACCTTACGTAATTTCTCCTCACCCTTCCAAAACCCAAAATCTTGCTCTATGATGTCAGCCAGAAAGATAATATTGGAGAGTAAAAAGGTTGTATAACTATTTCTACTAAAAACAATAACTCTATCAAATCACCTACCAGTTGAGGGTGAAGTCGCTCTCTCAAATCAAATACATCATTCAAGAACAAAGTCTCACAGGGATAGTACGCATAGTACGCAGAGGCAAACATGAAGTGTCCCAAGGATGCTTTTTCAGCACGATTCCCAACACAGTGCTTCATGCAAAAATCAAGATGGTACCCGGATCAGCTTCCATCAGAGAGCTACACTACTCACGCAACAGTGCTATTTCCCCAAGCTTTTCTCTTTTAAAAGTTCACAATGCTTATTACACTCATCTCAGACATTTCCCCCGTAGTGGATCCATTTTATGTTAAAACTCGAGAGTGGTATCCATCCTTCCATGTTAGAGGCTCTTGACAAACAGTTGGCAGAAGGCTGTGCTCAGAGTCAGAGCCATAAGCTGACCTGGTGAACTCTCACCCCACCCCCACGCCCCAACATTTAATATCCTGAGCTACAGGACAAGGGATGATGCTTGTGTTAGAAACTGCCAGGACAAAGGTCAGCTGGCGAGGAATGTCCTCAGGACCCTGCTCAGCCAGCTCAATGGGTCTGAAGCCGAAGGGCGTGGATGAGAACCAGGACGGAAGGCTATAACGGTTGGAGCCCTGTTATCCGAGCCAATGTAAACACCGAACCACAAATACTTCCCCTTCCTCCTCCAGGATCCAAATGTCAATTGCTTCCAGCTTCAAAGTTCGGAATCTCCACCACACCTCCCTTTGATTCAAGCTTGCTTGGAAAGAGAACAACGGGCCTGACTCCATCTGTGCGGTAGAAGTCTGCTAGCTGAGTAATTAGAAGACGCAAGGCGTGCCCCAAACCTGGATCTCTAACTCACCCTAGAGGGAAAAAACTGGCCATCTACCAAGCGACCACACAAACAACAGGTCAACCTCTCAAAAGGCCATCCTCTAGGTGGGTGGGTCCCAAGACAGGAGTTCCTGGGAGGGCTCAAGGGGTGCAGAGGGTGCCAGAGTCCTGAGCCTGATGGTCTCTGGGAGAAGGCCTCCACCTGGGAACTGGGGCTGCAGGACGAAGCAGTGTCTCTGTTTTTCCTTGCTCTTCGTCCCCATGGCACATTCTCTGGGCCGACAACATGAGGCCATATCTTACCACCCCTTTTTATCAGCAAGCGCATTTAGCCCTTTAGTGTAAAAGCAGCCGACCTTAACGATCCACTGCGATCAGTCTGCCAAGTGCTCGGGCCTCTCTGAGTGCTTCTGGCATGGGTACGGGGGCTCTGAATAAATATTTTTGGTTGTCTATATTAGTCTGCATCACGTGACTTTCCCTGGGAAGACGTAAAGAAACATCTGCTCTTGCCAGGTAAGGCCCTGATGGACTGAAGAAAGGATCCTGTCCAGGTCCAGCTTAGAGAACCAGCGAGTTTAGGGGGCGTTACTTATAGAAGCATGGGCGACTCTTGGGTAACTCCAGTGCCAAGAATCCCTGCTCCCAGTCTAGATGACTCATGAGCGGCTGTGTCAGAGGAGTCCCAAGCCCCAGCCGCCTTACACTTTGTATACTTTAGCATCCCACCACGCACCCCACAAGACCTTGGGGAGCTGAGGCAGGATTATATTCAGGGGAGATTATGAAGGGGGAGAAAGGAAGGGTGACTGAACTCTCAGGTGAGGGTCTAGCGATTTTCCCCTCTCGTCCTCAACAAGAGAATGGTCCTGACAGCCTCAGGACCGTTACTATAGGCTTAACCATCAGCATTCTCTTGTAACTATGACGACCTACCAAGGACCTTGCAGTCATGACGATGAAATAAACGGGACCATGAGAACTACATCCATCTTTCCTGAGGACAGTGCCTACTCCCTACCTAAGCAGCTTCAAGCAGGCCACACCCATTAAGGGTCCCCAACATTACTCTATTTATGTGTGTGACTCTCTCATCTGCATGTGTGTCTTCTATACATGGCATTTGTGCAGTGTCTGTAGAGGCAGAAAGAGGCGTCAGATCCGGTGTCGAATCCCCTGAAACTGGAGTGACAGATAGTTGTGAGTCACCATGAGGGTGCTAGGAATGAAATCCGGCTTCTGTGGGAGAGCAGCCCATGAGTGCTCTAACCATTAAGCTACCTCATCATCTTTTATGCCTTTTAAGAATTAAGTCCAACACTTGTCTTTGGCTGTCTAAGATACCCTTCTATCCTGCCCCAGCAACCATGACTCCAGCTCTCACTCTAAAGGACAGTCACAATGACTTTTTAGCTGCATTCCATCTAAATCTGTATAACTCCCTGTAATTTTTGTAGCATTTGTTGTTTTGTGCTGATGGGGAAGGGGAAAAGGAGCAGAATCCTTTAAATACCAAGCTGGGCAACCCCAGCCTCATCCTGGTGACACTGTCCCTCTCCCCACAAGCCCAGCCCACCCTGTCTCCAAGCCTGCTTTGCTTTGCCTTGCTCTGATTCCGGCCTCATTTCCATAAAGGGATTTTTGTTGTTTTTCCCTCTCCCAGGCCATATTTTCGTGATACATAATTTCCCTCGGGTTCATAGGTTGGAATCTGACCTCTGTTTTCACAGGGCTCTTTTCCTGGCAAGGAAGAGCAGGATTTTTTTTTTTTTTTTTTTTGTGAGAGCAACTTGGGACTCAGCAGCAGCACGGTACCGCTCCTCCCAGGCACCGGTGCTGATCCGCACACCAGCGCCTTCATATTTTCAAGCGAGAAAATGCCTGGTCACAGCCTCCTTGGGACTCCATGGTGAATGAGAAGTGTCTGGAGGGTGGGGGCGGAGGCTTTAGGGTCTGAGCGGCCTGGGTTCCAAATCTGTTTAATCACAGACGCGCTGAGTGTCAAGGGAAAGAGTGCTGGAGCGTCAGTTTCTTCATCTGTGGAGGGGAGAACAAGACCTCAAGGAGCTGCCGGGATAAAGGATGTGGATGGTCAAAGACACAAACCAGCCTACTGTTCCTGCCATGCACGCATTTGTCTGTGTTTGGGTCCTCTCTCAGGTCCAAACATTTTCAGACTTTTTCCCAATTCCAAGCCTGGTTTAACTCTCGCTGTTGAGGCTTTAGTTTACAAACCATATCCATATCCCCACAGAATCTGTCTCCACCCAGCCCCCACGACACTGTGTCAAACACCCCCTTTTTGTATGTCTAGGGTAGACTAGGTGTTTCTACATTTTATCCCCATTTCTTTACCTTTTATTTTTTTGTCTTGCCTCGGGATGTCCTATCACAGGGGCCCTTCCTGATTCTTTTGGCTTTTCCATACAGTGATGGTTTGTGAGATTTTCCTTGTTTTTCATGACCTTAACAGCACTGAGGGCGTTGGTTAAAGTAGTTTATAAACCATTTTTAAATTTACGTTATGTCTGATGCATTTATTGAAATGAAGTTTTGGGTGTGGGAAAAGGTATTCACTACGCCTCCTCGTGGGTACAGCTATCAATCTGGCCTGTCCATATTGAAGCTGACCCTGGCCATCTGTCCGGAGCAGCTCTCCCCACATCTCTCTGCTACAGCGGCATTTTCCCTTCCTTATGTTGCCCTCTGCAGAAACTAGCCTCTATGCACAGCCCCCCATTAGGGAATCGGGAGGCAAACTCCTTGAACAGGACGCTCCTGCAGAGAGATGAGCTGGAAAATTTCTATGCGAGATATCTTTCTTCTGTTTATTAATTGATAAAGTTTTGGGCTATGACAGTTTTGCCTTATATTTTAGATTTGGAATTTAAACTTCTTCTTCTTCTTTTTTTTTTTCGAGACAGGGTTGCGCTGTGGCTTTGGAGCCTGTCCTGGAACTAGCTCTGTAGACCAGGCTGGTCTCGAACTCACAGAGGTCCGCCTGCCTCTGCCTCCAGAGTGCTGTGGAATTTAAACTTCTTGGTTTATTTTGTTGCTCAGATTACTCCAGTTTCAGACACAGAAAACTTCCTTGGTTTGGCCCTTGTGTTCCTTTAGCATGCAATCAGCTGTGATTGTATATGTGAGGGGTGTGTGTGTGTGTGTGTGTGTGTGCAAGTGTGTGTGCACGTGAGCGCATGCACATGTATATGTGTCTCCAGGCATATCTCATACATCCCTGCCTAAACCCTAAAACCACTCATTTCTTCTCAGAGCTCCAATTCCTTGTATTAAAGGAAGTATTGGAAATACTGCATACCAGTGTGCTCACCATCACTGGGGGACCTCTCAGCATGAACTAACTCAGAGACATATACGTATTGGTATATGTATAGATGCATTCTTTTATATTTAAAGATTTTTGAATTATTTTAATTCTGCGCAGGTGTGTTTCTGTATGTGGGTATGCACACATGAACACAGGTGCTCACTATGGAGGCCACAGGAGGTGGAGTCACAGGCAGTTCTGAACTATCTGACGTGGGTGCTAAAACCTCAGCCTGGATGCAGTGGAGAAGCAGCACGGGAAAACCAGTAAAGCTAATAAACTTTCTGGAATAATCTCTTTGTACACGGTGAAGATGTCATTCTGATTGGTTTAATAAAAAGCTGAATGGCCACCAGGTAGTGGTGGCACATACTTTTAATCCCAGCACTCAGGAGGCAGAGGCAGGGAGAATCTCTGTGAGCTCAAGGCCAGCCTGGTTTACAGAGTGAGTTCTAAGACCGGCTGCATAGCTACTGGGAAATCCTGTTTCGTAAAACAAATGAACAAACAACAAAAAAAGAAACAAAAGAAAGAAAGAAGACCCGAATGGCCAACAACCAGGCAGGGTTTTCAGGAACCGGGCAGTGGGAAAAAGTGGGAAGAAGACACCAGAGATGCAACACAAGCAGCCATCACGGGCAGTACAAAGTAAAGGTAACTGATTCACATAAAAGAATGTAGATTAAAAGATATGAGTTATAAGAGCTAGTTAGAAACAAGCCTACACTATCAGCCAAGCTTTCATAATTAACAAACCGTCTCCATGTCATCTTTTTGTGAATTGGCGGCCCACAGGAAAATCTGTCTACAAATAAAGATTTGGCAAGAACATTGGGTAAAAGAGAGACTTATAAGATTCATGACAGATAAGATATTGATGCAAGAAGATGTTGCTTATGGAGGTTTACACCGTAGAGATTAGGGAGACCCAGGAAAAACAGGGCAGTAAACAAATATATCCGCTGACTGTGAGGCAATAGCTTGTGACTGGGGCTGTGGTGAGCATGCGCAAGGAAAAGAGGGGCTGGTGAGAGGGCCTACTGGTTAAGAGGTTATCGTGCAAGCCAGACAATGGTGGTGCACACCTTTAATCCCGGCACTCGGGAGGCAGAGGCAGGCGGATCTTTGAGTTGAAGGCTAACCTGCTCTACAGAGTGAGTTCTAGGACAGTCAATGCATCCCAGTGAGAGATGCTAAAACAAGGAAAAGAAAACCAAAACAGATCAAAAGCATGGCTAGAAAGCCACTTCTTAAATTGTAACACTTTAAAGTCTAAGAACCGAAGTGGTATTTACAGTATTTTCCAGAACTACAATGAAACTGGGGGCCAGTGAGGTGGCTTTGGGGGCAAAGGTTCCTTTGGGCAGCCAAGCCTGACCACCTGCGTGCAATCCCAAGAATACACGTGTTAAAGGGAGAGAACCAACTTCTGCAAGCTGCCCTCTGCCCTCCTCCTATGCTCCAAGATGCTGCATTGTCTATGAAGAAACGAGAATTCATTTGACACCAGACTTAAATCACAGCACCAAAGGCAGATGGCAATGGAGAAATATTTTCAAAATGTTGAAAGAAATTATCTTGAAGCCTAGAATTTTATATCAACAGCAACATCCTTTTATATATATGCATGTAATAAAGCTATTTTATGCACGCACACAGCGCTGATGCAAATATCTCGTTGGAAACACTCCTGAGAAAGCATTCCAGCCAGGAACACAGTCAATTCAGCAGTGCTGTATAATGTAAATGCAGAACCATAGATGTATTCAATTCCAAATGCCACCTGGAATTAAAATTCCGTATTATATCAACAAAACAGGAAAGTGAAAAAGACAAATAATTTCATGTATGCATTTGATATGCACAAATTCTAATAATAAAGTTGGGAAATCAGAGTTAATGTATACTTCTGATTGATAGGGCTTATACTAAGAATGAAGAGTAATATAATATTAACAATCTCTCTGTGTTGTAGACCAATCAAGGTCAGATTGGTCTACATAATGAGTTCTAGGACAGCCAGGTCTATGGAAAAGGACACTCAAAAAAAAAAAAAAAAGAAAGGAAGGAAGGAAGAAAATAAGTTAAAAAATAGGTATCATTCTCAACAAGTTTGGCAAAGTATCTAGTAAGACTCTGAGAAAATAAAATAAGAATTGATAATGGAACTACAAATTAAAAAGCTTTTATACAACAAAATAAACAGCCAAAAGTGAAGTGGCAACCTACAGAATGGGAGAAAAAAACCTTGAACATATTCATGTAATAGTGGATTGATATCTAGAATATATAAAGAACTCAAAAAGTTAACCCTAAACAATATATTATCCAATCGATTATTGAGATAAACAGGGCATGGTGGCATACACTTGTAATAGCATCAGTGAAAAAGCTGAGGCAGGAGGACCCTCAATTTGAGGTTAGTCTGGATTACATAATGACCTTGAGGCCAGCCTGGGCAACAAACATAGCTGGACCGTGTCATAATCAAACATTTAAAGGCGTCAACAAACATTTCTCAAAAGAAATACAAATGGCCAATGAATATGTTTCAAAGTACTCAACTACGTTAGCCATCAGGAAAATTTAAATCCAGTATCCACTGAGATTCCAACTCACCCCAGTCAGCTCTCAGCTGAACAGTAAAGAGCTAAGGAGGATGTGGGGAAAGAAGAAACTTTATCTATAATGGATACCTTAGTTGCTGCTCTCCCACTGTGAAGAGACACTATGACAAAGAAAACATTCAGCTGGGGCCTTGCTTCCAATTTGAGAGAATTTGTGGGTGATCATCATGGTGCCGGAGCAATAGGTGAGAGCTTTACATCCTGATCACCAGGCTGGAGGCAGAAAGAGAGAGAGAGAGAGAGAGAGAGAGAGAGAGAGAGAGAGAGAGAGAGAGAGGCAGGCTATGGTGCCTGGTGTGGGCTTTTGAAAACTCACTTCCAGTGACACACCTCCTCCAGCAAGCCCACATTTCTTAATCCTTCTCAGACAGTTCTACTCCATGGCAATTAAGCATTCAAATATATGACCTTTGGGGGCTATTTTTATTCAACCTACCATAGTGGATAAGATGGTAAATTATTCTAGTCACTATGGAAATCAGTATGGAAGGGTCTTACAAAACTAAATACAGACCTAACATATGATCTAGCTGCACCTTCCTGGGCATATACTAAAGGAAATGGGTTTTCATACAGTTGAGAAACCAGCATGTGCATACTGATTGTGGTGCTATTCACAATAGCTTAGATAGAGAATCAGTGTGGGGACCTAGTAACAAATAAATGGGTAAAGAAATTATTACAAATATTATGGAGTATAAATTATAAATATAATGGAGCCATTTGAGACCATAACAAAATCATGTTGTTGGTAGGACAGTGAATGCAACTGGAAGTCATCGTGTTAAGTAAACTAAGCTAGGCACATTTTATCTCATGTATAGAAACTTAGAATGATGGTCTGAATGTAGAGACGAGACCAGCAGGAAAGGCATAGGGGAAACAAGGGTGTGGGAAAGGGGGGGAGAACTAAGAGAAGACACTAGGGAAGGTAGATTCGAACAACACGATATGAGCATGTGTGGAAATGCCACAAAGAAATGCATTAATATGTACAGGAAATATGAGCTAATAATCTAATGAGAATGCAAGCATAAAACTATCAATACTACAAGTATAAGACTACAAAACAATACAATTTGCCAAGTAGTAACAGAAGAAGCATAAATGGCTTATAAAATAAGAAAACCTTTAGCAACAAGCATTCAAGTAACCCTAAGGTGAACAGCCACGAAGTTTATTTCAGCTATTAAACTAGAAAAAAGGATAAGGGGAAACCAAGCCCATCCTTGCAATCTTAGCACTCTGGATGTTGAAGAAGAAGGATGACAAACGCTCAAAATCAGTGTAGGCTAAGTGATGAGTTCTGGGACATCCTGGGCTACATCACAAGCTGCTGTTTCAAAAATAAATGACAGCAACAAAAAGATATGGGGAAATTTAATATTTCAGATTATGATGGTGGGGTTATGAATTGTTTAAAAACAAAACGATTACCTAGCAAAATAAAAGACCTTCTGTGAATCCATGGCAGTGTCTCAAGGAAATCCATAAGACTTTAGTATTCTAAGTTGTAGCAATTCCATAACAAGAATTTACTCCAAGACTATAACTCTGGGCACAGGGATGCTGCTCACAGAGGTCTGAATAATTATGAAAATGGTTAAAATAAGCCAGTAGTCAACCACCAGCAATTGATGACATGGCTTATGGAAATGATGGTGGCTACAACAGCCACTTCTCTCTTTTTTTGCTTTTACCCTTAGCTCATGTTGGAGGTTACAACCCATCATGGCAGGGAAGGCATGGCAGCAGGAGCAGGAGACTGTGTGTTTGTGTGTTTGCTTTTACCCTTAGCTCATGTTGGAGGTTACAACCCATCGTGGCAGGGAAGGCATGGCAGCAGGAGCAGGAGACTGTGTGTTTGCAGTCAGGAAGCAGAGATACAGTCAACTGGGACGCAACTAGCTTTTGCTTTCTTTATACTCAACCTGGGACCTCAGCCCAAAGGATGGTTCCACCCATAGTCAGACCCTGTTAAACCTCTTTAAGAGATACTCTCATCACACACCCAGAGGTGTGTCTCCCAGGAGATTCCAAACTGACACTCAGGGTGAACCATCATACCATGTGATTAGAACATAAAAATATTCTAAAGTGAGTCTGAGAAAAAAAGCATATTAGAAGCTTCTATATTACCAAACTGAAAAAAAATGTCTAAAAGACTATCTGCCAAAACGTTAAAATATTTCTATTACAGAAGGGACCTTATAAATGGTTTTCATTTCAGCTTCATACTTTCTGTCACACTGCGGACTTGCTACATGAGCATCTACTCGCCTTATGATAAAAATATGTAATATGTTAATTCTATAAATTATATTGGAGAAGTGGAATTATACATTTATTGTCTCCTTCCTCCAATATATTCATATTTAGATATATTCAAGAAAAATGCAGTATGAGGAAGCATTAATAATTTATATATAGTGAGCCTGGTGAAGCGTAAGGATTTCACTGGGCTTCTATTTTCGTTCTTGTCTATTAATTGGCACAGGTGTTCTGGCTAGAGCCAACAGCCCTGGACTCCAGCAATGAATGCAGTGGTCCAAACTCCGAGAGCTGTTCAAGCAAGCTGAGTTGTTCATTGTTGCAATTATACTGAGAAGACAGTGCTGGGAACACTGGATTTCCATGTGTCAAGGACATAAATGCATACTTAACTCAGCCTGGCAAATTCAGTATCGTTATCAAGAACTTACTGGGGGGGGGGGAGGAAGACTGTAAAAACAAGCCGAGAACCATCATTCTCAAGTAAGAACTTCATCCACTCATTCCTTCCTCTCCAATATGTTTTTTTAAAAATATTATTTACTAAGCATATATAAGATGCCATACGAGAGGCTAGTTACTTGAAGGGGATGAAAACATAATCTCCATCCAATGGAAGCTTTAAGTCTTAAATGTGTGATGATATATATCATCAATATATATACATATATGTATATATATATATATATATATATATATTTATGTGAACCTCTGCCCTTCATACCCAAGAGTGTCCCAACAGCAGATTCAACCAATGTAGAAGAATTTACTAAAAAAATTAAGAAATAATTTTCAACAGTAGGGGCTGGGACCGTATCTCAGTTGGCAGAGCACTTGACTAGCGTGCATGAGGTCCTGGGGGTGATTCCTAATGCTGAGAAAACTGGGCAGGGTGGTACACACCCACAATTCCATCACTCGGGAGGCAGAGGCAGGAGTATCAGAAATTCCAGATGATTTTCAGCTGCCTAGCAAGTCTGAGGCCAGTACAGGCTCCATGAGATTATCTAAATATAACTATCTAAAGAATGCAGTATAACAAGTATTCACGTGGTGTTAATGGGATGAATAATCTAAAGGTCATACCAAGTACATGGGAACATAAAGGGAAGGCCATATGCACATGTTAAAACCCCATCTCATACAAGAAGGGACTTGAACACCTGCAGGTCTTAGTATCCGTGTGAAGAGATCTGCAACCAAACCTGAGGACACAGGACAACAGCTGTAAGGGACGAGCCGCACACACGGGAGAAAGAATGCGGTGTGAGCTGTGCATACAAACACGGCTGAGCCTTCCTCGCAGGCGGAGTGTTCCCATGGGGAACGCCTGAAGGAAGTGGACCTCATTCCAGATTCTGCTTTGCTTCACGCCGGCATTTCCCTTCGGCTCTTCTTTCCCTGCCCTGTTTCTGAATTTCTCCACCAATGAGCCCCATCTCTTTGTCCATTTAGTCCTTATATTTCCTGTGCATTGTTTAACATATGTCTTTAATATGAAGGAAATTCTTCCTGTTATTATCCTTTGAAACACAATGTACTACTTACAGAAAAAGTCATTGGCTATATATCCCGGGATTTATGAAGTCTAGAGGAGTAAAATATACAATGACATATCAAAACAGAGTCTTGGCATATTTAAGACAGTTGACAATATCTATTTTAAGAGTTTTGGGAATGCTGACATCTTGTCTCCATTCACTCATTTTCTGTCTTTGAGCCGCACGCACCAGCATATTGTCTGTCTCCATGATGTTTTGCTGTACATTGAACACTGAGTCTAAAAGAGTGACAGAGAACAAAGGGAATGAGCGGGCATAAGTTGGGGAGACATTGGGCCAACATGACCTAAATAGGAATAAAATTGTTTGGGGGCAAGCTGTGGCATTGGGCTGTGAATGTGGGGGACCTAGGGAGGCTGAACTCTGACGGACCTGAAATCTCCACTTCCTGGCCCCTCCTCCCTTTGTACATTCTGGTCTCTGTGAACTCCACTATGCTCTTCTCACTGTAATGGACTGAACTCTTCCAAACATGAGCCCAAAGAAAGCCTTCCTCCAGTAAGTTGCTTCTGCCAGGCATTTGCTCACAGAGGAAAGAAGTAGTCCTAAGGGAGGTTTTGCCACAACTCCTTCTATTGATGTCGTCAAATTGTATGGAAAGACAGCAACCATGGAGATCATAAGACTCGACGATTACTGCTGGGGCGATGGCTCAGTTGGTAAAGCACTTCCCATGCAAGCATGAGAATTTCCTTCAATCTGGATCTGCGGTACACACATAAAAGCTGGGTGTGGCAGCATGGATCTGTAAACCAGCATTGTTTAGGGGGTGGGAACTGGGGAGATGGGGGTGGATTGGAGAAGGTGGATACCTGGACCTCACTGACCAATCAGCCTACCTAGCCAAACAGATAGATGGTCCCAGGTTCAGCAAAAGACCCTATCTCAAGAAGTAAGCTGGAGAGTGATCAGGAAAGATGTTGGAACATGCATCTCTGGCCCTCCATAAGCATGACATACAGATCACACACTGGTACAGACATGTGCACATACCCAAATGAATATGTACGTACCCCCCAACACATATGCTAGAGGAAATGAATTGAGAGGTTCTATGGTTTGCTTGTCAGATGTTCACATATGGACAACTTGGTTCATATTTTGACATGCAGAGGCAATGCAGGAGGAGGGTCTGGCTGGAGGCAGCCAGCGACTGGAAGCCAGCCTTCAGACTGGCTTCTTTCCCTAGCCCTTTCTTGACTTTATTTCCTCATTGCCCTCAGGTGAATGGCTTCCTCCACGCCTCAGCCCACGGCAATGGAACCAACCTGCCATGAATCAAAACCTTTGGAGCTGTAAGCCCAAATAAATCACTCCTCCTTTAAGCTGCTTTGGTTTCTATCTCTTTTCTCATTTATTTATATTTTATGTGTATGGGTTTTGGTCTGCACGTGTGTCTGTGTGCCACATGCATTCAGTGCCTGAGAGGAGGGGGCTTCAGATTCCGCAGGACTGGAATCACTGGAGGCAATTGTTAAGAGCCAGGTGGATGCTGGGAGTCAAACTCACCTCCTCCAGAAGAGCGGTCAGTACTCTTATCCACCGAGCCATCTTTCCAGCTCTGTTTAAGCTGTTTTAGGAGGTATTTGTCACACAGAGAGAGATAAAGCGACTGCCAAGACCGTTGGCAGTACTTCCCTTATTCTAATGCAGAAGTAGAATGTGTCCTACCTGAAGCCCAAATATGAGCAGTTCTTCTTGATGCCACACTCCAGTGACCACTGAAAGACAGAAGCAAGTCAGGTAAGGGGTGAACGCATGTAGGTGGAGAGCAGAGACAAGTAGGCGGAGTCCTTACAGGCTAAAGCTAGAGATGACCCATTGCGTGGTCTAACTAGAACCATCAGCAGGACCCTGGTCTAAGATCTGGCCCAAGAGCTGAACAAGTAGCAAAGCAGAGAAGCAGAACTTCCATGCTTGGCCACTGTCAGGCTCTCCCTGTGTTTCCACTGTCTGGCCTCACACGGAACACTGAAGCCCCGTGAGCTCAACTGTTAACTAATTTTAACGCACAGCATACTGGGCTAGCACCGGAATAGGCAGAGACAGGCAATGATACTTATCAGGCAACAATCAAATACCTCACACACTGAAATGACCTCCCAAGAACTGCTGGGTTTATTTTCCCCCATGTAGTCCTATGGCTCAGCCACAATCAAGCAATGTGGAGATGTTTTTAATATTGAAACAAAACAAAAAGAAAGCAGGTGGGATGGAGAGGGAAAGGGAGAAAGGAGGAGGTTTTTAGGACACTGCTAATTTATAGAGAATTGGAAATCTAAAATTTTGCTTTTTTTTTTTTCAGGTTCAACAGGATAACCACATTCCCGACGAGGGTCCTTCCGGAAGCCCTGGGTGGGCATTCTCACTGTATCACTTACTGCCTGTCTCGTGGCATGTGAAGTGGGAACATAAAACCTGGGGAAGCGGGCCAGTTCTTAATATCCAAACCACCAAATCCAAATCTGGGTTTGTGAGCCTCCGAGGCTTCATTAGAGGGAGGATAATATCGCCTCAGCCCTCGCCTCAACCCGCGAGACATCTGAATTCTGATTTATGATCTAGGCTGGACCGACACAAGCGATCAAGAAGTCTCACGTTCCGTTGCTTTTCCAGAACGTAAAGTAATAGGGAAAGGACCAAACTTTGCTCCGCTGCTGATGGAATCGCCCATGGGGTCATGGGGGTAGCTGGAGGTCAAAGGCGTAATTCAGAACAAGCGGCATCTTCTTCTCAGATTTGCCACGGAATGGCTAAGCAGTGGCATTTAAATTCCTCTGACTTTCTCAGAGTCTCGGGTGAGAGAGAACAATGTTCCCTGCATTTAGAGGACATGCTTATTGCTCCTTGATGGAGGAGTGCCCAAGACCAAGGGGAAATGCCTGCTGTAAAGCAGGGAACGGGCTACAGGGGTGATAGACAGTGGAAATGGAATATGTCCGCAAGCTTTTAGGAGGTGGCTATCCCTTTAACTGTGAGCTCCTGATAAAAACTGCATTCATTTTCTAAAGGCTCATTTTTAAAGTTCTGTGTTGGGGGAACTCCTAGAAGAGTCAACATGTTTAGTGTAAGCAAGATCTTACAGTGTAAAAACTATTTTCACATACACAATCTAATTCGAACATCTGTCTACAAGGAGGCTTTCTCACTACAGAAGCACATTCGGGTTTAGGGATGACAAGGACATGAACACAGAACACAGCAAACTGAGCCCGAGAAAACCATGTGGATCCAAGGCTACCCTTCGACAACATCAACACAGTATAGTTATATGGGATAGAGTTGGGCAAGTTGTTAAGAGCACACAACTCAACCTTTCTGCGACACCTGTAAGAACAGCACAGCTCAAGAGAGATTCTGCAGAACTAGGAAGACGGCTCCGGTGGTAAGTACCTGGGTTCGACCCACAGCTCCCACATAAAGGATTTGTGCTCCACAGCTGCGATCACAGTAGAGGGCACTGGAGACACGTTAGTCCCTGGCCAGTCAGACTAACGTGTCTCTGTCAGATGGGTAAGCCCCAGGTGACTCCATCTCAAGGAACAAGGTGGGGGCTGGAGAGACAGTCCAGCCACTAAGAACACTTGTGTAAGTATAAGGATAAAAACTCAGATCCCAGCCCATACAGGATAAAGCCAGACAACCCAGGAATGCTTGTAACTGCAACTCCCAGTGACTTAATGTCCTATGTTGGCCTCCACATGCAGCTTGTACAGGCACACACACATACATACACACACACATTTAATTAACTTAATTAATTCTTTAAACATCCCAGTGTGGGCCACACCTAGGAATAACACCTCAAATTTTTCTTTGACCTCCTCACACACGTATGCACGCTACATTATTGTGCACACATCCACATACACGCACATAAATAAACACACATACACATGAGATTTTACTGGCACCAAGACACTGTATAGTCCATGAGGAAGAATTGCAATCATTTGGAGGATGGCTGCCTATATTTCCTTGAGACACTTAAATTCAGAATTTTTTGTTTTGTTTTGTTTTTCAAGACAGGAGATTCTCTGTATAGCCCTAGCTATCTTGGACCAGGCTGGCTTTGAACTCAGAGATTCACCTGCCTCTGCTTCTTGAATGTTGGAATTAAAGGCAAGTGCCACCATCGAACCACTAGGCCAGAACTTTTATACGATTCTGACAAGTAGGACAGACTTTAATTTCACAGACATGGAACTGAGCCCATGGAGACAATGTGTCCAACCTGGATCCCACACACCAATGACAAATATTCTTTTAGCAATCACTTCCAGTGAAGCCTTGGGGTGAAGGTCCCATGGATTTTGTAACATCAAAGGAGGTGAGTTGTCTGCATAAGCCTTGTCCCTTAGGCATCACTTTGTCTTTCTTGAGGACAGAGTCTGTGGATCCTTCTGTAGTATTCAATCCGATTCAATTTCTGAATGAGCACGCGCAGCAAACGGAAATCTTTACCACATTTGTTCCCTCTCGTTATTGAGATGGCCTTCCAGCCTTTGGCTCCCAAAGTGTTTAAAACACCATGGCCCACAGTTTTCTACCATTAAGAACCATCTTGGGACCCGGTCCAGCTGAACCCCCCATCTAGGAGAGAACCAAGAAAAGTTGGCTCTGCTGGGAGTGCGCATGACCTCTCAAACAAGCAGGCTTCGTTTTCAGGTCAATTAAACCGTGTTCAATAAAACAGCACCAGAGATGAGAGGCCTGGGAAAGGGAGTTATTGATGACATGGTGGTGACACCTGAGGAGAGGCTCTCCTCGTTGAACTTGATTAAAAATCATTTCCGAACCTGAAGTTCCACAGAGCTGCATCGTCTCCCACCACCCCATCTTCTCCCCTTTCCGTCTCCCACCCCTCCAATCTTGCTGAAGATGCTTTGCAAGTGGTAGCGTGCTTAATTCAAAGACTTCCCATGCCTGGCGTGGGCCAGGGTACCACCCCTAAAGGGATAATGTTTTTTTTCTTGTGAAGTGAAGGGGGAAAAAAAATCAAGACAAAGAACAGCAGCACTTGACTGAACTAACTTCGTGGAGGGATGAAGTCTTCAAGCTAAGTGTTATTTTTCAACACTCTAAACCACACTGGATTTCTTATCTCATAGACGTTAGCTAACCTCCCAGAGACTCTGCTTCTCAGCTCTAAAATGTTTGTTTCATTCGGCACTGGGCTTACTTGTTAGTAAGACAGTAATCTCACAATCACAGGCAGCCTGCTCCAGCCACCCAGACCAGCTTCGTATAATTTAACTATTGGGCAAACATGAGCTTGCGGTGCCCCCAGATTCTTCACACTTTCCAAGAAACATGTAGAAATAAGAATTTCAAAGTATGTTGTAGATTTGGTTGGGTTGTGAGAAAACTAATATGCGTGTCAGTAACAACGGCCTTGCTCTGTCGGCTTCTGGTATAAAACCTCAACTAGTGAGTGGGGTGGCCCAGCTCCAGAAGTCCAGCACTTATGAACCAGAGGATGGGGAGTTTTAGGAAAGCCTAGGTAAGGGGCTCAAAGCTAGCCTGGGCTCTATAGTGAGACCCTCTCGCAAAACAATGAGGGAAACAGAAACACCACGGAAACCAAATCCAAAAGCAAACAAAATATTCACAGGCAAAAATAGAAGATCTGGGTTGGGATCTTGACTCTGCCCATCTTCATAACCCCGAGGAAGCATCTGCATAGAGTCTGCACCAGTTTCCTCGACTGGCAAATGTACCTGATGCCGCCTTGCTTAAAGGGCAAGCCCCAGTTTCACGCCGAGTCAACACATGGCTGTTGGGACTAATGAGTCCTGGCCTTCAGCTGCTCTTCCCTCCTAGAACCTTCTAATTAAAGTTACTAGAAGCTGTGCCTAGCTTAGAGGATCAGAAGATGGGATTTTCACCTGTTGGCCATTGACTGCAGTGTATTTAAGCCTACATGGTGCTAATAAAGGTATCAGTGTTTAAAGGTCTGTGTGTCGGTCTGTCTCTGCGTGTTTCCTCAACCTCCAGCCCCTTGCCCGAAGCTCACGAACTAGGGTCTAGCGCATAGAGCGCATACCGGGGCCTCGGTGCGCGGCACATGGCTGCGATCATTTTCGTTCATAATCATCGGCACTGTGGGGAGACTGTTTACTCATGAAAAATCACAGTAAAAAGACAGCAGACATTCAAGTGGTCCAGGCTTCCTTAAGTTCCAGGACAGGCTCCAAAGCTACAGAGAAACCCTGTCTCGAAAAACCAAAAAACAAAAAAACAAAAACAGAAAAAACAAAAAACAAAAAAAACCACAGGTGTTTCCTCAGACTGAACAATACTCATGGACACTGGGTTATTTCCATGGGATGGGTGCATTCTCCTAAAATGACCCATTATGTCCCTGCATGGATCATCCCTGATTGTCACATTCATGCTACTGGATGTTCCTATGGGAAAGAAAGAGGCACTAGCATTAATCATCAGACCCGTGGGAGGCACTGTGTTTATTACTTTAGCATACTTCAGTTATGTCCTTTGCTTCTCTTCTGGATACTCTGTGAAGGAGGGGTGAACAAGACTGTCATGTTTAACACCCAGGGAAAGCGAGGCACGCAGACAGTAAAGAGCAAAGCTTGGCGTCAGAGGCGACATTCAGCCTTTAAAGCCCAGGCTCTGCCTTCATCAGCTACGGAGGCTCCCTCCGGAATCTCAGAGGAGGGAAGCCCATTTGTACCTTTAGGGTGGTGTGTTAGGAAGGAGCAAAGGGTGAACGTTCTAGTGAGAATAACGGCGTGTTCTCTAACTTACCGGCCCCTTTTACTTAGTACCTTTCAATGCTGGGAGATGTGTCATTGATTGCATGGGACTGCTGATAACTTTCCTTGAACGTGCTATCTGGATAATGCTGCTATCTTTTCCCCTCCGTCCCTCCGTCCCTCCGTCCCTCCCTCCCATTCTTCCTTCCTTCCTTCCTTCCTTCCCCCATTCCCTCCTTATTTCCTGAATTCCTTCCTCACTCCCTTCCATTTTTCTTTCTTTTCCTCCTTACAAGTCTCCCCTTTTCCTAATTTATTTCCTAATATCTTTCTTCCCTCTCTTCCTAACTTCCTTTTTTTCCCAATCTCTTTTCTTTCTTCCTAATTTGCTCCCTGACTTCTTCCCATCCTCCCTCTTTCCCTCCCTTCCTTCCTCCCTCCCTCCCTTCATCCCTCCCTCCTCTCTCCCTGTCTTCTTCCTTCTTTCCTCCCTCCCTCCCCTCTCTCTTCTTCACTCCTTCACTTCTTCTCTTCCCTCTTCCCCCCTCACTCTCTCTTTCACACTTTCCTTCCTTCCCTATTTAAATAGCGCCCTAAACCTAACTTGGGTACATACCTTATACAAAGAGAAAACCAGAAATGTATTTTGACAGTACATTCTTAGTGACTGGAAGAAACCTTGCTTTCCTGAGCTATCAAAGCTGAGTGTTCTGCCGAGGGAGTGTGACGCCTTCCACCCAACATGGTGCCCGGCTCATTCTGTAAACATATGTACACACGCACGCATAACAGATGAGGGTCAGATGCGTCCTCCAGGGTATGATTCTGTCCAGAAGGTACGAGGGAAAGAACATTTGCAAGGAGCGTGTATAGCTCTCTCATTTAACTCGTTTAAGCCTTCCAAGGAATCTTATGACAGAGGGACCCTTAGTGTCGTTTACATTTTATACAAAATCCGAGAAACTCCCTTTTAAAAAGGATTCTCAGAAAGTAGGACTGATTTGGATTCTATCTTTGGATGATTTAAATGAACACACCTAGAATGTCAGATGCCTTTCCTGTCACCTGACAAAGCTCCTGACTGAAGCAGCTTGAGGGAGCAAACACTCACTCGAGACTCACAGCTCCCGAAGGTTCAGTGCCTTGTGACCGAGAAGGCGAGGTGAAGAGGCTCTGTCCCTGGAGTGGAAAGGCAAGGCAGCTACTGCTCACAGAGCATGGCCAAGGAGGCACACTGCACCAAGCCGAGGCAGAGGCCAGGAGAGCCGTCGAAGGCCCATCAATTCCTCCTCCAGGTTTGACTGCCTCCTGTGACAGCCTTAACCGCAGAGGACCATATGTTGTCCACACGGTCTGTGAGGACTTCTTACATTAAACTATAGTACCTGTCACCTGCACACGATGGACACATGGCCTATGCTCTCACAACTGAACCACAGGTCAGGCTGTCCCCTCCATCTTTAACCCTCAGAAGATTAGATTTAGGCAGGTCAAGCAAAATTTTTAAAGCTATGCACCTACTAAGAACTGGAGATACAGTTTGCACCTAGACCTTTAGGTCTCTAAAGCCAGGCCTTTCGGGGCTCCATGAGGTACAAAGATAGACTCTGCTTTGGTTTCCTGGCTGCCCAAGACCTGAATAATCACACAGAATCTACATTAAGTACAACACTGTTTGGCCTATTAGCTCAGGCTTCTTATTAACTAACTCTTACATCTTAAATCAACTCGTTTGTATTTGTTCTGTTGGAAGCTTCACCCTAGCAGTAGACACGTTTATATCCAAAGAGTCTGGAATGTTTGGGTCCAGTCTTCACCCCAGTCCCTGGCGTCCATTCTGGAATGTTGGGTGGAAAATTTCATCCCAGGCCTCTCCCCAGTCCAGACTCCACCTCCAAGAAAGCTCGCAAAACAATGACCCCTCCCCAAAGAGGGTCAAGACCACTCCCACAGGCTATTTGAACTGCCCCCCAGAGACCGAACTTATGGTCTTCCTTTCCCCTCTCCATGTTTTCCAGGTCTTTCTTCCCAGGAGGGGGGAGGCCTGGAACACCACCCTGGAGTGCTGGCATCCATTAAACCTGGGCTTTTTTTCTAATTTGGTTTGATTTGGTCTGATTTGGATTATTTCATAGGAAGAGAGGTTTATTAGGCCATAAAACTTTACAAAAACTGTAATTATAACTATCTAGTCTTCAACTCCATCAAAGGCCCCAGAAGGACACAATATTACCTAAGTAAACAGGAAGTGCATCAATGAGGTCTCCTCACAGAGAGCAGTTATACCAGGCTTAGCACGTACGGACCAGTCATGGTGTGAATCCAGAGCCATCCTCAGGGCTTATCCTTTCGGAATTCGTGCCAATTGAGAAGAGACTGGAGACTGTGGTTAGTATGGGAGCCATGTGATTAGAAAAATAAGCTTTTAGAAATGAGGAAGAGGAGGAGAAGGTAGAGAAAGAAGAAAGAAGAAGAAGAGGAGGAGGAGGAGGAGGACGAGGACGAGGACGAGGAGGAGGAGGAAGAGGAAGAGGAAGAGGAAGCACCATTGGACAAGGAAGAAGAAGTGAAGGTTTCCATGGTGCAATTGTGATGGTTTAGGCACAGTCAAGCTGAAGAGAAAGACGGGCAGTCACAGCTGCAGGAATCTGCCCCCTGAAAGCTCTCTGAAGTAAAAGAACAGGAACAAAAGAAAGACTCTACAGAGGACCTAAGGTCAGCTTTGAGAAGCACTGAAGGGTGTCGGATGGGAAAGGTATTCCTGGAGGTAACTTTGGAGTGATATCTTCAAAACAAATGCAGAAAGAGAATGAAAAAGAACGAGATACAGTATAAAAACAGCCAGCAGACCACGGCCACATCTGCCTCAGTGGTGCCCATAGCTGTGTGTTGTCATTCCAGAGACAGGGGTTCTGGGCTTCGGATTGACTTGGATAATAGGACCCTGGCAGCCCCTGCACAGCACTGTGGGAGACCAGGGAGAATTCCCAAAGCTGCTTCCAGCCTTGAGGTGTCTGGCTGATGCTAAACTATTTTTGCAAGAGAAAACAGATGAATAGAAGCAAAAGGGTGTAGAAGCACGAGGCAGGTGGCAGGAAAGATGTCCGAACGACGGGAAAGAGAGGAAATGTGTAAAGTACATCTGTACGTACATATGGCTGAAACTGGAGTTGGATTAGAAATTACTCCGAAGCTAATTAGTGCTCAGAGAGAATCCCTTTGTCACAGGCTTGATCTCAGCACTTTATCTCCCTGAACAATGGGGGCCAGGCTGCGCAGCCTTAGGCTAGTGAGTAATGGCTTGAGCCATCTGGGGCTCTTCTCTGGCACCTGAACCCAGGGGGGGAGCCTCTCTGCGTGGGACCAGCACCCCGTGGAAACTCCTCTGCTGCCCCCAGGCCCCTGCCAGTCGGGAGCCTTGGTCTTAGCACAAGGAACAAGATGTCCCTAGAAAGAACCTGAAATCACTATCTTAGATTCTCTCCTCCTTGCCTTTGTCTTTCTTTATCTTCGTCTTCCTTTACTTTCAAAGCTGGGAAGCCTTAGCAGTTATTACACCACTGGTCTTTGAAGGAGGAAAAGAAGAAAGTGCTGCAGGGTGGAGCTGTTTACAACTGAGCTGAACGAAGATGGGCCAAGCCGCCACAGATGAGAAACACAGACAAGAAAGAGCAGGGAGGGAAATCTTGTTTTGGCTCACAATGTTGGAGGTTTCAGTCCACGGTGGGTTGGCCCTGTTGTTTTGGGCAAAGAGTGAGGGAGAGTATGGTGGCCGAAGTTTGTGGCTGGAGAAACTGATCATCTCACGGCCATCAGGAAGTAAAGAGAGAAAGGAAGGAGCTAATCCCACAGTCCCCTTCCAGTGTGTGGCCCCAATGACTTAACTTCCTCTCATTGGGCCCCACCCTCAGTGGTCCCACCTTCTACCTGCCTTCATAGTACATGGACAGGTGACTAAGCCTCAACACAAGGGGTTGTGCAATCAAAGCAATCAAAGTGTTTCTGGCTATGCGCTCCATTTTGTGAACTAGGTACTTTGTACACGCTAACTCTCTTTCTCTCCACGGTCCTGGGATTAAGGTCCCGTTTTACTTTGACCTTGAAGGCCAGTTATATAACATGGCCACCTAGCCATCTAACTCGTAAAGCTGAAGCTGAGTTCACCTCAAGAATTCTGGGGCTGATTTCCCTAATCAATATATTTTCGAATCGCCTTCTAAACGTTTATTCTTAACCCATAGAAAAATGTAACTCTCACCGCTTTTCAAGGATGCTTCCTTTTTCTGTATACAAAGACCCACAGAAATCTATAACTGGTCCCATACAGAGCATAAGCTGCCATGGTGTTCCCACTCCCGGTTAGTATGTTTATATTACACCTCCTACATCTAAGGCCCAGAGAACATCAGCAAAGAAGGGGTGAAAAGAATGTAAGAA
The DNA here is from genome assembly GCF_000317375.1 of Microtus ochrogaster. Taxonomy (NCBI): domain Eukaryota; kingdom Metazoa; phylum Chordata; class Mammalia; order Rodentia; family Cricetidae; genus Microtus; species Microtus ochrogaster. The sequence goes on along the minus strand of NC_022019.1, from coordinate 10,899,482 downwards.
CCAAAGGGCCAGAATACTTTGAGACTGTATCTTCTATATACGGCAGGGTTGCTTCACCCATAAAAAGTCAACAATATGGTTGCCTAAACAAGACCTGCATACTGACCATACCAAACAGCATGCCAGTGGGGATGGGAAAACTTCATAAGGACCCAGCCCTAGAAGAAGACCTGCAGTCAGTGGTGTCTGAAAGCTGGGGAGTTAAGTTTTGCCCAGGGACAAGACCACTGATGGGTTATCCAGTGCTGAGTGGTCAGCCCTAAAAACAGGTACACAGAAATAACACTCCATGGTCTCAGTCCAGATGTCTATATCCATCCCTATAAATACATATAGTTATGCAAAAATAATAATTAGAGAAGAAGAGGTAATGGATCTGAGAGGGAGTAGAAGAGGTGAGGGGTCAGGGGATGGGAAGAAATGATAAATATGGTGTACTTATTTATGAAATTGTCAACAAACTAAAGAATATCTTTTAAAAATTCTGTGGCTAGAGAGATGGCTTAGCAGGTAAAGGAAGAAAGCTTGTTGAGCAAGCATGAGGGCCTGAGTTCAAATCCCCAGCACCCACACAGGGAAATAAATAAGCATAGTCACACATGCCTGTAAATTCAACACTACATGGGACAAAGATAGGAGAATCACTGGGACTTAATAGCCACTAGTCCATTTCCAGGTTCTGTGAGAAATCCTGGGAGTCTCCTTCTGGCTGCTGCATGGGAGGCATAGGTACACACATGCACACTTGTGTGTGCATATACCACACATATACTCAGACACATATATACAAGGAAGGCGTAGGCACACACACCTGCACACTTCCGTGTGAACATACCATACATACAGTCACACACATATACACAAGAGAGGCATAGGCACACACACACACACACACAAACACACACACACACACTTGCCTGTGCATGCACCGCACATACACTCACACACATACACACAAGGACTACTTCCTTGCATCTTTTAAGAGATATTTTAGGGGCTGGAGAGATGGCTCAGTGGTTTGAGAGCATTGCCTGTTCTTCCAAGGGTCCTGAGTTCAATTCCCGGCAACCACATGGTGGTTCACAACCATCTGTAATGAGGTCTGGTGCCCTCTTCTGGCCTGCAGGCATACACACAGACAGAATATTGTATCCATAATGAATAAATAAATAAATATTAAAAAAAGAGATATTTTAGAAGAAATGAATGTGAAAAAGGCTTTATTTTTTGATTTAGTCTTAATTATGTACATAACATAGAATTTCAACTAGTACCTCAAGTCCCACAGACATCTATTCCCAGTTATTTGGTCGTTGCTTTTACTCACGAACCTTGCATTTCAAAGTGAAAAATCTGCATAGCTTTTTGCAACTCTTCAGTTCTGTGGGTTTCAAATTCTGGACTGTAAAAATGTATCTCTTTCTGCAGGATGGTTTCCTAACCTCAACCTATAATGATTAAACACTATTCAGTCAAGCCAATAATCCCTGCTTTTCACTATAATCCCAATTCACAAAATCGCATATACTAGTCACATTCTACTTCCTGTAACAATGTTCCCCTCTCCTTCTTGGAGCTCATTTCTGTCTCATTTTATTTGTTTAGCTTTCCATGAATCATTCACAAACTAAGTCTCTGTTCTCTACTAGACTTGTGACTGTCCACGTGATGTAATCAAACATATCCATTATACTCATGTGCTTATATACTCATATTTTCATGAAAATATGCTGTTTAATTCTCTAATAATATCATATGTGTGTGTAACCATATTTTTATCATACACACACATTTCTTTGCTAGCCCCTCCCAGATCTACCTTCTCCCAACTTCATGTCCCCCATTTTTTATACCTTTTGGAAATATCTTGACACCCTGCTACTTCCTGATTCTCTCTAGATAGATCTTTCTAGAAATTCTTCCCAGTAGACTTCTTCACCTGATACCAAGACCTCTTCAGTTCTACACTGAGTCCCTTCCTGGACCTTGCATTCCTTGTTCTGGTAGTGGGACCCACGGGGCTTCCTGAGAGGATGGCAGAGAGATACGACTCCCCTGAAAACGGACACAGTCTACCTTCACAGATAAATGAGTATGAAATCCCAGATTAAATAACTTTACCCAGGAAAACTTGAGACTATTTTCTGCCTTTATAATACTTTTTTCCAGAGAGATTGTCCTAATGTTATATTTGTAGTAACTAACCAACATTAATAATTTTATTATCTTATTTTAATTTCTAATTGTGTTGTAATCTGTAGATACACGCATATTTAATATATTCCCACTTTTCTGGTGAACTGTCTTACCTTTTCTTTTTCTTTTTTTTTTTATTTTCGAGACTGGGTTTCTCCGTAGCTTTTGGTTCCTGTCCTGGAACTAGCTCTTGTAGACCAGGCTGGCCTCGAATTCAGAGATCCGCCTGCCTCTGCCTCCCGAGTGCTGGGATTAAAGGCATGTGCCATCACCGCCCGGCTTACCTTTTCTTTTGAAGAACAAGGCTTTAATTAAGTTTTTATATTTTCTTCTGTTTTTTTTTTTTCACCTTGCCTAAGCTTCCTCTGAGCAACAATTTTCTGCTTATTTTCTTTCCTACACTGTTTTTAATGTACTTACCATCACTTGAATTAGTCTTTCAGAGATAGCTGAGTGAGATAAACTCAGTGTGCTCATTTGTCTGGTTCAATCAAGAGTTCAAATCAGCAAGGAAACCTATATAATTCAGTAAGTGGCATGGAGGTGGTTATGAAACAAATTTGGATTTAACAAAAATAAATATTTTAATTCGAAAAACAAAAACGTTCAAATATGTGTTAATCCACTACCATGCTTGGGAAGATTCCTTAAGAATGCTCTTTAGTATAAAACACATAAAGGGAAGCTGTAGATCGGAGCTTTAAAAGTATGAATTTTCTGAATGACAAAATAACACAACTTACAAGCAATTAGACATTTGTTTCCAATATATACCATCAACACAGGATTAGTAAACTTAAAACACAGGAAACTTCCGTGAATGACACAGAAAAAGAATCCAGTCTTAAGATAGGCAAAGGACATGAAAGAGTGGCTCACAAAAAAGAGATGTAAAATAATTGCAAATATTATAGCTGATACTTTCTGATTATCACAGAGAGGGCTTTCTTGTCCTGAGGGCTGGTGTTTCCTTCCTTAAGGGCAAGGCCAATAGCGGACACAACACAGGATATGAGTGTGTTCCACTTCCTATAGCACAGAACGCCAGTTTGTCTAGTGCAAGTGGAAACTTAGCGCCACAATGTTTAATATACCCAATAACTAAAATAATCAATTTCTAGAAATGTTTGTAAGAAACTTATGTGTGTACTAAGATTTTCATTAGAAAATTATTAACTGAAATATTGTTTATAATAGTAAAACATGAGTAACTGCAAAGTGTAAGACAGTCTTTTTCTTTCTTTCCTTCCTTATTATTATTATTATTTTTTTTTTGTGGTGTTGGTGACTAAACTCAGGGCCTTGGGCATACCAGACAGACATCTCCAACCCTGAGATAGATTCCCACCCCACTAATTTTTATTCCCCTTTTTTAATTATTACTTTTTATTGTCTGTGCCTTGGTGTTTTGCCTGCAAGTATGTCTGTATGAGAGTCTCAGATCTTGGAGTTACAAACAGTTGTGAGCTGCCATGTGGGTGCTGGACATTGAACCCGGGTCTTCTGGAAGAACAGTCAGTGCTCTTAACAGATGAGCCATCTCTCCAGCGCAGTCCTTAGTCTCTTAAGAATAATATTGTTATTGGACATTTCTTTAGCCATAGGAAAAAATTGGTTAGACAGTGCAAATGAAACCAATAGAACTACTTTTTCTTCTATAAAACATAAAACCACTCTGTTGGGAATAAAAGTGTTTGTCCACGTGCCCAGGGGAAATGTGTTATCTATTCTTACCACAGTGACAAAACACCCCGAAAGGGAGCCATTGGCTGTGGGTCAAACACTTAAACACGTGAGCTGCTGCCCTGATGACAGAGGGCATTTCTAGAATGTTCTAGAAAGAATCTCATGGACCTCCACAAATGGCCTCTCACTGGATTAAGGGGTCTTTATCTTTCTTTAATTTATTATTACTTTTGGAATTTCTCTAAGATGTGCATATTTCTTTTTTAACTAGCAGAGAAACAAAACATTTTTATTAAAAATATAATTCATGTAGAATAGCACAACAGTATAAGACACTTAGGAATAGGCTGAAGAAGAAGTATAAAGAGCACATGTGAACAACTTTAAAGGAAGGAAACATGAAAGATCTAGGTCAGGATTCAGTTGAGAAATACATTACATGGGAAGTCGCAGTTTTCAGATCGATTCTTTACTGCATATTCTTTTGTCTATTCATAGTGAAACAGTTTTATTTCTTGCTTTTCAATGAAGTCCCTGGGAATACTGAGACATGGGAAGGATTCACAAACTGAAAGTGGGAAATGTGTATTTATATTGTCTTTTTAGAGAACCACTTCAAAAACATAAAAACTCCAACCTTAGCCTGACATCGTGCACATGCTTATAATCCTAACTGTTGGCCGTCTGAGGGAGAAGAGAGAGGAGTCAAGGTCATTCTTAACTACATAGCAAGTTCTAAGCCAGCCTGGGATACCTGAGAACCTGTGTATTAGTTGTTTTCTATTGCTGGGATAAACCACTATGCTCAAGACAACTTGTAGAAGGAAGGGTTTATTTGAGCTTACAAGGGCTAAGAGTCCATCACCATCATGGTGGGTGAGCATGGCAGTGGGCAGGCCTAGAAACAGCAAGTCAAGAGTTCCCATCTTGAACCAAAAGCAGGAAAGCAAGAAAGTGAGCTGGAAAGTGTATATGGCTTTTGAAATCACAAAGCTTGACCCCAAAGGTCGCACTTCCTCCATCAGCCTTCCCAAGCAGCACCACCAACTGGGGACCAAGTATTCATATTCAGATACCCAGGAATATCAAGGATGTCTTATTCAAGCTGCCACTTCCCACTTAGCTCCCCATAGTTATCACCATATCATAACACAAAAATGTGTTTTATCAGAGGCAGGCGGATCTCTGTGAGTTCGAGACCAGCCTGGTCTACAGAGCTAGTTCCAGGACAGGCTCCAAAGCCACAGAGAAACCCTGTCTCGAAAAAAAAAAAATGCGTTTTATCCAACTTCAAAAGTCCCCATAGGCTTTCAGTCACAACACTATCCAAAGTCTCTTCTGAGACTCAAGGCACTCTAGGAACTGTAATCCTCTGCAAAATCAAAATGTAAGTCACATATTTCTAGCATATACTGGCACAGAATATTCATTATTATCACAAAATGGATTAATGGGGCATATTAAGGAAATACTAGACAAACCCAGGCTGCAGTTCCATAGCTGCTCCATGCAATGGTCTCTCAGGGCCTCTTGCCCTTTAAGGGTTTTCTTCTCAGGGTTTTTTTTTCTTCCACACATTGCATGGTCTCAGTGACTCTCTAAAACCTTGGAAGAGGATTCCATGACCCTTTTACTCTTCCATCCTTCATGACCGTAAAGCCAGCACCACAAAGATGAGACCACCAAGTTTGACTTCCACCATAGGATGGAGCCTGGCTTTCTTGAACCACATTAGTGGTAGATTTTGCTTATTGTTTTTTAGGAACAGAAAAGTCCTTCTTTTCTTCCCTTTTTTCCAATACAGAGCAGGGAAGGCCTCCCTTAGCCTCCTTATCTCTTTCAGCACAGGCTTTGGCTGCAACAGTAGTTTTTGCTGGAGCACCTTTTCTCTTCAAACTATACATTTCTTAGCCGTTCTCAATCAGACATAGGTCAGGACGGCTAGCTGTGCCTGGATCCCAAGCCCCCATATTTCGTTGGGATTGGAACTCATCAAACAGTAAACTCCACTTCCATCCCTAACAGCTGTAAATGGAACCAATCTAAGCTCACCCTGGGGGACCTCCAAGGGAAGAGTATTTGTCACCAAGATAGCCCTTGGATAGTTCTCTCTATGCAGATTCCTGTAGCCATACTTAGCAGATTAACCCCAGAAATGGTGGCCAAATGTATTTCCCAGACCCTGGGACTACCTGGCAAGCTTGTACTAATGGCTTAACCAAGTGTGCTTCTTCTGCGTTTGCACTGGAGGAGACCCCACTCCTTCCAGACCTTATGTATGTCATACCCCAGGGGTTCATCTTTAACAGAGAAGGGGGCAGGGCTTCTCTGAGTGATGAGCCGCCCCTATTCTTATAGGGGTAGGTGTCTCAGGCTCCACTACAGTCAGAATCTCAGCACTAGCTATGAATCATAATAACCTTAAGGAACTCGGTGCTCAAGGAGACACAGAGCTGGGCCTTGTAGAAAATTCTGCTTCCCATCTGGAAGCCCAGTTAAATTCCTTAGCCGAGGTTGTTCTTCAGAACCACAGAGGACTGGACTTCTCTTTATGAAGACAAGGAGGTCTCTTTATGGCACCAGGAAAAACTTGTTGCTTCTATGTCCACCAGTCAGGGGTAATCTGAGAAAGTTTAGCCATGGTCAAAAATAACCTACAGGAAAGAAAAAAAAAAGATGTCAAGAATCTAGCAACTGATTTCAATTCTGGCCCCTCTAGTTAACTATTCCACTTATGGCCATGGCTGGGCTATTAATCCTTTTGTTCTTAACTCTTGCTGTAGGATCCTGTTTGTTCACCTGTCTATTTATCTATGTAAAACAGAGACTAAAGTCTGGTGCTAAGGACACGATTCAATCCCTGCTCCAGGATGAGTCCCTGGTTTGCTTCATAACTGCATAACCAGTGAGGAATGTAACAGGTCCCCAGACCCTGGCAGACCCCAAGATCTTACCACAATGGATACCGTATCAGAAATACCACTCTGCTCTTAGGATCCAATCAGGAACAAAGACCTAATCCATCAGAGACAAAGTCTGTAGCTCCAGGATCTGGGACAGTCCCTAAATGTATTAACACTTCCTTGTGGCTTCTGTAGCTTCGCTTCTCACTAACTGTTCTTGCTAACTGAAGCGTGTCAATAAGGATGTCATTTTTGCACACAAAAGGCAAAGAACAATGAGGCTCAGAGCCACATGGCTTAGGCTAGCTCCCTATGCAGCCTGTTGGCCGCCAAATAGAAACTTCCTATCGGCTGTAAGAATCCGAATGTTCTCTGAAGTAGTTACCTCACAATACAACAGCAGGTTCATTTTCAAATATGCACACCAAAATCACAAACAACGTGTTTTATGTCTGAGGTAGACCATTAGGATTTTAAGGATTAAGTGGAAGATTTTTAACTATTGATATTTTTCATCAAAACTATCTATGCCGGGCCAGAGAGATGGCTCAGCAGTTAGGAGCAGAGGAATTGGATTTCGATGCCAGTTCCAAGATGATGGTTTATAACCATCTATAACTCCAATCTCAGGGGATCGGACATCTTCTTTTCCTGACCTCCATGGGCACCAGGCATGCATACGGTACACAGACATATATCCAAGATGGCGGTTTACAAACATCTATAACTCCAATCTCAGAGGATCAGACGTCTTCTTCTCCTGACCTCCATGGGCACCAGGCATGCATATGGTACACAGACATATATGCAGGCAAATACTCATATACACACAAAATCTAAAATAAAATTAAATAAAACAAAACTTTTTAGAAGTGCTCTCCTACTGAGAGGGAAATTCCAGCAGCATCTATGGATAGCAGCAGCAGAATATTAATACCACAGCTTTAGAAAAGTAGGTGTCTTCTCAATGTGCGACGTGGTAAAGACTCTTGATTGACAATCCAAGTTGCTATAAACTCCTTCCAGCGGAAGAACGGAATGCAGGAGTGAGTGTGAGTGTCAACAGGTATGTCTTGCCAGCTCTTTGCAAAGTTAATAATGGGGTTACTCTCTGCTAGTGAATGATCCATATTCAGTACTACTGGTCTAGGCTTCCATATTCTGTACCAAGACGACGGTCAGGTGTTGGAAACTTGTGGAGTGGTATGTGGTGAGAAACAGACAGAATAGCATAACTTTCTCTGTTTGGAACCAGGAAGCAGCCATATTTGCAGACACCCTACAAGTCCTGAGACAATTTCTTGAACTGCTGGGAGAAGTTCAGAACTGCCCCTACCAATGGCAGGCCATCCTAATCCTGAGAGGATAATGCAGAGAAATGTTTCCTGTTTTCATTCTTCAAGAACAGCATAATTCTAGTTTCATACCTTTTGTTTGATTGTTTGTTTATGTTTTTGGTTTTTTTGGATTTTTGAGACAGGGTTTCTCTGTGTAGCCCTGGCTGTCCTGAAACTCACTCTGGCCTTGAACTCACAGAGATTCCCCTGTCTCTGCCTCACAAGTACTGGGATTAAAGGCATGCGCCACCACCTCTGGCTCTATACTCGGTTTAATGTGTTTGGAGAAAGAGCTATTATAGTTATGGATTAAAAAGACAGACCTTGCAAGTGGTAGATTCAAAAACTCAACTCTACGGTACACGTAGACACTTAGAGTGGAACCAATCAGGATTTAACACAGAAACGCAAGCGGCTTTAATAACTTTAGAAACCAGGGCTAGCAATATGGCTGAGCAGGTAAAAGTTCTGGCAGCCCAGCCTGACAACTGAGTTCAGTCCCTGAACCGCGCATGGCGGAAAGAGAGAAAGGGCTCTCACAATTGTTCTCCGCTCTCTACACAAGTGCACACACACGTATACACATGCGCACAAGTAAATAAACAACCTTAAATAAATCACTACAGAAGGAAGTTTTAAAATTATATCGTCTGATGGTAGATATTAAAAATGTACCCAAAGAGAGCCAATACTAACATATCCCAGACTCTCGGGAAGCTAAACAGAACTCCTTGTGAGCAGATAAGTGACTTACTATTTTTTAAAGCTCCAGAACAAACATCACCCTAAATTAGGAAGCACTAGAATTATTTTCTTTAAGATCAATATCTCACTTATCTGTACTATTGACTAAGCTAGCTTAGCCGGTGTACTGAGGCTTAGAGAAGGAATCACAAGGGCTGAAAAAGGAGCAAAAACATCATTATTTACAGATCACATTTAAAAGTACTAAATAACCTTAGCACTTTTTAAATGACAGAACTGGCCAAACCTGGCTAGTATCTAGACAAGTGGTTCTCCACCTTTCTAACGCTATGATCTTTAATACAGTTCCTCATGTTATGGTGACCTCCAAGCATAAAATTATTTTCATAACTGTAACTTTGCTACTGTTATGAATCATAGCGTAAATATATGTATTTTCTGATCATCTTAGGTGACCCCTGTGAGAGGGTCATCTGATGTCCACACACACACACAAAGGGGTCATGACTCGCAGGCTGGGAACCACTGATACAGACAGTTGTGTACATTTTTCCTGTGTTTGCATATATTCATCCACATTCAAGGGTTACTTGTATTTCTTGACAGCGAGAGCAAACTAGAAAGTATAGGTAAAGAGAATGTAGTTTTTACGATAGCCTCGGAGAGTGTAGGTAATCAAGGACCAAGGCTAAATAACTGCAAAATGAGAGGTGCCACAAAGTAAACAAAGAAGGTTTTCCTACCCCGAGAGGGTCATACAGAAATTACTGTTCCAAGCTGAAGTGTGGATCCAAAGCAACCCCAATTAACATGGCAAGATTGGATTGTAAGAGTGTGGGAAATTTGATAAGATGATGAAATGTATGTTTAAGAAAAGTAGATGGAGACAACGCGGGTCTTTCTGCATGAGGACCCTCTGCAGTGAGCGCATGCGCGTGCCTTATTTAGCCACCGGGACTTCTTCCCAAACTCTGGTCATGAATGCCGTGTCGCGTTATCACAGGAATAGAGGAATCGATCGCAGAATAGACTAGAACAACTAGAAACGGATTAGGAAGAAATCTGTGGAATGCTTGGTCAATAGAGAGAGCTAAGGTTTGTTTAATAGCAGTGAGGTCATCTGAGGAATCCCGTAAGCCAGCGAACAAAGCAGGTCTGACTTAAACGCGAGTAAAATGTTAGCGTAGGAATTCCTGAATAGAATGTCGCTGATTCTTGGTCAAGTTCATCATCAGTGATATAGGGGATGCCAATCAAGGCCACAAGGAGAGACCATTCAACACCCATGTAATTAGCTTAAAAGGCCAAAAGTTAGTTGACACATGCATGGTGGGAAAACTGTCACTGAAGCTAAACATTCATGTGTCTTATGACTTTACTCCCCAGCACACCCAAGAGACAGACGTGCACATCTACAACATAAAACATATATAATGTTTATAATAATTAAAAAAGCTAATTACAAACTCTCTCAACAGAAGGGTATTGAATAAATGGTGGTTCATGCCCACAATAAAGAAAATAGTGTATGCCAGAGATATAAATTACTATAAGCAATATTATAAGTTTCAAAAAGGCTTCCAAAACTACCTTTTGTGTGGTATCATTTTATAACTCTGAACCAACAAAAACTGTACACATGTGAAGAGACGAACACCACACCTGGATTTTTATGAAGATGGCAGAAAAGGAAAGCCAGTACATAATCACAATGGAAGATACCATATCAAGTGGTACTCAATCACTTGGGAAGGGACACAGGACTGACTGACTGCATGTGGGTCCTATTTAACATCCTGACTTTGAGTCTTAGCTGTAGTTTCAGAGATGTTTATTGCAGGATGGAAACTAATAAATAAATAAACATCGGGCCATGCAGGAATCAATGGTGAGACTGTGTCTCAAACGAAAGACGATTATGAGTCCATTTAAACATAATTAGTGAAGATTAGAAGGCTTTACAGCTCTGTGAAACAGCCGTAGCCACGAACTCTTGAGCTGATGGAGTTGTTCTGTATCTGAACAAGTAGGCACTTGCCCATACTAACCACTGACAAAGTGACCAGCATGACAAAGAACGTACATTTTCAACCATGTTGAATGGGAATTCCTTAACTTGGATGTCTAAACAGGTGCATAGTATAGACTTTCAGTAAAGGAAGAGCTGGTAACATTCAGGAACCAGTAAGAAAATTCACCTGACTAAAGTAATGGGAAGTCTCCCCCTAATAAAGCTGACCGAAAACATTAGGTACTAATTCCATAGAAAATCCAGATCACCATTCCTTGGTGTAGCATATTCTTTTCTGTCTTCCTACTGTCCTATCCAGAGGGGGTGAAAGTTTTTCAGTGCACACACCCAAACTACCTGCTTACAATATCCTTCCTCTCATCTGTCTACTCACCATTCAGTCCCATCCACCCATCCACCCATCCATCCATCCATCCATCCATCATCCATCCATCCATCCACCCACCCATCCATCATCCATCCACCCACCCATCCATCCATCATCCATCCATCCACCCACTTATTCATTCATTCATCTGCCTATATACCCACCTCTCTATTCATGTATCCACTCATCCACTCATCCATCCATCCACCCACCCATCCATCCATCCACTCATTTATCCACCCACTCATTCATTCATTCATCTGCCTATATACCCACCTATCTATCCACCCATCCATCCACCCATCCATCCATCCATCCACCCACCCATCCATCATCCATCCACCCACCCATCCAACCATCATCCATCCATCCACCCACTTATTCATTCATTCATCTGCCTATATACCCACCTCTCTATTCATGTATCCACTCATCCACTCATCCACCCACCCACCCATCCATCCATCCATCCACCCATCCATCCATCCATCCACCCACCCATCCATCATCCATCCACCCACCCATCCATCCATCATCCATCCATCTACCCACTTATTCATTCATTCATCTGCCTATATACCCACCTCTCTATTCATGTATCCACTCATCCACTCATCCACCCATCCACCCCCTCATCCATCCATCCACCCATCCATCCCCCATCCACCCTTTCATCATTAAATTTTATCCCGTTTCAGTAAACAAGCCAGAGTCTTGACAAACAAGCTAGTTTCTTTTATTATTATTTGAGCAGCGACTGTGCATTCGAATGTATTTACCTCCTTTTGTTAATGGCACCATTCAATCACCGTTTAGTAGCTTCCAAGTGAGATTAGAAGTACCAAGGGAATTGCTCGCTCACTCCAGCCAGGAAATGTGGGGTTTTTAGTTCAAACAGGATTTGAGGGAAGCAGGGAAGCAACAGCTGAGAAGATGAAAGATCAGATCAACGCCTCCCTTTGAAGTAAAGACTCCTCAGACTGTGAGAATAACAGTCTTCATTACTGCCAGAGCTCCAAGTGGCTGCTCCTGCCACATGCTTTAGGATGTATCATAAAATCCATAAAAATATCAACAAGATGCTTTCAAGTGACACAAAACAGCCAGAGTGCCCTATTTGCAGGGGCACTGCTGTTTAAAGGCAATTTGCCGGATTGCCTCCCATCTGGGACCAAGGCAAGTGCCTTCCAATCTCTTTCTCCCTTTCCCTTGCTTTCTCGCTAGTTCCCTCCCACCCAGCCTCAAGTAGATGCTCAGATTTTTTTAATGTTTCATTTCTGCCTTCCTTTGAAGGCCAGGAAGAGAAAATGAAGCTTTTCTTGGCTTCTCAACTCTCCTCAGAGATTCAGAGACAAAAAGATTGCTTTGGGAAAATAATAATGCCAAATGAGCATTAAAATAATAAATGGGTTTTCTGGAAATTAGGTTCTCAGAGGTCATGCAATTAAAAGTTAGGAGGAAAACACACCTCGGGCTTGATTGGAGGAGACAACGGAGAGCCAGGGCAAATATTTCCACCACACTTAAAGTTCCATTCAAGGTTCTAAGTGTGGGAGCAGGTTGATTAATCTATTTGCATACTTCTAGGATTTGATAACAAGCCAGGATGCGGCATAATTTCATAGGCTCTGATTATTAACAATAATGTGGAGTGTGATTAGTGTGCTGAATATCCAGGGGTCACAGCAGGGCACCAGGCGGACATGAGTCAGCAAGGCAATGTTATTTGAGAAGAAACGAACAAAGGCTCTTCTCACCACAGATGTGTAGATGCCTGCCGTCCCCCTGACTGTGGGCGTGCCAGACTCTGTCATCCCAGCTAAAATTGGGGAGCTTATTTCTGACAGACCATCTTTATACGGGCTGCAAGGAAATTCAGGACCCATCTCAGCTGAGTGAGCTCTCTGCAAGGCTGAGCTTATTCATGGCGCTGTCGGTGAGATTCTTTACAATATGAGTGATTTCTCTCATTGCTGGGGCAAAATATCTGGGAAAAGCCACTTACAGAGAGAAGGGTTTATCTTGGCTCACAGTCTGAGGGCCCAATCCATCACAGCAGGGAAGGTACAGCTGCGGGGAGCACGGATCAGCTGGCCACATGGTATCTGCAGGGGAAGCAGAAAGAGCAGACTCAATCAATCTAGAGGCTCTCACAGAGGTTTCCCAGCCTAGGGAATGATGCTGCCCACAATGAACTGAGTCTTCCCTCATCCACCTACAGTGGAGGCAATCCCCCCAGAAGGCCACAGGTCGATCTGATCCAGAGAATTCCTTGCTCACACTCTCTTCCCACGTGACCCCAGGTTATCAGTAGACCAGCACGGGTGCCTTGCCTTCAGGGGCCACTTTCTGTCGGTTCATCTGTATACGCCTTGCCTCTCAGTTGTCCATTATGGTCCCTAATCCTAGTTCCACATACATTGTAGGTAGACTGTTGTCACTTCCCTAGAAATGGCCGTCTGGATCCTTCTCATCCATTAGACTTTTCTTCAGAAATGCATGATATACCTCTCTCTGCCCTCAAAGTATTGTTTCCTCCCAAATCCGAAAGTTTTGTTATTGTAACCCCCTAAAGACAGTATTAGAAGGCAGAAGCTTTTAGAGGTGATTGGGTCATGACGATGGACCCTGCACCATGGGATAAGACTAGTATCGTTATAAAAGGGGCCCATGAGAGGTTTCTCATCCCTTCTATCATGTGGGGACTAAGCAGAAGTCATTATCTACACAGCAGAAAACAAGCCCCCATAAGACACAGGATACCTAGGTCCTTGGGCTTAGACTTCCCCCATCTGTAATTGCGAGGACTTAACTTCTGCTTATAAATTCCTGAAAGGAAACTCGAGGTCATATGGGCCCATTTGTGTCTAGACAACACGGTACAGATATGGACACGTGGTATGAACCAGTTCAAACATGGCTAACATTGACTATCTGGGGGAAGGAACAGCATAAACCAGCACAAAACAGCTGACACTGGATGTCAAAGAACCCAAAAGCAAATGGTGATACAATCCGCAATAGATGCAGAAAGCCAGTTTTGAGGTCAGAGGCACAACCCTTTGCCAGCCTACCTATGTGTTTGCCTGTAGGCCCGTGTGCCAGCTCCATGTGGCCTCTGTGCCAGGCTATACGCATGTTTATGCCCACCTGTGTGCAGCCTGGCTGTGTAGGTGCATACCTAGGTCCCTGTCGGCATCGGCCTGCTTAGTGTCCTGTGTGCTGGCAGATGAAGTGTGCCTTATCTGCCTGTGGCTCTGCCATCTTTAGCCTTCCAGCCTCGGGTCACCCTCCTACATTCCTGGCTTCAGAGCTTTGACCTCACAACTACTCATAAATACCTAGCTTGCAGTATTTTGCCATAGTAGGCCTGGTAGACGAAAATCTTCTATGAATACCTTAACTTTATCTCGTTAGTATTATCCCAACCTGTCAGTTGCTCATGACAGGATAATGTCTTGATTTTGTGAATCAAGTAGGATGTTTTCAACTATGAGACATAATATTTCAACTATCCCTGAACAAGAAAATCTCAGGTTCACATAAGAGGAAGCCTAGAACCAGGACGAGGTAAGTGTCTCAGAGATACTAGGGATCTAGTTCTTTCTATCTCTCCATCCCTGGCTAAATCCCTTCGTTATTAACAACGTTCATTAACAAACTAAAGTTTCTGGAAGATTTTTTTTTAAGAACATGAGGTTAAAATATTCATCATTTCTATAACAAATGTATACATTATAATGTAAATACGAGAATTAAATTGTGTGACCAATAGAATCATAAGTAGGAAATAAATTAATAATTTATCCATAATTAATAAATTAATTAAACTATGAGAATTTGTATTTCTGAGGCAGGTTTATCTCTGGTTAATAGTCTTTCTATGCAACTGTTATTCCCTGCTGCTCTCTTTAGAAAATGTTGATGTGAGCTAAACCCTCATTTCATAAATCATATTACTGAGACAGAGATAAGTCTAGACACTGGGCATGCCAGGCACTAGTGATTGGTCCAAGATCACACAGAAGCTGTCATGAAGTGGAAAGAGATCCAGAATTCAGTTTGAGAACTATTGCATTTGAGTGCAGATAACCAAAACTCCTTTAGAACATCAATGTCCTCATGTACGAGGTGAGGACTATGCTGCCTCCATCTGTGTTCTTATGACTGAGGTCATAATTAGTCTGTAATTTCTACAGATGCAGTTTTATTGCATGTGGGGAGTCAGGGCTACACGTATACCCTCTAGACTAGGAGCCAAGTGATCAGCCTCTTCCTCATGCTCACTTCCAAGCTCTCCCTTCTGCTGGTCCAATCAGTCCTGTGTGAGCTTATCAGCTGCATGCCATTTCATGTCTGTGTGGCCGTGGCATTTTCAAGGTAGAAAACGCACCTTACACTTCCTCCGCAGCTCCAAGCACAATGAGATGGACGCAGGAAGTGCCTGGAAAGCAATAAATTGAAATCTTTTTCTAAAGCCACCTGGAAAATGGTGTTCGGTATACAGAAAATCAAAATTTTAGAAAGGCACTAATTCATAAGATAGAACTCAAGACCATCTAGCAGACCCAAGCAAGGCTATTCAGGCAAAGGAATTTCTAAGAAAATAATTTAAAAGTTTAACCTTTGGAGGGAAGGCATAGGAATGGAGGGGGATTTTTTTTTTTTTTTGGTTCTCTATGAAAATTTCTAATTGTATTTCATGAGTAGTCTCTGCAACGTGACCCTTCTATATATAGCTCCAAAATACTTTAAGTAAATATGCATGAGCATGTATACATTCTATAAAAGACTCATGCTGAAAGCTATAAATCTCAGGAGGACTGGGAAATATTGAGCTTTCTTACTTCCTTGGGAAGACATGAGAAAATGTCTATTTACCTCAATTAGGGGACTGAGGACAGACCAAAGAAACAATTTTACCCAAGTCCCTCTTTGAGAATCAGTGGACTTATTGGGGTTCTTTACAGGAATGCGGGTGACACAAACGCAGCTGCATCACCAAAATATGATCCTAGTATGAAATCCCCTGAAAACTGCACCCCCAGAGTCTCTTTTACATTTTACAGGCAACTCAACAATCCCCCTTCCTTATGTAATCTTTGGAGGGGTCGTGTAAACCTTGCAAGCTTAGCAGCTTTCTGATACTTGTAAATCTTGTTTACTTCCTGAGCCTTGTAAGTTTCTTTCCCATTTCTGGAGAATAGCTCAAACAAAGGGGCGAGAGGAATGAACTGGTTTGGGGAGAATATAAAATCAATGTTTAGGGACCCGGGGACATAGTTCTGTG
This sequence comes from Microtus ochrogaster, assembly GCF_000317375.1. Lineage (NCBI taxonomy): Eukaryota > Metazoa > Chordata > Mammalia > Rodentia > Cricetidae > Microtus > Microtus ochrogaster. The sequence continues at coordinate 10,882,966 of NC_022019.1, read as the reverse complement.
GCAAAGTACTTATCAGTATGTGCCAGACTGGGTCTAAAAAAAAAAAGATTTAATCCATCTAAGTGATACTCTTACACATCTATGAGTCATATTGTTACAGAGAGAGGTG
>NC_022019.1:10844761-10882672 GCF_000317375.1 Microtus ochrogaster | reverse complement strand
GCCTGCCTCTGCCTCCCGAGTGCTGGGATTAAAGGGCGCTCTAAAGATATGTGAATAAAGAAGCTAGCCAGACAGATGAACACTTTGCTGGGAGGCTTGGCTCTAAACCCCACATAGAACCCAAGCCCAAGGAAGCAGAGTTAGGCCACTGACTGCCTTCTGACTCCAGGACACGGTACTCAGTTCTGTCCTCTTACAGGCAGAGAGGTGTTTCTGTAACCTACAGGTCTCAGGCAGAGAAAAGCTGCGTTGCCTGAGATGGCAACCTTTCTGCTGTCTACCCAGCAAGAAGTAATTAACAGAAAGTTAATTTCAAGATAGAGGTGAGAGTGGGTGACAGCATTTACTAACTGTTCCTCCTGCTAGCACGCCTCCAACCAATAAGCTTGCCCACGTCCTACTCCAGTTAGTCCTTTATCTGAATGGCAGCATTCTGCCTTTGTGTGGGTAGAGGTGGAGGGCACCTGCCTCCTTCAAGGTCAAGGGGCCTAGCAGGGGTTTTGTTTGTTTGTTTGTTTTGTCTTTCTCTTTTACTTCTAGATGCTGTGCAATTCAGCTTGGTCCCCAGGACCACCAGATTCCTAGAATTCCCAACAGTGGATGAAACGTGGAATCAGGCAGCAATCCTTTTTCTAACATGTCTTAGGAGAACTCAAAGATCATTTAGCAGTGATTCTCAACCCGTGGGTTGTGACTCATTGGGGGTCTAATGATCATGTCACAGATGTTGGAAAACACAAATAATTACATTACGATTCACAACAGTAGCAAAATTCCAGTTATAAAGCAGCAATGAAAGTAATTCTGCGGTGGGGGGGGGGTCACGTAACATGAGGAACTGTATGTGTTAAAGGGTCGTGGCATTAGCAAGGTGGAGAACCACTGACCTATGTACTTGTGTTCCAAACTGATCAGCCAATGCATCCAAGAAGGCTTCAACCTATTCCCTGCCTCCTGTCAGGGAATTCTGCTTGTGTTGGAAGAGAGTCTGAAGGGTCCTTCCTCCTACATAAGGTGACGTACGATGAGTGCAGTGCTCAGCAATCCACTGCCATCTGGGCATTGCCACTGAGCATCCCGGACTATTCTTAAATCGTCCCCCCAAAATGTATGGAGCTAGTACAATAATATCAAAAGACAAGTCGGGCCAGTTTCAGGTTGACTGGCTACATTCAACGGCAGTACCTTTAGTAAGAAAGTTTCAGCGAGAGATAAGTCTTAGAATGGGAGACCTGTACAGACGAAGACACAAAGCCTTATTGAGAGCACAACGGCACAGACACTGACGAAGGTCACACAGCCATTCGGAGGCCACACTCAGCCTCCAGCCAGGTGTCCTGCTCCTTGGGGGAAGGTAATAAAGCTATAGGCAGGCTTTTCTGTTGAATCTGGGGATGTTTAGATGGTTCAGCTTCTGGGATACCTCAGCCTATAGTGCTCTCCTGTCAGCCTCCAGCCACGGGACGTGAAAATGGATTTGTTCAAGTGGTAACCCTGAGATCCCAAGCCTTAACACCTTTTAAAATGAGCCGGCGACACAGTGCCAGGTAAGACGCAAACTCTGTGAATGAATTAATTAGACTTTTCAAAAAGAGCAAGTAGACATGCTGTGGTGTTCTATGACAGTTTTCTACGTGGTAATGGGAAAAAAAATCACTTGATTTCAAATTCTTTTCCCCGAGGTGTATAAGAAATGAGGAAGACAGACAGATACACACACGCATGCACACACACACATACACCGTGTAAAATGAATTGTCACCCTTGTTTGAGAATTCGTGTACTGAGTTCCCCAAACTTGCTTTGGGAAGTTAAAAGGAAGAATAGCACTTATTGGGGATAGCTCTAGCCGTACCGTAGCTGGGAAAGGTGACATGGTATTGGACTGAGCTGTGCTTGCAAAGGCCTGTGATCGGAAGCTTGACTTGCACATGCTGAAGGACTGGACTTGGCCCGGGGACTGCCTTCCGGGTAGCCTACCACCTCTCTTTCCATAACAAGTTAGGCTTTGAAAATGAGTGATGGCTGATCTTGGCTGTCAATTTGATTGAACTGAGTCACTTAGATTTGTTAGGCACACTTCTGGGTGTGTCTGCCAGAACACTCTCTGAGATGACCGGCACATAGGACAAGCAGCTAAAGCAGAGAGCCTGAATGTAGGCGGCAGCATCGGAAATCTGGGGGAAACCAGTGAAGGAAACCCATTAGCTCAGGCTTGCTCTGTGTCCTTCTGCTTCCTGGCTGCCATGAGGCAAGTTGCTTTGCTGTACTACAGGTTCCCATCAATGGATCCAATTGGTCAAGGATTAAAACCTCTGAAACCATGACCCGAGATGAACCACCTTTTATTTCTTTGGGTGTTTTGTCCCAGCAGCCAAGAGGGAGGCTAAGAAAGTCAGACTCAAATCCAAACACGAAATTCATAGCATGTTTCATATATATACCTTATGTGTATAACCTGAAGGCAATTTCATTTTGTATTTTTAGTACATTGAGCCCTGTTGCTTGAGGTCAGGAAAGGAAGTCCCCATGTGTGGCATCGTACAAGCTCAAAACATGTTTCATATTTTGGAGTATTTCAAGTTTGAGAATTTCAGATTAAGGATGCTGAATCTTAAATCAAGCCTGACAAATCCACAATGCAGAGTAAGACAGTCTACCTTTCAGGGGATGGCAGACTGTGTCATGGTGATCAGGGCAGTAGCCTCAGGTGTATAAGGAATGAGGAAGACAGGATCATAAAGGCATGAAGGTGTGTCCACATGGTACTAGGCCACAAGGCACTGGGAAACACAGTCAGAGAGAAAAGCACTGGGTGTCACCTCATCCGGTCTCTCTCTCTCAATATGCGTGCCTCTTCACTTGGGACCCCAAATGTAAGTCAATGTGGGTCCAGAAGTCAGAGTCACAATTTGAGTCTTGACTTCATTGTGTGACCTTGGACAAGTTATTTACTTCTCTTCTGTGCTTCCCTGACTTCAGGGAGGTGATGATCATAGCCACCTCCTAGGTTTCTCCCAAGGACTCAATGTGTCTTGCCACTGAGAGCCCTCATAATGGACCTAGCGTGAGGAGAGTTCCTCTGTAAGCACAGGTGGTATTCCCCTTACAATAGGGCTGTGTCACCAATAGAAGCTGTCCTAATCTGGAAAGTTGTTAATACACGTAACCAACGGGGCAACAAAGCTAACATGGTGCACTCTCGACTATCTGGTATATCTGTGAGCCAGGTGTCACCAGAAAATGTCACATACCAATAACTCAAAAGAAGCTTAAAGATGCCACGTTCAGTCTCTCCTGAAGGGAAACACTATTGCGCTGTTGTGAAGTTGACAGTTTCTAAAGGTAGCCATCGAAAGTCAGGGGCCTTGTGCATCTGCTTTGGGCTGGCTGAAGGATTTGTAGAACCTGAAAGATGAGAGGAGGCTGATGCAAACCCTCGTAGGGATGCACTGCATAGGGAGATTTCACAGGCACCTCATAGGGTCATGTGAGTGCACTGTGGTCACATGGACACACACACAGACACACACACACACACACACAAGAAGCCCATACATCAGCCCACCCCTCTTTTGTACAAGGGGAGGAGAAGGAAGAAGCAGCAGCTCAGATCAATTGAGCACACCAAAGACACTGGGAAGGAAAAAAAACAAAACAAAACCTTCTGGAAGTGATTGCATTTATCTGAAAGTAATTAGGTAAATTTTTACTTTGGGCACAAGAGAGAGCTTAAGAGCTAAATCCAGTTCAATTGCTGAGGAGAAAAAAATGTTCCGTTCTGCACAACTGAGTCTGTGACTGCACGTCAGACCCATGAGCAGAAGCAAGGAAAACGTTCTGTCTTCCTGAGCTTGAATCCTGTGGTCCCCTTCATCTGACACTGTGCCTCACCTCTGCTGTACCCCCAACTGTGTCACAGCAGTGAGCAGCACTCCTCCTTTTGAATCATAGGACGGACTTCCATAGTCTAGATCAGCAACCTCCCCTACATGGCATTCAGGAATGGTGACCTTGGGGACATCATTAAACCTCGTGAATAAAGAGCGTCTGGTACCAAACTTCATGACAATGAGAGCTGGAAGTCAGCTTGCCTTTCCTAGGGGGTTTGCGATGGAAAAATGAGGTACCAGAGACTGATGGCCAGAAGTCCATGGCAGCAATCTTTCTGGACCACTCTTTTGCCTTATTCTTTAAGACAGGCTCTCTCAATCAAGCCCAGAGCTCACAGACACAGCTGGTCTAGCTAGCCACTTGCCTTCTGGGATAGACAGGCTTATACCTCTCAGGGCTCGGATTATGGCTTAGTTGCCATGTCCGCCCAACACCGATGTTTTTCTAGGAATCTGAACTCTAGTTTCCCCACTTGGGTGGCAAACACTTTGACTGCTAAGCCAACTCCCACCCCTGTACTTTCATTTTAAATAATTCAATAAAAGGCTGGCATGGTGGTGAATACTTAGAATCCCAGCATTCAGGAGGAGATTAAGACAGGAAGATCCAAGTTCAAGGTTAGCTTAGATTATATGTTGAGACCTTGTTTCAAAGTAATGGCAATAATAATAATAATAATTATCATTATTATTAAATTAAAATGGGCATTCAGGAAAACATCATCCCTTTATAATAGTTATTCCTTTGATTCTAAGATTTCTGATTCTGTAAGACACCTACCCATATGGAGATGTATAGAAACACCTTTTAGCAAATGAATGTATACTTATTCAACTTGGCAAGCAAGGCTCAGGTGGGATATACTAGAAGGTTTTTTTCCCCAGAAAAACTGCTAAGCTTTGGAAGAAGGTCCTGGAAAGATAACAGAAATCCCATTGTCAAGGGCACGCCAAAATTACCTCAAATATTGGAAACTGTCCCTAACCATCAATTCTTTCTTAAAATCGCAAGAATTCCATTGTTCTGGCGAAGTCGGGCCCCTGCACCGTGTTGAATTCCTTGCTTCTCAAAGTGTGGTCTTGGACACTCACAGCCATCATCTCTCTGCATGTGCCTGCTGGAGTTGCAGCATCTCCGGCCTGGCCCACTTCTGGGAAATCAGAATCCACAGTGGAACCCGGTCTCTAACGCAGTGTCTACTTCTGAGATGTCAGGAGGAAAAGGGTCCTGGCTGGCAATCACGAGCTCCTCGATCTCCGGCTGCAAAACCTTTGGCAATCTCTAGACCTCAGTTTCCCCTCTGGCAAAACAGGATGTTAGGCTAGACAGTCCCAGCTTCATTCTGAGTAGACACATGTGGCTTCCGTCCAATGCAGCTTCAGCTTCCTATGAGCCTCGGTCCCTCCCCCGCCCCATCCCCAGCTGGGATCCCCAGGGTGTCCTGCTGAGGAGTCCAACCCAGGAGCGACTGAATCTGGCAAGGGCTAAAAATTAATTCCCTTCAAATCAATAATTTGCAATTAAGCATGGAAGACTCTAAAGCCAAGGGGGGAAGGCTTCTGGAAAGAGGACAGCTGAGCACTCCCTGCCTTTGGAAAGGGGGCGGGGCGAGCCCTAGCTCCAAGCAAACAAATGAACATTCAGTTCCATTGTTCAGGAGAAAGCAGGCACGGGGACTAAGTGGTACTTGAGGAGTGAGAAAAAAAGATCAAGAGCTCATATCAGCAGGAGTCACTGCCAGCAGCTAAATTGGTTTCCACTGGGCTCTTTACTGTGTCCTTGCTGTGGCCCAGCGTCCCATCCCAGTACTCCAGGGTGCACTGATCCTCTAGATCAGTGTTTTACAGCCTACTGGCTGCAGACAGCACCCAGCTCATGAAAGAATTGGAAACCTGCCTGGGTTCCCTCCCCATCCTCAGCAGCAAGTGTCAGACCAGCCTGGGGGAACGCCAGGCGGGCAGTGCCAACGTGGAGTGCGGAGGAGAGACGCAGGCAGCCCCACCGAGCCAGGATTGCACGACGGTTGACGATACACACAGTGATAGCTTCAATCCAGGGCTCAGAGCCATCCTGTAGGTCTCTAGAGAGAGCAGAGAAACGCTGAAATTCTTGAAACAAAATTGAAGTGTGCTTAATTTTAGAAGTGGATGAATGCTGTGCAGGGCTGGGATGGGGGTGGGGGTGGAGGTGAGGGTGGGGTGGGGATGGGGTGGGGGTGGGGATGGGGTGCGGATAGAGAGAAAAACAGTGAAGAAAACAAGACCTGCAGCAGGAAAGCCAGTGCATGGGGGTTGGAAAACAAAACACAGATCTTTTGCATTTCCCCAAACCACAGTAAAAAGAAGACGGGAGGCCATATTTTTTTCTTCTGTAAAAGTTAACAAATGATTCATGTGTGAGCTGTTATAAGTCAGTACGACTCCAGGACAGGCATGATAAGAGAAAGGCATAGTATTTATTAAGACCTACTGGAGGGGGCTGGGAGATGGCTCAGTTGGTAAAGTGCTCGCCTTGCGAGCATCAGGACCTGAGTTTCATCCCCAGACCCAAGTAAAAAGCTGGGCACAGTGGCCTATGCTGGTAATCCCTGCACCGGAAGAGCAGAGACAGGCAGATCCCTGAGACATTCGGGCCAACAGTCTTGACTATTGCCCAAGCTGCAGGCCCATGAGAGATCAATGAGAGACCCTCTCTCAGAAACCAAGTGTAAACAGTAGTGCCTGGGGAACAACACCTGAGGCTGGCAGGGGACTGAACCCTGGCTCCTATACTCACAAATGCATGCATGCACCTACACACACACACACACACACACACACACACACACACACACACACTCATCGCCACTGTCACCAGGGTCTAAGATTTTACAGGCGCATTTCCTCTAGTTGTCCCTGCACTTGAAGACTAATTCGAGCATTACCCTTCTTCTCAAGGCAGGAATGGTTTCTAGGTTATTGCTTGCTCAACTCCAAAATACAAATCAAGGCCTGCTCTTTCTATAAAATATTCGTTTAACCATGGAGATAAACAAACAAACAACCCAGTGAAACGGAGCCTTTTATTTAAAATCTAGTTAGGAAAACAAAATTCACAAAGGAAAAAAAAAAAAGGCTTTATACAGCAAGTGTTAAGCATCTTATGGGTGGAACAGCCAGGACACGAAAGGAAGCTAGAGTTAGATGAAGTCACAGGAGCCAGGAACATGGGCAGGAGCTCTGAAAGAAAGTATGGTTTGAAAGGCATGAAGAGCGGGAAGGATATTCCAACAGCAGAGGGCGGCTAAGCAGAAGAACAAAAACAGGGAGGGTAGAGTGGACCTGTTGGCTGTGTAAAGACCACATAGACCCATTTTTTTTTTAAATGATATTACAATAATCCTAAACGAAAAAAATGGTTGACTCTGCAGACCTGTGATGCAAAACCCTTTCCATTCTGAAAGGTATTCTAACTCTAGACTGTTCTTGGGATGGAAATAGAAATACCCCGTCATTCAAAAGTTACTTGCTCCTCTTTTGCTGTGGATGGAACATCGAAAGGCAGCTACAGCAGCTTGGCATGTTGCCGAGATATCTGTCTTCTCCAGAAGGCATGTGCCAGGCTCTCCTCTGTTACTGTGGGATAGGCCAGGCTGAGTCTTTGGCCAATGATGTTCTACTAGATCATGGCTACTGCTCAACTGCTCCCCAAAGGATTTGCTGAGAAAGCTCCTAAGAGTTTTCTTCTAGTTAAGCGGAGTTGTTTCTTCTGCTCACGGAACCCTGAGGAACCATAACTCTCCTTCACATCTGCCCAAATCCAAAACCAATGCCATAATAGGGAAGAAGTAGGAGACAAGGGCAGAAGCCACAGCACTCTGTGCTAAAGTCTCCCATCTCTTTTCGGAGTTGGGTGGAGAAGAAGGTAGTCTAGTCTGCTTCCTCTTCCCTCTAGAAAAGGAGAGACATTCCATCTTCAAGGAGAAAGTCTGCTGTGAGTTGCTTATACTCCAGAACATCCTATTCTAGATGAAGGGTTGACTAGAACGGAAGGTCATGGCTCACATGAATGTTGTCTTGTCATCCCTACTGCCATGCTAGGAGGTGTTCCAGGTCCAAAGTCCGTCTTCTTTCCTTCTCCTCTCACTTGTCTCTCCTGGGAAACTCTACTTTTCTACTTCCTCTCCCTACCGGCCACACACACGCTTTCCCTGGAGTCAGTGGTACCAAAGGGGCAGCATTAGTCAGCTCCACGCTCACCTCCAAAGCACTTTCTTTCCTGGCTTGTTTCTGCTAAGATTCCTTTTGCCCCATTGCAGATACGAAATCTAGGACTCATATTTGAATGTTGAAATGAAAGCAGAGGAGTTCACATGATTGGTTTCTTTTTGAGACTGTGTGGCCCTGACTGAAATAGGCAAAAGAATCTGGAAAAGAGATATAAGTTGGTCTATGGAGTCCAACATCAGGGCTTGCAGGAGAACTGACTGGTGGTATAGGTCAAGGCAGAATCCCAGCCTTTCCGCACACACCACCCAAACATAATGCTGACGGCTTCCTAATAGTCCCTTAATGAGATCCAGCCTCCACGGTGCCCAATACTCACCTGAAATAATCAACTCCTAGGACATCAAGGAATATGAGGGTTCTATGCAAATCCTGTTCCCACTACTCCATACCCCACTTCTGTGATGGGAATCACAGACACACAGACACATAGACACAGACACATAGACACAGACACAAACACACAGGGAGAGAGAGAGATATATACATGCACAAGCACACGCACACATACAGACACACACACACTCTCACACACACACACACACCAGCTTTACACAAATTAGATTGAGACATTTCTGGAAAAACAATCCCTGGTTCTGTTTCCATGGAAGCAATCTCTTGTCCCCAGTGACAACAAATGGCAGACAGCCGGCGGTAAGGGAGCTCCTGGGGCTGCTCTGGGCCTTCTCCTCTTTGCTAAGCCAGCAGAGTGGGCTATAGGAGAGTGGGAGGCAGGGCTGAGCCTCACCAACAACCCAAAGCTCCAGGGAGACAGTGAACCCCAGCTGTGCCCCCTCTTTTGGGGCAAATGTACATCTGGGCATTCTGGGCACCGCTCCAGCCAATCAGCCAGGCTGATCCCCCTTCAGCCTACCACAAAAGGCTGCTGGCTCAGAGCAGATGGCTCTACTGAGCCTGAGCCTAAACCAAGATGGAGGCCACCCATGGGGCCTGAGCTGCAAAAACATTCCCTGCTCCAAGCAAATACCCCCTGGCTTAGAGGATGCCCCTGTCTTCCCTCAGCTTTCAGAGTACCCCAAAAGTGATCCCTGTTCTACTGGTGGTACACGGGAGGGGATGAGGTGACTCACAAAGGAACATTCTTTAAGAAGTTTTGGCTACATGATGACTATGCCTCTATCAAAAAACCATGAAGTATGATTTCATGGGTAATTACAGGTTAGTTTAAAACTTAAAGTGATGTTAATGAAACTTCTTAATTTCTTAAAATTAAATGATAGAGTAGATATTAATAGATATGGACCAAAAAATGGAAATATGCTCAAATAAGGGCCAATGAGATGGCTTGGCCAAAGGTGCTTGCCATCAAGTCTGATTACCTGAGTTCAATCCCCAAGACCCACACTGTGAAGGAAAGTTGGAAGTTGTCCTATGAATTCCCCAAGTGCTCTGTGGTAAGTACAGACAGAGAGACAGACAGACAGACAGACAGACAGACACACACACACACACACACACACACACACACACTGTAATAAAATTCAAATATTTTTAGTAGGATAAAAACCATGAAGAAATAAAATTTGATAAATCTGTTAAAATTTTGTAGCCCTTCAGGATGGTATGTTCCTTTTGCCTGTCTCATACAGTCCCCACTATGGTTCCCAGGACTTTGCAGAGGCCCTTGGCAACTGTGTCGGCTTAGATGTACAGCTGAAGGAGTTCCAGTTCTCACCAGGGTCACCTCACCTAGATCAGTGTCTTCGCTACTTTTCTATTGTTGTGATAAAGCAACATGACAAAGGCATCTTACAAAAGACAGGGCTGATTTGGCTTACGGCTCTAGAGGGATAAGAGTCCATAGAGTCAAAGTAGAGAGTTCACATCTCAAACCATAAACAGAAAGCAGAGGCTATGCCCTGGAAAAAAAACATGGCTTTTGATATCTCGAAATCTGCTCCCAGTGACTTATTTTCTCCAGCAAGGCCATATCTCCTAAACCTACGCAAATAGTGTCATCAACTAGAGACCAAGTATTCGGATGCCCAACAATGTGGGACACATCTCATTCAAGCCACCACATTCCACGCCCTAACCCCCATGGGCTCATAGCTATATCAGAATGTAAAATGCATTTAGTCCAACTTCAAAAGTCCCCATAGTCTTTCACAGTATCAACATTATTTTAAAGTCAAAAATTTCCTCTGAGACTCAAGGCAATCTCTTAACTGTAACCCCTTGTAAAATCAAAATGCAAATTACATACTTCCAATGTACAGTGGCACCGAATATACATTAATATTCCAAAAGGGAGGTATGGGACATAGGAAATACTGAACTAAGGCCAGGCCGAAACCCATGGGGAAAACCCCAAGTCCTGTAAACTGCAAGTCAAAGGGCTTAGATGCCTTCCACCCCTCTCATTTGCTACTTGCCTTTCTCTTGAGCAGACTCCACATCCTGTGTGCAGCTTTCCTGGGAAGATATCTCATGGCTCTGCTACAGCCAATGTCTTGGGATTGATCTCTGAGATACCTCAGGTTTCAGTGCCACAGCGTCTCTCAGGATCTTCATGCAGGGACTGCCCTGCCACACGTCTGGCCTCAGTGGTTCTCTGAAACCACGTGAGAAGATGCTACAACCCCCTTTACTCCTGTATTCTTCATGGCTCTAAAGTGGATGACACTGCCTAGCTCAGCTCCCAGGGTGGGAGAGAGCCTGGCCCTCTTGAGTCCCTTTTACAATGGCCTTTGTATACCCTTTCCAGGAGAAAATGCCTTAGGCCTTTTCCTTTCACACGCTGGATGTTTAGTGGCTGGGGGTCTACTCTTTATTCCAGTGCAGATGTGGCCTCTCCTTAATAATTGCGGCCTTCCTTCCAGCACAGGCCTTGGCAGCACCATCAATCTTACCAGTGCCCTTTACTCTCTAGACAGTACATTCTATAGTTCTTTCTGCCCTGCTTGTTGTTGGTCATTGCTCTTTCTCATTGTAATCCATAAAGGGATGACTGATGACCACAGGGCAGAGTCCACATCAAGCTGTCTGGAAAGCTCCTCTACCAAAGGAATGGTCTGTTACTCTTAAATTGAGTCTCAGGCAAATTCTTAGGACAATGGCAGAATGAAGCCACATGCTTTGCCAAAAATAACACAAGGACAATCTCTGGCCCAGTTCCTAATAGTGTTCCCTCTGAAACCTCTTAAGCTGGGTCTCCAGGGACCACATGGCTGTCAGTACTACTGTCTTCTGAGCTCCTAGTAAGATGGTGTGTTAAGCCCTTCTAACAGTAACAGCTACTTTCTAGTCTAACATCCCAAAGGCTCCCATACTCCTCCGAAAACATCATATAGCCAGGTTCCTTATAGCAACATCCCACTTCTGGGTACCAAGTTCTGTCTCAGTTACTTTTCTATTACTATACTAAAACAACATGGCCAAAGCAACGTACAGAGAAAGGGTTTGTTTGGCTTAAGGTCCCAGAGGGGTAGTTGTTCACAGATGTGGATTAGAAGGAGCAAGCGTGGAGGCTGGAGCAGCAGCTGAGAGTTCACATCTCAAACCACAACCAGGAAGCAGAGAGAGCGCACTGAAAACATCAGCTTGGCTTTTGAAATCTCAACACCACCGGCACCGTGACATATATCCTTCAGCAAGGCCACACCTCCCAAGCCTACCCAAAGAGTGTCACCAACTCATGACCAAGTATCCAGAGCCTCAAGAAGATGGGGGACACCCCCACTCAAACCACCATGGTCAGTGATCCTGGCAAGACAGACTGCAGAAAACAGAAGGCCTCTGTTGGTGGCTCCCCTGCAGCCAGCTCTATGCATCGGTGGCCAGTTCCTCTCACATCACACATCACTTCCCAAAGGAGGTCATCTCCTAGCCATGCCCACACTTCCCAAGGCCTCAGCACACCCAAACACTGTGACAGCAAAAGCGGGAAAGAGAGAGATGCTTGTATCCCTCTTTCTACCTCTACCTGTGCCGTGTACTAGTTCAGGACAGTAGAATGGGGTGCCACCCATTGAGGGGAGGAGCTTAATCACAGACTTCTTTTCTTTCACAGCTGAATTTCTGAACCCAGAGTAACATTAACAGCATGCCAGGGTTCTAGTGATGCCTTCCTTGTGATCTTGATACTGTCAGTCTCTTTGCGTGTCCTTACACAGCACAGACTGCAAGCTCTCTGGGGCCTCCTCCTCCCCCTCCTCTTTTTTCTTTCTCCTCTTTTTCCTTCTCCTTCTCTGTCCCCCCCCCTTTGAAATAGGGTTTCTCTGTGTAGCCCTGACTCTCCTAGAACTCACTCTGTAGACCAGGCTGGCCTAAAACTCATAGATCTTCCTGCCTCTGCCTCCCGAGTGCTGGAATTAAAGGTGTGTGCAACAAACCACCCAGCCAGTGCCTCGTCTTACAAGAACACAAATACCCTCATGCGGGCCCCACCTCCCAGCCTCAGATAAGCCAACCTTTTCGGAAGGAAGGCTTCAACTCCAGCCACTATCAGAGTCCAGGGGGCTGGGCTGGGAGGGGCTAGAGCTTCAGTGTCTGTGCTTCAGAAGAACACAGCTCAGGCCACAGCAAGTGCCTTCTCTCAACATGTGCAGGAGAGGAAAGTAAAGAACTAGACCATCAAGGCCTCCTTATATAGATAATAGTAAAACCAAAACCACCAGCAACGTGACTCCTTGACTATGGAGATTCATTACAGATCCACAGAGTCAGGGCTGCACCCAGGCTGAAATTCGGAGGCTACATGACCAGGACCTCAGGTAGCAACAGCTCTCAAAACCTAAGTGAATGAGCGTCCGAATCCTGTTCTATTAAATCGCCTTGGCTGCTTCCCTTCTGTGTTCTTCTTCAAGCTCTGCTGTGTCCTCTGCTGCCTGCTCAAACCCCTCCCTACTTCCTTTGTGCGTGGATTCAGAGGGATCCCCAGAGACTCCATCAACGTGAACCCCTGTAAAAGGCCACTTCCTCCTAACACACCCTGAACATCTGTGAAAACAATTTCTCCTCAAGCCCACAAATGAACCTCGTAATAAAAACTCACCGTCCAATATAGACTTAACAAATGTCTTGATGGCATTTTAACTACTGGAGGGACCTGGTGATGTTTCTCCCCTAATTGTTCTGGGAAGGTGCCTGCCTCCATTGGAGAGGCTGTCTATGGGACAGTGGAACGTTATTTTTCCAGGTCGGACGATTTCTTTGGTCCTCAGCTCTCTATATTAGCCTAGGTCGCTGCAGTAGATGCTCTGAGATTGAGCAGTTAAGTTTCGTTCTCACCTATCAGCAATCTATTCCAGGTTCAGGGGACTTTCGAAGCAGCTAGTCTTGTGGTGTTGACAAAATCTTCCAGCAGCTTCCATCTGGTGACTTCTAAGATTGCCCAAGTGATAGAACAGATCATGGAGAATCGTACAGCAGCTCATACCACACTGTCCAAAGCGAGTCATGGGTCCCCTGTGTTGTAGTGACAGGAGAACTGAAGGCCTAGGAGAAGCATAAACCCTCCAGGCTTTCTTTCTGTGCACTTAGTTAGGGTGACAGAACATTCTCAGCAAAGAGGTTAAAAAGAAAGGACTCTGGGTTAGGGGGTGCGGTGTGAGAGTTTGAGGGTCTGGGACACTACAGGAGCCACTCCACCTCTCTGAGTGACTGTGTCGGGAGAACACGGTTTGCGCAGTCCTCACAGTGCTCACGGGGGATAATCTAAATCAGTGAATGCACTGCTCCATTTTTTAAAAGCTATTCTTTTGAGTCTTATCTCCCCTGTGTAGGCAAAGCATAAAACAGAAACAGAACCTAAGAACCGAGCCAGCGTAGGCACCCTGAGTTCCTAATTCAATTCTCCACCCTCCATAAAGGCACTTGATAAACCTGAGACCCAGACGGGCCAACTTTAGGGGTGACATTATTCTTCTGTGCACTCTCATATAGGGCACTGGGCATAGAGCCCTAGTCACTGGAGTGTTTTTTTCTTACAAGTGAAAGTGATTTCTATTTTTATTTCACAGTATGTGTTTGCTTTGCCTTTGGAGATAGCATCTTGTTGTGCAGACCAAGTTGGCCTCTAATTTGCAGTGACCCTCCTGCCTCTGCCTCCCAAGGGCTGGGATTGCAGGGATAAGCCACAACGCCTGGCTGAAAATAGTGCCTGGAGACGCTTCTCCTCTTCGCTTCTCCACTCTTCCGAGTTCTTAGCACACTCAAGCCTCCTAGCCTTTAAAGGACCCTCTCCCACTGCCCACACACTTCATGTTCACCATCATTCTTTCTGCAAACAAGACCACACACACGCCCAGCCCCCATTCTGATCTTTCTTCCACTGTTCACCACACTGTCGATTTAGCCTGTGCACCTACCGTTATTGGAAAGGTCACATGACTTATTCATGACATTTCCACCAGTCGCACTTTTCTGAGACGCTTGGGAAGTATCACCCTGCCTTGCAGGGCTGATTCCATGTCTATCGGGCTGCTCAGGTCCCATCAGTTGTCTGTATACAACACTTCTGCTCAATTGGCTGTGCTATGGATATTTTCCTCACACCCACCCTGGATCCTTCCCCTCTCCCTAGGCAACTGGCCCACCTGTTACTGGCTCCGGGTGTAAGCTTACCCATCGCCCCCATCATCTTGCCTCCACCCTCTGCTCCTGCTCCAGCCTGAGGCCCCAGTTCTCTCCAGTGCGTGTGATTCCCTTAGCAGTTTGACAGGTCTTTCTTCATTCAGCTCAAATATCTTCTTCTGAGGCTTGCATGAAGAAAATTCATTTATTAATTTAACCAAAGTAGGGCTGTTAGGCACCTGGTTATATATTAAATATCGGTCCTTTCCCTGCTTTAACACATTGTCTAGCTCACTTCCATGAACTCAGTTGGCCATCCTTGAAATCTAAAACCTTTCAGAGTTTCTGCATGGTTTCGAACTCTGGACCATATGCCCCTGTCAGACTCTTCTGCCACTTCTTCATCCCCTATTGGAGTGGATGGTTTGCTGTCCCCAGATGTGCCACCCACCTGGATTCAGGTGCTCTCTCCTCTGCCAGGAATCTGTTTCTTTTCATTGCCTGGAAAACAACCCAACAAGCAAATTCTCTTTTCTCTTTGTCCACATATCAAGTAAGCATGAAACCCTTTTGAGAAGAATTTCCCAAGCCAACACTCCTAGCCCAGATTCTCTAACCAGACTTCTCCACACTGAATCCACCTTTGTGTCTTCTGGCTCTGGTCAGTCAATGTCATGACAGAGGTAACGTGGCCAGATCAATCAGATCAACATTAGCAAGGCAGGTCACCTAGAACCATATCCCAGAACTAGCAAGGGGCTTCTACCGGGAGGTGAGCACCCTGGAGCCTAATTCTTTCCAGATTCCCTTCCCTACTAACCCTTGTCTGGTTTGCATTCCACTCTGCCCTAGCATTCCAGAAGAAATGACGCCATTTACGAAAGAATGACAGGCACCCATTAAGAGTAAAGGAAATGGTGTTCAACCATAATGTCGAACACGGTCACAAAATTTCATCTTTTACAAGATAGGGTTCTCACTACATAGCCCTGTCTGGTCTGGAACTCACTGTGTAGTTTTAGTTGATAGGCTAGTCTTGAACTCACAGAGTTCTGCCTGCTTCTGCCTCTACTTCTGAAAAGGTTGATGTCATATTGCATGATTACAAGCATCCACAATAAAGTGATTTGAGATGAAAAACAAAACAACACCCAAGACAGAATCATCCTGAAGCAGCTCATAGGGCAGTAAGACTATACTTAGTGCAGAAACCGTGAACATGAGTCCTGCACGTTTGAAAATGCCACAAGAAAACGCACTACTTTGTATGCGAACATAAACCATTAACGTGAGAGTCTGGAGAGATGGCTCAGTGGTTAATAGCATTGCCAACACTACCAAAGGACCTGGATATGAGTCCCAGCACCCACATAGCAGCTGATGACCCTCCATCCAGTTCCAGAGGATCTGGCGCCCTCTTTCAGATTTTTCAAGCCCTAGACACACTTGTGGTATGTGAATATATGTGTATATACATGAAGACAAAACACCCATAAGCATCAAATAAAATAATTTATAAAATCTCCCGAAAAATAACTTTTAAAAGACAGTCATTGAAAAAAAAAAACCATTTAAAAAGAAGAAAACAGCATGCTGCAATGAACTGACCCCTTTACCTAAATGCATCTCCATCATCTCTGGAGTCTATGGTCCCTGTCTTTATTTCATAGAGTTTTCTGACAAACATAGGGCCGTGCTAAGCAAACGACGTTGCAAAGCAGAGTTCACACTCGCATCCGTGGGGCTGTGACTGCTGGTACGGAAAGTCAGCCTGAAACAAGCAGTGCCGACCGAGAGACTGAGCATCTTCTCGAGTAAGCAAGAGCTGGGCTTCTCCGTCCCTTCCCTCTCTTGGCTGCACCCCCACACCATCTTTCCTTAATAATTCAGAGCTTTCTTTGCTCTGCTGTCTCTGAGCTCAGGCCTAAAACTACCTTGTTTCTTACTACCATCTTTCCAAAGTCTACTTTTATCCCCATTTCAAAAGAGTGTTACTTGGGTAATTTTTAGTTGGTAGTTGATTTCACTATTTTGTGACTTAGAGGTCATTCACTTACTAAAGCACACACCTTATTTCTAGTTGTCCTGTGAGGGGCGGGGGTTCATTTCGCCCGCATTCCATTCTCTGTTAGTTTGACTCCTTTCGCAAATGATAAAGGACACACAGGTGTCCTTTTTGACCAAGCCCCTGCTCTGTATGAGTCGCCATTCTCTCTGGTGGAACCACCCTGCAGAGGAGCAGAAGGTCAGCTGGTGTGAAGGCTTCTCATTGGATGAAATCCCTAGCTTTTCCCAAACAGCCCCAAACCTAAAGATCCTGCCCACTCCTTTTGGTGCCAGAAGGTTCTGAAATTAAAAAAAGAAATGATCGAAGTCCTCTGAAGTGTCCAGCATTGCGCTGACATTTCTCGAGAAGGGGGCGTGACCTGGGCAGAGAGCTGGGGGGGGGGTGATGATGCTAGGTGGTGGACCTAGCTCTAACTCTTCACCACGCCCTTTCCTCTACCACCCATGCTTCCCAAACCATTCTGAAAAAGAACCAATAAAACCTCCCTAAAGTGGTGCTGTCTGAAGTCAATAAACTTTTTTTGTTGTTGTTTCAAAACTCCCAGTATTCTAAAGGTTAAGATTTTATCTCTGTCTATATCCACCTACAAAGGTATAGGTATTATGTATATACACCGTCTCCGTGTACAATTGCCACGTGTTTCTCTCCCCATTATAGAATCTCTACGGATTTTTTTCCTTGATATTCTGGAGAGATGAGCTACGAGGATGCAGTCGTAGCAGCTGTTGGGGAAATATTGCCTCCTCTTTGTTCTGAATGCTGTTTAAACATTGGCAGGGGGCCTCATTAAAGATGAATCGTTGAATTAGCAAGTAGCGTTGTAGCTTGAGGAGGCAGCATGTGCTCCTGTGGTGAAAACAGATTTGCACAAAGGAGGGAGGGTTAGGGGCTGTGGGGGTAGGAGGTGGACAGGGGATGAAAAGACAGACAGAGCAATGTCAAGTACTTTGCGATGCTCCCTAGCCTGCCCATTGCAGTACAGAAGCACAGGCCGTACAAAAAGTCCTCAGCAGAGCCCCCCCCCCATCTGATGGGGGTGTGAAATTGAAAGGGGAGCCCTTTTATTAGAGGGCAAGTTGGGTTATTAATAACCCTTCTTCTTCCTCCCATTTGTGCTCAATGAGTGTCCTGTGGCCTTCGATGATGGAAGCCTTGGGTACCAACAGCCCTTGGGCTTTGGAATGCCGTCAGCATTATTTAGCCGCTAACTCTGCTCCTACTTCAGGCCTTCTGTCATGGAGACAGCAGACCAGGCGCGAGCCGTTTGCTTGCTTTGAATGTCTTTTTCTGTGCTCAAGTCCTTTCTCACGCTCATTCATCTGATGTGGGTTTAAGAGATAAAGCAGACACATGACCAGGGGCCTCTGTGGAACTGAATGGTCCCATTGAGGAGGTGAGTGTCAGCATGTCTCCTGGGGCTGCATCTTGTCACTCAAGGAGGCTGTATTGAGGTTGTGGGGTTGCTTGTGACCCCATTCTTTCTCCTGAGTGCTGATGCTTTCGGACTGGGGAAAGAAAGAGAAGAGGGAGTCGAGAGATCAAAGGAGCCGTTGTAGATACGAAGTCTATGACACGCCAGACACTGTGCTAGGTGCAGTGACCCAAATCATATTCATTATCCCCAGCAGCAACCCCGGAGGAGTTTTATTCCTATTTTACACGTAAAGAAACCAAGTCTCAGAGAAAATAGCGTGCCCCAAATGGCGTCGCTAATAAACAGCCCAGACAGAATTCCAACCGCATCTATCTGACTGCAGACCTGAGTCCTGGATCTGCTAATCTTAATGCACATTTGCATACACGGTAGGAAAAGGGATTTGCGTGTGAGCGCCAACAGTCTAAAGTGGGTTCCTAAAAGGCTTTTTCTCCAATTAACTCTCCCCCAGGGATCTGAAGACATTCCTGGCATGATTCCCCCACCAGGAAGTCATCTCCTTTTTTTCCTCTAATTCTTGCCATCCCAGCTCCTAAGGTCACCACCTTTGGGGGGCAGAAAGGACGAAAGAGTCCACAAGTCAACATCCTAACAGCCAGGGCTTCAGAACCGCTGCCCCCTGAGTTGTTCTGCTGGTGTAGGTCATGCTTCCTGCCTGAGGGCTTAAAGCAGATCCTCCAGTTTGCTCCCTTACCGAGCAGCCTCCCTGCTTCGTCTTTCCCTCTAGAAACCTGTGCACTTTGTTTATACACAACAATTGATTTCCAAACAGCTCCGTAAGAGATTTACACCAAACATCGGAGTTGAGAATGGTGGACGGAGTCTCCCGCCCCCAGATACCAGCCGCATTATCACAACCTCTTCTCTCAGCATGGGTTTGGGAACAGACACCTTGGGTACATCAAGGATCTCATTATGTCAATAAAAACTTGGCTAGGAGGCAGCTCTCACTGTTGGTTTTCATCCAGCCTCTTGAGTCATCAGCATGGAGCTAGGGTTGCTGAACTGACAGATAGCAGAGACCCCTGGACCAAAAGACATTCTGATTTACTCCCAAGCACACACAGGATTGGCTTGTGCTCCAGTGTGTGTGTGTGTGTGTGTGTGTGTGTGTGTGTGTGTGTGTCCCAAATCTTATTAATTATCCCCAGTAGTAACCCCAGAAGGAGTTTAATTCCCATTTTACACACACACAAAAAAACCAAAGTCTCAGAGAGAATGTGCCCCAAATGGCATTGCTGGTAAACAGCCCAGACGGAATTCAAACCGCATCTATCTGTCTGCAGACCTGAGTCTTGGAACCGCTAACTTTCATGCACATTTGCTTACACGGTAGGAAAACGAATTTGTGTGTGAGCGCCAACAGTCTAAAGTGGGATCCAAAAGGATTTTTCCCCAATTAACTCTCCTCCAAGGATCTGAAGAATTCTCGGATCCTTTCAACACCGTTTCTTATATATTGTGGTGTCAGGTGTGTCCTCCGAGTGACACAAGGAAACAATGTACACCCATGATCAAAGTTGCCAGGCTTCAGCCATCTCTGTCTTTATGAGCTGTGGGACTTTGGCCAGCCTCACAGATCTCTGTCTCATCTTTGACACCTTCAAAACGGGAAGATCAATGGTTAATCTTGATCAGATCAAGACATAAGTAGGGTGTTAGTGAAGCGTGTCTATGGGGGAGTTTCATGAGAAGGTGAACTGATGGGGTTCAGGGAAGGACCTGCCATGGATGCAGGTGACACCATCTAACAGGCTGAGGTGCCGGACAACATAGAGGGGGAGAGGAGAAAGCCAGCATTTTCCCTTTCTCTTCATCTTGATCTGCTCAGCTGTGAGCAAGGACCATCCTGCCACCATGCCTTCCCTGCAATGACAGGCTGTCTACCCTGAAATACTAGCAAAGCAACATTTCCTACTTTAAATTGCTTCACACCAGGAATCGGGCCACAGCAAAAAAGAGAGTAACTGATACACGAGGAGACCACAGAGCTCAAGAGTGGGAATGGGTCTGGAATGACTGGTGTGCAAACACCAAGTCTCTTACTCTCCTCACTGAAGTAACAGGATGCCCGGGGAAGCCGATTAAGAGGGCGCTGGTTCTGGCTCACAGTGTGAGAGCCACAGTCTACAACAGAGAGAAGAGCATGGATGCTACTTCACAGTGGTGGAAGCTCAGATCGTCCATCTATTATCCCATGATGCCAATCGGCGAGCCGAAAATGTGGGCTAGCACCAGAGCAGGCGGGAACCTCTATGACCACCCCGCATATCTTGTCTGAATATTTGGTTCCTAGCTGGTGGTGCTGTTTCAGGAGGACCGTGGGACCTTTAGGAGGCGGGGCATGGTGGGCAGCTCTTGACAAGTCAGAAATGTCAACACAGAGTGCAAACAAGCAAGAAGCACTATGTGTGTGCATGTGCACACCTGTTCATGTATGTGCAGGTACAAGTGTGAACCAGTGCATGTGGAGGCCCAAGGACAACCCTGGATGTTGTTACCTAAATGTCATACATGTTTTTCTCCTTCGTTTTTCTCCCCCCACCCCAAAGTTCTCTCATTGATCTGGAACTCTCTGAATAAAATAGCCTGACCAGCCAGAGAGGCCCTGAAAACCACCTAGCCCCACCCCCAACCCTGGAATGATGTGCATGCGCAGATCCCCATGCTTTGTGGGAAAACCCTTCACTCACTGAGTTGTCTCCCCAAACCTCAAGACACATTTTTTTCCTTTTTAAAATTGTTTTTATTGAGCTAAAAATCTTTCTCTGTTCCCCTCCCTGCCTCTCCCCTCCCCTTCTACTCTCTCCCATGATCCCCATGCTCCCAGTTTACTCAGGAGATCTTGTCTTTTTCTACTTCCCATGTAGATTAGATCCATGTCTGTCTCTCTTAAGATCCTCGTGGTTGTCTAGGTTCTCTGGGATTGTGATTTGTGGTTTTTCTTTGTTTTATGTCTAAAAGCCACTTATAAGTGAGTACACATAATAATTATCTTTCTGGGTCTGGGTTACCTCACTCAATATGATGTTTTCTAGATCCATTCATTTGTCCGCAAATTTCAAGATGTTATTATTGTTTTCTACTGTGTAGTACTCCATTGTGTAAATGTACCACATCTTCCCCCCCCCCCTTTTGTTTTTTGGTCAAGGGACATTTAGGTTGTTTCCAGGTTCTGGCTATTACAAATATTACTGCTATGAACATAGTTGAGCACATGTCCTTTTGGTATCGTTGAGCATCCTTTGGGTATATACCCAAAAGTGGTATTGCTGGATCTTGAGGTAGGTTATTTACTAATTTTCTGAGAAATTGCCATACTGATTTCCAAAGCGGCTGTACCAGCTGGCCCTCCCACCAGCAATGCAGAAGTGTTCCTTTTTCCCCACATCCTCTTCAGCATAAGCTGTCATCAGTGTTTTTGATCTTGACCATTCTTACAGGTGTAAGATGGAATCTCGGAGTTGTTTTGATTTGCAATTCTCTGATTACTAAGGATGTTGAACATTTCCTTAAGTGTCTTTCAGCCATTTGAGATTCCTCTGTTGAGAGTTCTCTGTTTAGGTCTCTACTCCATTTTTTTTTATTGTATTATTTGTTCTTTTGATGACCAAGTTCTTGAGTTCTTTGTATATTTTGGAGATCAGACCTCTGTCTGATATGGGGTTAGTGAAGATCTTTTCCCATTCTGTAGGCTGTCATTTTGTCTTGTTGACCATGTCCTTTGCTTTACAGAAGCGTCTCAGTTTCAGAAGGTCCCATTTATTAATTGTTTCTCTCAGTGTCAAGACACATTTTTAAGAATAACATATGTACTTAGATTTGGCTGTGGTTACAGTGTAGAAAAAGGTGATCATTTCCTGCAGTGTATCTGGTTAGTAGAAAGATGACAAGCATCCAAATGGCCAGCAATCGAGAGTTAGTAACATTGAAGTTGTCCGCTGGTCTCTTCACCTGAAAGCCCTTCATCTTGCCATGTGCCCATTTCACTGATCAGTACTTTGAATTTGCTGTTTCAACTCACGCTTGCTTGTCTCTTAATTTGTATCAAATACAACCAATTCATGCCTTGTCCATGGGGAGAAAGGAGAAGAAAATGGCCAATAGCCTGGAAAGGAGGACCTATAGCGTCATCGCTTTTCTTTAAAGATTTAAGACCATGTAAATACCTAGCCCCAAATGCTTGGGTCTACTACGCTAATCAGAGGACAGAGAAGGGTCAGCTGGAGCATCCTGGGGCCAGGACCTATTTCAGCCGCATGTGTGTGTTTGATGAAGGCTGTGTTCTCATAAACTAGCTCTGCAGGGCATCTCTAAACAGACAGGCCCTCGGTTAAGATTCGCTTCCTACTGTATGTATCTCATCCCTGCCATTCCTGTACTTTCTCAGGTTGGGTCATAAAAAAAATGTACCAAAAAAAAAGTACTAGAAACTATTGATTTCTGTTGTGCTAAAGCCCCTGACATCGCAGCGCGATGAAGATATTGCTGTGGACCCTGCGAGCCTCTACGTGCTTCTCTTCTACTTATGAGGGTCTCTGCGGACGGTATTAAGGATATTGTAGTTCCCACTCTCTGACTGTGGGATATCAGCAGGGTCTCTCCTGTGTAAAGAATAATTATCAGCACTGCTGTTACCTCTAGTAAGTGTGTAATTACATGCTCAGTTCTGTGGGCTCTAGGCTGTGCAATTTTAAATTATACAATAATGTCAAATTCTCTCCTGCTCTCTCGCGCTTTCTCTCTCTTTCCCCGTTCTCTTCCCCTTTCTCTCTCACTCTCTTTTTTAAATTGAAATGGGAGGTGGGTTTTGTTTGTTGATGTCTGTGTTTTTATTTTTAAACAGAAGGAAGGGAAGAGCCTTTCCAGCTAGACTTGGCAGTGTGGTGGGAAAGGGAGGTCACACGCAGCCTGTTCATGCCTGGGTTTCAATATAAAGAAGGCTTTCAAACCAAGGTATACTCGACAGTTAGGAAAAGGGGAGAAACCAAGGCAGAAGGGGATCACAAAATAAAAACCGTGGATGGGGTGGGGGCCCTGAGAGTAAAGAAGGACGGGACATGAGGTGAGAGTTTTGATGGGGGCGTGGCCTGGGAGTGGTGGCGATACACTTCTCCAGAAGAAAGAAAGAGTGTGGGCTGAGGTGGACCAATCATTCAGTCTTAACCGGAAGTTAAAGAGGCTAGGGTCTGCCTTAAAGCGAGCTATGGGGCCCATCGGTAACTGCTCTCTACTGAGGAAATTAGCCTGAGTGGGCTGAGCAACTAGAAAACAAAGAGCACTGTGCAGATGTGGAGCCCGGGAGCCGTCAACCCACTTGCCAGCCCTGCTAGTCCGGCCATCTGCAGTACTGCAATGTCCATGCCAGGGGTGGGTGTGTGCCCTTGCTCCGCCTAGTGTCTCCCCGACTTTGGCCCCACCCCACTCCTTCCCCGCTGCTGGGAGTGGGGTATTCGTGGGTTTCAAGGATCTTCCTCAAGCCCTAGAAGCATCCAGAGATGATTGGCCCCACCTCTAACTTACAGACGTTTATTTCACGTTCTACTCAGCCTTCCAGGTGTTGACTCAAGAAACCTTTAAGCTACTGCCCTGGATCACCATTCCCTGCCATATTCTGGATCCTCCATCCCTCCTGCACCCCAGAGGAAGCCATCCACAACTCCGTCCCTTACTTCACAGGAGCACCGCCCCATCACTGAAGCTTCATATGAGGGGGCCCCTGCGTGTTCCTGCCTCCTCCCTGCCCACATGGGTGTAGCTTCTGCACCTGTCACCTCAAACCCTGACCATTCCAGAGTTTCATGGGTGACAATGGCTATTGAGTACATACAGGCCCTCCTCATTTCTCAGACCTGTGGAACAAGGTCAAAGGTCACAAAGCTGTTTAGTGAGGTGAGCATCCAAACTGCCTAGGCTCCCACAAAGCCAGTACGTGCAGTAGGATCAAAAACCCATTGCCATTGTTCTTGAGTTCTCAGTAGTCCTCATTGTCCGCTATGTTCAGTGAGTCCGGTTTTATCCCAGGCTTTTTCAGACCCAGGCCAGCTGGCCTTGGTGAGTTCCTGATAGAACATCCCCATTATCTCAGTGTGTGGGTGCACCCCTCGCGGTCCTGAGTTCCATGCTGGTACTCTCTCTCTTTCTGCTCCTGATTTGGACGTTGAGATTTCTAGACCTGGATGGAGGTGGGTGGTCCTTGGACTTCCCACAGGGCAGGGAACCCTGATCGCTCTTTGGGCTGACAAGGGAGGGGGACTTGATTGGGGGAGGGGGAGGGAAATGGGAGGCGGTGGCGGGGAAGAGATAGAAATCTTCAATAAATAAATTAAAAATAAATAAATAAATAAACAAGGTGAAAAAAAAAAAACAAAGCTGTTTAGTGATGCGCTCACCAGAACACCAGTCTTCATGTCTGCAGTCCACCAGGCTGGAGGCACTGGAATTTGAAAATGACAATAATTTCAAGCAACTGAAAGAAGTTGACCTGTTTATCATAAAATGATAAAATGTTTATCATAAAAACCATAGCTTCTAACATTTGCTGGACACCGTCTACGCTTCATTTGATCCTCAGTACCCCCACCCCCCGCCTCTGCTCCCCTCCACACACAGAGTTGAGGGAACAGGGGTACAGAAAGAAAAAGTAAATTACTCTGGCTCCTCGGTAGAGCCAGGATTTGAACTCAGAGCTGCCTGACTACAGTGCCTCCATGTTGAACTTCTCTGCTCAGGGTTTCCCACAGGATACATTCATAAGAGTGTTGCTGATGCTTTAGGACAAGTTCGTGGCCTTGGGCGATCATCCTCCTGTCTGTCCTGCTCTCTCTTCCAGCACGGAATGGAGTTGAACACTTCTCTCCTGCACGGTGTCAGATTGCTGTCCAGTTTAAGGCAGTGGCTGCTAAATCCTCCTAACTGACAAGGACTCATTCATCAGCAGGGCGAAGGTAAGGCACAGCCTGCCACCGGCCCTCACAGACGTTCTCCTCACAGCTCATCTATAAACCTTCATCCGAGACAAGAAAACTGCCTCGGGAGACCACCAGCAAAAACAGCCCGGGTTGTACACTCAGTCGCTGGATTCACTCATCACGTTTTGTGGTTCTTCGGGTCCCCACGGTTTCTGTGGAATGCGCTCGAGGTGGGCAACCAGAGCGGGGCAAGTATCAGTTGAAGGCTGTAAATAACCTCTTGTGTTTGAATAGAGAGTTTCATTTCATGGTATTTTTACTTGTATTATTGCAGCCCATTCCCCTCCAACCCCGAGGAGAGAAGTCTGCCGTTTCTATCCGTCTTTCTACTCCTGCCCCACCGCAATCTTGCTCAGAGAAGAGAAACCAAAATATTTAGTGACTTGATTCAAATCCAAAATGGAATGAAAGCCGGGCCCCAGAACCCCGGCAAAGTGTAGAATATGAGAAATAATCACCAGGGAACTATGAGGGGAGTTCTGGAGCTTCTTGGGTCCTGCCATCTCCAATGTGTACCCTGAAGGAAGATGATTGATGTGTTGGGAGACTGGTCAAAGCCCCCACGGTGAAGATGGTGTAATCAACCCCAAACCCCAAGGCAAAGCCTTCTCCACCATCTCCTTCGCTCCAACACAGCCTTTAGTCAAGGTCATCCTTTGACTGTCATTTCCAGTCTAGGTGAACGTGCCTCCTCTTTCTGTCCCCTGCCACATCCCTGACTCCAACTTTCTGATCACATGCCTCCTATGCCTTCACAGCCAGTCATTCAAGGTCCACAGCACATCTGAAATGGCAATAACGAGTTAATCCACGCTTATTTTGAACTCTACTGGAGACAGGGAAGTAACACCAGAGAACTGGGACAACACATCAGCCCTCAAGAAAGTAGAGGATCACGTGACTAGCAAAGAAGAGCACGCACAGCCGGAGGAGATCTAGATATATGATAACCTCATCTCCAGCCATGCCCTTCAGGAAGGTGATGCCCTTGCTGCACACCTGAGACTAGTCAGGAATCCAGATCCCAAGAGAATTATAGGAACCAATAAAGAGACTAGGTAGGCCTGAAGGCAGCAACCTTTCCTCATGGAGGCATACGTGATAATAAATATAGCAGCATGCAAATATACCCTCCCTGGGTGCTTGTGATAACTATAAATGCCTGGACCCTAACAGGGGCTTTCTCAAAGAGCTCTCTGGTTCTCAGCCTTACACTGAGAAGGCCTTTAGAGATTGCTGGGTGCTCTACTTTCTTTTTTTCTGCTATGAAGCCAGAGAAGTCCAGAGATGGTCAGTCACTTGGCGAGGTCACACAACTAATTAGCCACTAAGAGCTGAGATGAAAACCCAAGTCTCTTGACTCCCAATCCACTTCTCTTCCACAATATACTTCCAGCTTCTCCTTCGAAAAGAGGTTTAAATTAGAAAAGAAGTGATCTTCGACCAATCCCACGGTGACCAGTGGATTTTCTCCCCAACACTGACGGGAGCTCCTGTTCTGAGACTCGTTCACTCTTTAATCTATGATCCTTGTGTTTCATTCTATAAAATTATTTCATTCTATAAGACTTGTCCCACTTTCTAATAGGATTGCTTTTCTGTACCATTCAGGCTGCATCTCGATCCACGCATGGCATTTACAAAAGTTTTGTTTTCTCGTGACTCTGGAAAGATGGAACAGAGATACTATGTAGCCAAGCATGAGATACTGTGTAACCATCCATGTTGACGTCCCACATTAACTATGTAGCTGTTGTGACTTTCCTGGGAGGCCCTGAACACATAGCTCATTCATACACAGGTCACTAACAGCAGATGGCAGGAAGTTTAATCTGAGACTAGCTTAGTGTACCACTGAGTTTACTTGGGGTGACTTACCAAGGCATGAGCAAACCAAAGGTGGCTGCATCCCAGGCCTCCCTCAGCATGGCTAACAACCCACAAGAGCTGCATTCTGGAAGTTCACTGTACAACTTGCAAGAAGCTCAGTTGTCAGAAAAAATACCTCCTCTCCCCAGAAACTGCTGCTGCATTTACAATTTAGGGAGGGAGCAGGGCCTTGTGCATCCAAGTTCAGGAACTTCCTGAGACTTTTGAGTGTCATTTCCTTCTTGAGCCTTAATACAGTGTTTTGATTCAGAGGAGACAGCTACACACAACACGGAGCAAAGAAGGGCTCTACCAATCCACTGCCAGAGGACCGGTCTCTGAATCCTGCTTTGCCACCTTGACCTGTGGAGATTATATCTGTGTAGCTCATTTCCTCACCTTGAATTTTGTTCCCCACACTATTAAATGGTGATGTGCGTCTCTGCCCTGCTAGTTCATGTTTTTAGGCCTGAAGATTATTTTTATCAGAGATAAGTATTTGGCCACGGCCATCTCTCCTTTTGGAAGTTCTCAGTATCTGTAGAAAAGCTCAGAGAGGCTATCTTAGGAGCAGTGGCGTGCTCAGCGCCTGTAAACCGACAGAGGGCCGTCTATTTACTCCCAAGGCATGTGAAGACATTCCGAGATGGGTCTGTGTCTATCTTAGCTCTATATGCTGTCCTGTAGAGACAGGACATGGGTGATAGGAGGGGAAAAAGAGGAAATGGGAATAAAGGGGATAGAATTTAGGTTGGGAGAGGGATAAGCGGTCAGGACAGAGGGGGGTTGGGGAAAGGGATAATTAACACTAAGAATGTTTGAAGAAAGCCACATGGAAACCTATTTTATAAAGCCAGAGGTCCCCCTGGACAGGTCCAAGAATTGCTGAAGGAAGGCCCCAGACTCAAATAGTGTGTAAAGACAAAGAGCATTTATTCTGCAGAAACAACCAGCATGAGGGGTCCACCACTTGTGCGAAATGGTGACCGGGAGAGGAGCGTTCAGGCTCCTTTTAAGTTCAGCCAGGGGAATTCCAGGAGCAATTAGGTCTTCTTAAACATGATGATTGCTCAAGCAAGCTGCAGTTAAACTAGTATACCTTTGATTGGCTGGAGTTTTAGTTTTTCTGTCTTTGTACATGCCTGGGCAAGTCCAGGTAAGTTATGAGGGAGGTTGTTGGAACTCTTCCTATTTGGTCATTGCTATGAGATACTGTAGGGACTGTTTTAGGCCTTGTACATGCGTTCTCCCCCATCCCTGTTGTCAGGGGTGCTATGGATTAATAGCCCCCTTTTTAAGAAACTGAAACTTAGACCCAGTTTGTAAAATGGAGTTTAGACCTCTTACCACCTCTAAAAAAGAAGGAGAAGGAGAAGAAAAAAGAAAGAAAGAAAGAAAAAAGAGTGCTGGGGGAAATACCTACTCTCATATAATTATCAGGAGTGTTCTGAAGAACCACCAAACAATATAGCCACTGAAATTGCTCTTGGTTGCACACCAGAACTTATCAGTAAGACGGTGTGGCTCAAGACACCACATACTTTGGCTACAGAGCACTGAGCCATAAAGATGATACTGACCAGGAAGGAAGCTTCCTCAGCACTGCCCAGCTTCCAGAATATCAGAAGGTGGTATCTTCAACAGTTCTGTCCAGTTGTGAGCTATATGAACTACAGTAATGACCAGTGTGGCAAAAACATGCCCATGGGTGCCATAGCAACACAAATGTTACGGGGAGTAACCAACCATTTCTGGTTGGGTTTAAAGCCTGTTCCACTTAATACTGTAAATCAGTCTAAGAGCTCAGGAAAGGGAGCTCATAGGCCCCTATACTATAGGTGCACCTATACTGTTATTTTGCTTAATGATCATAGAATCAATCCGCCATTTAAATTCATAGCTCTCAACTCCCATCAGAGAAGTATCTTTGCGCTGTGCACTTCAGTTAATGCAAAAACTCACAACTGGTCCAAGTCAGAGAGCATCAGTGGAGTATTCCCTCACAAAGGGGACGTCTGCTTCCTACCTCTTCTTCCCAAGGCTCAGGAGCCATCAAAGAAGAGGGGAGCAGAAAGTTTGTAAGGGCCAGAGGTTGGGGAGAGCTGGACTTAGTGTTTTCTGGACATGGCAGGCTGGTTACACTCACAGATTTCCCAGGAGCTTTTGTTACCTGGACGACAGCTGCAGAAGATCAAGCCTGTAAACATTCCAGCATGGGGTGAGGAGGAGTCTCAAGTGCCTATCTCTAACAAAGGAGATAGTGACACTTGGTAGCTTCTAAAGGAGAGTCACTTTTCTTTCAGGGCGTGGCCCCTGGTAGATCAACCACACTCTAAAGGATAACCACACACCGTGAGTGTTCAGGTTTCATAAACTGGAATCAGTGAGCCATAAAAAAGGAGAGGCTCATCAAGCGGCATGAATATGATCAAATTAATATCATATGCATGTGCAAACCATTTAAAAATTAATAAAATATTGTCCTAAACAAGGAAAAACTTTTTTAAGTGTGAACTTCAGCAGGCACCTATCTGTGAGTTAGGTCACCGATGTGTTCATTTCTAGCGGGCTGTCTTCTGCTGTCTTACCAAAACCCATGAGAAACAGAAGAGCAGCATGCTAAAAGGTAATTCATATTCCTCTTTTTAAAGACTTATTCTATTTTTAAGTGTGTGTGTGTATGTTCTGTGAGAGGGAACGTACAGGCTATGTACACATAAGTGCAGGTTCCCGTGAAGACCAGAAGAAATCAGATTTCCTAACTACAGTTAAAGGTAGTTATGAGCCACACAATGCAGGTGCTGGGAACTGAACTCAAGTCTTCTGAAAGAGCACCACGTGCTCTCAATCTCTGAGCTATCTCTCCAATCTCAGTTCTGGATTAAGTTTGAGTTTAAAGGCTCTTGAAATCTGACTAGAGTCAGCCTTTAAGGATTTGCTTCACGTCTCCATTCCATCAGGCCAGCACTTACTACTGGAGCGTGTTCTGGGGAGTGGAGTTTTACTAGAAAACTTTGTAGTCCCAACTGATTTTCTTCCCGTACTTTTAAACTTATTCCATAAATGACTATTCATCTACTACTGTGTTCCGGGGACTATTCTAAGCGCAGAGGAGACTTTGGTACAGCATCTATAAAGGTCTGAGAAAGCCATTCAAGTGCACATGACTTGAGGTATCCTTTATTTACCCGGCCTTCTCAGGACATCAGTGAAGAGCTATGCTAGATACCATTTTTGTAGTCAGTTGGCTTTCCGAAGCTAAATGCGTTTTGGCCAGAAGTGGCCTCCAGAGCTACAGCATAGGGGAAGAAAAGAGCCACAGGGACACGGGGGAAGAAAATCACTAGAGAAAAGAGAAGTTCCCTGATCAGCTTTCCTTCTACAGGGAATGTCGCCGCGGGGAAGGAAGTCGCTGAGAGTGAACCTTGGGGCTTTAGAGTAGTCACACTTCCTGTTTATGCTGGACTTCTGAGCGGGGCTGCAATGGGAAGAGCTGGCCTTCTGCTCCTGCTGGGCTGTCTTTCCTGCCTGCTGCCTGTCTTCTTTACGATGATAGACTGTATCCCTCTAGAACTGTGACCCACATAAGTCCCCTCTCTTTTGAGTGTGCTGTGTTGTACTGGGAACTGGTGATGTCTAAGTTCCCTCTCTTCATTTGCTTTGGTCGTGGTGTTCTATCACAGAAAGGAGAAACTAAGTTAGTCTTTCCTTTTGTGGTTCAGAGCAATAATTCTTACCCACCTGCCTCCCACTTCTTAACCACTATGGAGGCGCTCATCCTTGCCTGGAGGGCTCTGCGTCTTTGTTTTGTTTTTGCCTTGATTAAGTCTGCTTCTAGCTGTCAGCATCTTCTTTGGGACTCAATGTTCTAGATTTCTCTGGGGTCTCGAACCATGATGGACTCTGTTTCTGTTTGTACTGCATGGTGGGCATCGTCACTTCTACACAACCACTCAAAGCGTGACTGGGGCCCCAGTACTGTGGAAAGCCCAGCACGGTTCTAAACTACTAGGGCACTCAGTGACATGGACCCACCAATCCTTGTCCAACTGCTACGTCCTCACTTAACTTTGCACTTTACCTACTGAGAAAAGCTCTCGGGCACAGGCCTGAGCTGTGTCTATGCGGCATCCTCCCAGGGACTCATTGTCCTATGCGGGGATTCTCTACCCACAATAGACTCACCTCTCTGTACCACTCTGCAGCAGGCACAACAGCTGGCGATAGAGCCCCATCCTTTGTCCAGAGCTGTTTCTTTTGCGTTAGTGACACTTCCTCTCGGGTGACACAACCACAGCCAAGTGACTGTGCTCCAAGACCAGCTAACTTATTTATAAGTTAGAAGTTTGCCGTCTTAATGACAGAATCTCACACTGCCCCACACCATCCCTCTTGAGATGAGAATCATCCCTTTGTCAAGCGTGTATACCCTGGATATATTACCTGCCTATTAGACATATAGTAGGTGCCTCGGTCATCAGATCAACTTTTATGGATCATAGGTAGCAGTAACATTCAAGTAATCTTTATCTGACTTAATAATGATCCCAAGCATGAGACTGGTGATACTGCCCATCAAAAATGCAAAGGATAGCCATAAGAGACTTCTTAAAGTTGAAAGGTGATTTATTTTCAATTTAACAGTGAAAAAAAATTTATTATTTACTGAGCTTGCTGAGATCTACATATATATATATATATATACTCTGACAGCTGGGCATCCTGGCTCATGTCTGTGATTCCAACATCAGGAAGCTGGCGCAGGAAGATTGAGAGCTCCGTGTTATTCTTAAACATATGAGTAAGTTCAGAGAGCGTGACCTACATGAGGCCTTGTCTGCAAAAAATAAGAGGTGAGGGAGGGAAATCATATTCCTATTTATTGCAGTGTATTGCTGTAATTATTCTGTTATTAAGTTATTGTTGTTGATTTCTTACTATGCCTAATATCTTTCTCTCTCTCCCTCTGTGTGTGTGTGTGTGGGTGTGTGTGGTGTGTGTGTGTGTATGGGTGTGTATATATGGGTGGGTGGGTGTATGTGGATGCACTTTTGCGCCTTCCTGTAAGGACAGAGGTCAAAGTCAGTGTCTTCCCCAATTGCTCTTTATACCCTTTCTTTTCTTTTCTTTTCTTTCTTTCTTTCTTTCTTTCTTTCTTTCTTTCTTTCCTTCCTTCCTTCCTTCCTTCCCTTTTTCTTCCTTCTTTCCTTCTTCCTTTTTTTCCCTTTCTTTTTTTTTTTTGGTTTTTCAAGACAGGATTTTTCTATGTATCTTTGACTGTCCTGGAACTCACCCTGTAGTCCAGAGTGGTCGCAAACTCACAGAGATCCAGCTGACTCTGCTTCCTGAGTGCTGGCATTAAGGGTGTGTGCCACCATGTCCAGTCCAAGCTACTGGGACCTCCACCCTACTTTCTGAGACTGGATCTCACTAGCTGATGGACCCATTGACCAACAGACTCCAGAGATCACCTGTCTCTGCCTCTTCAGCATCAGGGTTACAGATATATGCCACCATACCCAGTTTTCATATGGGTGCTGAGGATCTGAACTCTGGTTTTTAAACTCACAGGGCAGGCACTTTCCCCACTGAGCCCTTGTGAATTAAACCTTGCCATCAGTATTTATGGGGAGACAAAACACATGTCAGGAGTTTCTATAGTCACTTGGTCTTGGAGCATATCCCCAGCTGACTGTTGGTAATCCCACTGTGTGCATAGGGAAGCTGAACACAGGTGGCTAGGGGCAGAATTGTACTCCCATCCAGATGCCAGCTCTAAATGCCACCCGTACCCCCTGGCACTACACCATAGGCAGTGAGCCACTTGCCTGGGGTGGTGCCTTGCTGCAAGGTGCCAGCATGCTGAGCCCATTGGGGATACAGACGCCATCCCACGCTCCCTTTCTCTAAGCTAATTCTCAACAGAGTGAACTACTGTCTGTTGCTCATGAGAGACTGTCAAGCTGGGACAATGACTTCCCCAGAGAAATCCAAGGGAGTCCCATTGACTAGTGCAACGGAAAAGGGATAAGAGAATGTTTCCAGAAACATTCCCAGGGAACAAATCTGTAATTGGCAAAGAAAGAAACAACCAAAATGTTCTTTCTAAACCCACATGCCTGTCATTAAATATCTCCTGGGGGACGAGGGCAGAGAAACCAGGACAGATTTGAGGAAAGGTTGATCTCATTCTTTTTATTTCCTCATTATAGAAGTTGGTTCTTTACAAGCCAGTGGAGAGATACCACTGTTAATTGCCAGCACGGAAGTTTCTTCATCACGGTGCCCCTTCCACATGTCAGTTTCCAAGAACAAAGTCAAGGTGAAGAAGGCATTACCCACCAAGGGAAGGGAAAGGTTCCTTAGCCGGGACCACGCTCTTAGGATGGTCCACTATGGGGCAAGGAAGAAGCCTTTTTGAGAATACCCATTAAGATTTGCAAATAATCGCTCCTACGGATTAAAGGGAATGTTTTGTTGACAGAGGTTTTCTGTCCCACCAGATCCCACATCCGTTTAGTCCCAAATAAATAACACAGAGGTCTACATTAATTATAAACTGGTTGGCCTAGTATCTCAGGCTTCTTATTAACTCTTATAACTTATATTAGCCCATACTTCTTGTCTGTATTAGCCACGTGACTTGGTCCTTTTTTGGTGGGGCAGTTACATCTTGCTTGTTCTATGTCTGGCTTCCTCTTTGTCTGAGTGACAACTGCAGATGGAAACTTCCCTCTTCCCAGAATTCTCTTTGCCCTGCCTCTACTTCCTGCCTGGTTTCCCTGCCTATACTTCCTACCTGGCTACTGGCCAATCAGCATTTATTTAAAATACAAGTGGCAGGGTACAGACCACTGACCCATGGCAATGTTTAATCCCTCTATCTTTCTCACTTTACTATATTTTAAAAAGCAGCATGGAAGGAGCAAAGATCAACGATAAGGAGGATGGGCACAGCTTTGTCCATGGCCAGAGCTGGGGATGAGACCGCATCAGATCAACAAAACGAAGGGCACATTGGGAAACTCTATTATCTTAGAACCATTTCTGGGGGCTGGAAGGGTTGCTTGGCAATGAAGTTCTTGCTGCAGAAGTATAAGGGTTTGGGTTTGATCCCCAGCACCCACAAAAAATGTTGTGCATTTTCGTAGATGTTTGTGATCCCAGCACTAGAGAGGTAGAGAGAGGAGGATCTCTGGGACGTGCTGGTCAGCCAGCCTAGTCAAACTGGTGAGACCCAAGGTAGACAGCTCCTCAGGAATGACATCTGGAGTTGACCTCTGGTCACTACACACACATGTGCACATGCCTTCACACATGCTTATTCATACACGCACAGTCTCCCTCCCTTCCCCCTTCAATCTCCTTACCTAGGCATAAGGACTCACCTTTGTAATCCTGGAGAAAGAATGTCACCTATTCAAAGCCAGGCCATGTGAGACACTGTCTCACACTCTTCTTCTTCTTAAACAAACAAACAAACAAACAAACAACAAACCCCACTTTTCCCCCTTATACCAACAGCAGTCTTCCCAAGCTTGGACAGAGTTTACATTTGGGGTACTAACTTCCCTATTTCTTAATAAACAAATGTTCCGTGTAGGCTTTTCCACCAACTGAAGAAGAAACATGAAGGCATGATGATACAGCTCTGATGTACTCTCTTCATGGCTTCAGTGGATCACTTTGAACAAGTCATTTAACGTCACTGACCATCGTTATTTCCCAAGCAAGATGCGGGCTGTTTATTGACCTGCCATGGAGTTGTGGGAGGACCCTTCTGCGGTGCAGAATGCAAATAGCAGCTGCTGGTGTTAGGCTCCTACTACATGCTACCTGCAAAGTGGACTCCAGCTAATCCACACAAACAGGATGATTAGCAGACGGGGTGTCATTTAGTTTTACAGAGGAAAATGAGGCTGAATAGGTAACCCACGCAAAAGTGTTTTGGACACAGGAAGTTGTAATAAAAATCCCAAATATTTAAAAACCTATCAGCATCATTATTAACATTGCCAATAATAGGGAAACCAGACAAATTAGAAAGAAATACTTAACAAAGCAGCTTTTAAAACATTAATTAATGGTCTGTGGACTTAGTAAGACATGCCCTCTGAAGGGAAAAGGGAGCCCCCTGTTTGTTCTTGGTACTATCACAAGAGATGTACTTATGAACAATGTCCCCCAAATCCTCTGCTCCTCTGAAACTCACAGGCTAGTGTTGGACACACACCATACATGGGTATATTAATTAAAATAAGGCAAAGTAGAGGTTGTCAGTGGTTGCAGGAGCTCAGAAGAAAAATAAGCTGGAAAAATGAGAGGGTAGCTGTGAGCGGACTCTGGAGTCAGGGAAGGCTCCAGGACGAAGGCATCCTTTGAGCAAAGACCTGGAGGGATGAGGGTTAAAACTGATGAAAGAGCTCCTGAGAACTTGGCATATATAAGGATGTGCACCCCCTTATCCCAGTTCAATTTGACTCATTTCAACTCACCCAATTACTATCTCAACTCACCCCCCGACTCATTTCAAGTCACTCCAATTCATCCCAACTCACCCCAACTTCTCCCAACTCATCTCAACTCACGCCAGCTCATCCAAGGTCTCATCCCAACTCACCCCAACTTTTCTCAACTCATCCCAACTCACACCAGCTCATCCAAACTCTCATCCCAGCTCACCCCAACTTCTTCCAACTCACCTCAACTCACGCCAGCTCATCCAAGGTCTCATCCCAACTCACCCCGACTTTTCTCAACTCATCCCAACTCACACCAGCTCATCCAAACTCTCATCCCAGCTCACCCCAACTTCTTCCAACTCATGCCAACTCATCTCAAGTCACCTCAGCTCATCCAAACTCTTATCTCAACTCACCCAAACTTATCCTAACTCACCCAGTTTACCCCAATTCATGTGCTGTTCCTGCAGGTGTTCCAACACTAAGAACACATCACAAGTATTCTAAGGCTCGTGAGAGTGAGAGTGGGAGGAAACACGCATTATCCACTGATATCCTGAACATCCCTGCAGAGCCCAGCTCTGGTTCGCTTCTTCCTCCTCTTCCTTTAAATTAGCACCTATTAACTGTTTAATATTCCATTATAAAGTTGTCATTCAAGTGCATAAGGTAATATGGTATATTGAGGTATTTTAAATACAAATATCAACCCACTGTGGTGCACAGAGATGCTAAGACTCCTTGGCTGGTTCCTCCAGATACCAGTGGCTCACACTGGAACCCCACTGGAGAGGCCTGTGCAAACACACAGGGGCAGCTCAGCTGTCTGACTTGTCCAAACTTGACTGCAGATTGTACCGTTTGGGACCAACAGCGACTCCTTTAAGAACCGTTGGCAAAGCAGGAAACCTCCTTTCTAACCCAAAGCACATTAGGGTTGCAGGGAAAGTCCCATCGCATGGCTACCCAGCCAGCCCACTGCTAGAGGGTCCCATTGGTGGCAGGGCCACTGTCCCAGGCTGCCTTCCTCCACACTCAGCTGGCTCCCCTGGGCTGCCCTGACCCCCTTTCAGTTGTTAGGGTATGCATTTCAGATTTTGAATGAATCTCCTTGTCTGGTGTTAATTGACAGTGAAAACCCGGTTTTCAAAGCCAAGGTCCAAGCGCTGAAGGTAAGTGATCAGAGGCCTGCCCTTGTAATAAATCACGGCGGCACAGGTCACACGTTGGAGAGTGAATGCGGTGTTCAATAAAGAAACACACTCCACCTTTCAGCTTCGAGTCGACCTGGCTAATTGACCCCATTGTCGTCCCTCCATTAATCATCCTGGCACATGGGGCAAGAGGCAGTTTCACTGCTTAGGCGAGCAGGGAGGAGGGGAGCCTCCTCCACGAGGGGGTGGGGAAGGGCAGAGGGGGCAGTTATAATGGAAAAGGAAATCATAGACAATTCTGCCTTAATTAACTCATTGGATTTCCAGGTTGGCCCGCCACACTCTACTCTGCTAAAGGAATGTGGGGGATAATGCAGGGGCCTTCATTAACTGCACACCAGGATGCAGGAGTTTGGGTCTCTAACAAAAGCAGATGTGAGCATCTGTACCCCATCCAGAGAGCCACTCTGCCAGAGGACCAGGGGGTTAGCCTAATGCTCCATCATCATTCAGTGTCATCGATCTCCCCAGACCCTGATTAATAAATTGCAGCACGAGTCTTTTACAGCGGTGACTACAATTTTATTTCGCCTATTAGGGGCACGTCACCAAGTGTCCTAGCCATGTGGGACTGGCTTCACCTTCCTCTTCAGCCCCCATTCCACCCCTTAGGGCCTAGCCATGGCTCTGAGTTTACTTGTCTCGGGACTCCTCCATGGATCTGTGAAGGCTGCATGGTGGAGGTGGGGTGGGCTGAAGGTCGTACTTGTGCCAGGTCTCCCCCTTCTGTTAAGTTCATCCTACACTGAGCACGGGGACCAGGAAGGATGCGTTGGGATAGTACGGGTGCTTCAGCAGAGGCAGATTACAGAGGCATCTCGGGATTTGTTTCTTGAACACAACCCAAAGAATGTAACTTGGGCAACTGTGATGTGCCAACCTTGCACTGTACTAGAAACACACGCATGTACATGTAGACACACACACATACACACACACACAAATACATAAACACACATGTGCACACACAGTATCACTTGCTACTGGCCGTCAGAGAACTTAGCATCTGCATTGATCTGTTTCTATTTTCAAAATACAAGGTCTGCCCTTTTAGACCAAGCTGCTTCAAATTAGCTTGGTTTAAAAGGTCTGGTTTTCCCAATGGTAAGCCACTATTATTCAGAAACACGTGGTTCACAGGGGTACGCGAAGCCCAGAGGGTCAGCAATTTTCATTTTGAGAGAGGGGGAAAAAGA
>NC_022019.1:10833748-10844661 GCF_000317375.1 Microtus ochrogaster | reverse complement strand
AGAGAGAGAGAGAGAGAGAGAGAGAGAGAGAGAGAGAGAGAGAGAGAGGCCATTGCTCATTTTCCACTTGGGCTTCTCCCCGCTGCTCGTCTTCTCCGTGTTTCATTACTGTTAATGAACTTAATTGTTTGGTTTCAAACGCCAGCCCGAGGCACCCCTCTCCGGCCCCCTCAGTGCTGAGATCCGGGTCTTGCTGCTCTCCAAATTAACTTGCAAGCAAATATTTCAAGTGTGTGCCCTTCTGTGACAGGCACCTGGAAGGGGAAACTTGGGGCCAAAGATGCAGGACAAATTCAGGTGGAGCGTTGAGGGAGGCAGGTCCTCACCCAGTGCTGGGTGTATCCCAACCCTAGTTAACTGTATTTCTGGCACGTCTACTCCATGGTTGGCGTTACTGGATTTAGAGAATTCATCAAACACAGTCACTGACCTCAAGCTCCTGGTTTCTGACCAGCATGTGAAACAGATCGAATTGCCTTGGTTTCTCTGTTCAGCTCTACAACCACAGAAACAGCATCTAAGTGCTAAGGCTGCTCGTCTCAGAGAGGAAAATCTCAGTCTTTGGAGTCACACCGATGGCAACAGACTCTGATCTGTTCATTTCCAGTGTGGGCAGTCTTTCTTCTGTTAA
Source organism: Microtus ochrogaster (assembly GCF_000317375.1). Classification (NCBI taxonomy): domain Eukaryota; kingdom Metazoa; phylum Chordata; class Mammalia; order Rodentia; family Cricetidae; genus Microtus; species Microtus ochrogaster. The sequence goes on along the minus strand of NC_022019.1, from coordinate 10,844,030 downwards.
GTAGTCTCGAGATAACACAGAGATAATGGGGTATCTTGCATCTCTGTATGTGAAACTCTGCTTCTGCCCCAGATGAAGACTATACTTCAGACAGGAATTTTTTATTATCATTATTATTACTATTACTCATTGTCATCTTCATCATCAGTATTATTGGTGTATGTGTGTGTATGTGTGTTTGGGGCTGTATGTTTGTGGTATATGTTCTTGTTAGTGTGTGTACCGAGTGTGCGTGTGTACATTAGATGCCAGATGTCAGCACTGACTTCTATCACTCTTTACCTTATTTTCTGAGACAACATCTCTCACTAAACCTGGATTTCACAGATCTAGCTAGAATGTCTGACTAATGAGCCTCAGGCCTGTTCCCTGTTCCCAGCACTGGGTTACAAGCTTGTCCTGTCGTACCTGACTTTCTCTGTCCGACAGGGGGCTCCAGACTCAGCTTTTCATCATTGGGCAGCAGGCACTTTACCAACTGAGCCACCTCTCCAGCCCATCACATAAGAAATTTTGAGCTGGGCGGTGGTGGTGCACTCCTTTAATCCCAGCGCACGGAAGCAGGCAGATCTCTGCGTTTGAGACCAGCCTGATCTACAGCAAGGGCTACACAGGGAAACCCTGTCTCAAAAACAAAAACAAAAAACAACCCCTCCAAAAAACAAAAAAGAAAGAAAGAAAGGAAGAAAGAAAGAAAGAAAGAAAAAAAGAAAGAAGAAATTTTGAATAAATTACTCTAACAACTGTTTACCTAAATAGTTTATAAGCCTAAAATGCTTTGTAAAAACTCAAATATGTCTTCTCTGTAACTTCTTCCGAATACCAATAGACCCGTGTCAGTCTTAGCCTCTGAAACAAACACAGCACCCATTGGCACTCAGAAACCCCCTGGAGACAGCCTTGCCTTCTCCACTCAAACCTGACCTCTCCGCCTGCCATGTGCTATGCTCATCTTGGCCAGGCTCTGTGGCGATAGCATGTTTGTACAAATAAAGCTTGCTTGAAGATCAGAGGGCGGAGCCAGCTGCTAGCTAACCATAGAGGTCTGGAGGTCTGTACAGACAGACAAAAAGTGATATGGCTGGGCAGAGAGAGAAAGTGATAAATCAGGAGAAGACAGGAACTCAATCTCTTTTCAGCTGGGAAGTTGAGTAGGTAGGTGGCTGTGGTTTTACTCCTTTATCTCTCTGATCTCTCAGCATTTTCTCCAATATCTGACTCTGGACTTTTATTATTAAGACCTATTAGAACTCGTGCTACAAGGCCTGACTTCATTCAGTGCCTTTATCCTTCATTTTTGTGCACAAGATTACACAAAGCTAAAACAGCACACAGCGACAAGAATTAGAGAAGACTCTTGACTTTCTCATAGAAGACAAAGCATGGGTCTCCCTAGAAACAGGAACAATATGACACACAGAAGCCACCCCAATTTACACTAAGGTAGTTCCCCACTAAACTTATGGTAAATTGAAGACAGCCTACATTTAAAAGGCATTTGGGCATGCTAATCTATGGAACAGTGTGCCCGGTTGACAGGACACATGGTGGGAAGGGTCTCATTTGCCCTTGGGATGTACCACAGAGAGAATGGTCAAAAGGTGGTTTCGCCCAGCATTGCCAGAATATTGCAGAACATAGGAGCAGTCTTGGAAAAGACCAAAACTCAAACCGGGAGTTCCATTTCTACTGAACGTGTGTTATATACTGTCAGGTCAACAGTAAGTGGGGACCATCGGGACACAGATATATACAGGGGGTTTACTGTGGGAACTGGCTCGTGCTGGGAAGCAAAGTCCCAACATCTCTGAGAAAGTGAGTGGTGGGATCCAATCCAGGCCCCAGAGCTTCAGAACTAGAGGAGCTAAAGGCTTAACATTCAGTTTAAGGTCAAAGGGCCAAGAGTAGGAGGAGCCACAGTGTCAGAGACTGGAGAGGACGAGGAGGGTGAGCAAACTCCTTCTGTCTTCTGCCCCTTGTTCTAGCTGTACCTTGGGGGATTGGGTGACACCCACCTACCTGTGCAAGGGCAATGGGCAGGCGGGTTTGTTGTTGTTGTTGTTGTTTTTCTGATTGTTTGTTTGGTTTGTTTTTTGAGACAGAGTTTCTCTGTAACAATCCTGGCTGTCCTGAAATTCACTCTGTAGACCAGGTTGTCCTCAAACTCACGAGATCAGCCTGCCTCTGCCTCCCAAGTGCTAGGATTAAACCTGTGGGCCACTACTGCCTGGCCCAGACTTTTTTTTTTAGATTTTTTTTTTAAAATGTGTGTGAGTTTTGCCTGCATTTGTGTCTGTATGTACCACATTCATGAAGTGTCCACAGAGGCCAGAAGAGGGTGTCAGGTCTCCTGGAACTGGAATTACAGAAGGTTGTGAGTTACCACGTGGGTATTGGGAATTGAACCTGGGTCCTCTGGAACAGCAGCCAGTGTACTTAATCACTGAGCCATCTCTCCAGCTCCACATGGAGAGATCTTTTCTGAGTTACTGTTTCAAATGCTGATTCCTCTGAAACACCCTCCCAGAGACGCCCACTCCATAACAATAACTTACCAGCTATGTGGGGGCATTTTTTAGCCCCATCAAGTTGACATGTACAGTGAGCCATCGCAAGTGAACCAAGACTTGGAGAAGTTGAAAGAGTTGCCCGAGTTTGCACAGCTGGTTAGGATTAGTTAGCACTAAGGCTAAAGCTCAGGTCTCCTGATACCAAATCTCTCTGCTCCACAAGGTTGCTTATATCCAATTACATACAGCTTAGTACCTTAGTCTACGCTGCATTAAAGTGCTCTCCCATACTTAAATGTGTTGTCATAGCTTTCCCACTAATCTCCAAGCTTCCGCTCAAAGATCCCCCTAATCCAAGTCTGCACATCACCCTCCGGCCACCCTCCCCCCCCCCGATTAACATGCACAATGATGGTAAAGTAAGGTCAGTCTTCTGAATTAGACTCCTGGTTCAGCTCGACAGCTGAACCCTCCACCCTCATGTGTCTCTGCCGGCTTCACACAAAAGCACGTGTACAGACACCAGAGGGGAGAAGGAAAGTTGATATCCAAATAAACAGAAGATCTTCCAGACAAAATTGTGCCAAAAATCCAGCAATAGGCCTAGGATCTACAGACGAACGGGATTGTGTTAGAGGTGGGTTGATGCCTCGGGATAAGAAAAAGCTTGTTTGGCCAAGCATTGTGGGACAGGCTGATAGTCACGGTTTTTAGGGAGGCTGAGGCAGTAGGACTGCAATTTGAGTTCAAGGCCAGCCTGGGCAACTCAGTGAGATCCTGTTATCAAATAAGTAAATAAATAAACTTTTGAAGGTCTGCAAATGTAACTCTGTAGTAGAAGGCTAGTCTAGCATGTACCACACCCTGGGCTCAATCCCCAGTAGTGCAAGTGTGTGTGTGTGTGTGTGTGTGTGTGTGTGTAGTAAGACAGAGAGAAGGAAGACTTCATAGAAAGCAGGAAGAGAGGGATGGAGGGAGAGAGAGAGAGAGAGAGAGAGAGAGAGAGAGAGAGAGAGAGAGAGAGAGAGAATCCCCCCACTATTATCTTCTGACTCAGAGACCTGGAGCCTTGGCTGACAATCAGATGGGCACTACCATTTAGTCTTGGCAGCAGTCCGTTCCCCTCTGTCACAGGCTCTGAACCTACATCCAGGTAGACACAGCCACTCTCAGAAAATGTGGGGCAGTAACTCTGGACTCTCTGAATTTGTGAAGTCCACAGCTCCTAAAGAAACAGGGACCCTGTTTATTCTTCCTCCACTCTCATCCCAGTCTTTGGGCAGAGACTCAATCTGGTTGGTATCCAGAGTGTAAGGGACACAGACACAATCATTTTAAAGTATCCCTAACCCTTGCTTTCAGTACTAGCAAACCCAGTGATATCTCTCAAAGTATCTGTGGAGCCAAGAAGATAAGCTATTTGATTAATAGAACAGAGAAGGAAGAAAAAGTCAGTGTGCATTAATAATCCAGCATAAATTTATATGGCAAAAATGAGCACAAAATACATTTATATACAATCACTTTTATTTATTCATTTGATGTGCGTTGATGTTTTGCCTGCATGTATGTGTGAGGGTGTCAGATCTTGGAGTTATAGCCAGTTGTGAGCTGCCATGTGGGTGCTGGGTCCTCAGGAAGAGACCAACAAGAAAGGGAAGGAAGAAATGGGAGAAGTGGCGAGGAGGCTAATTAGAAGAGAATGTGCCTGTACGAAGGTGTGAAAACGTCACAGTGAAACCCCTTTCTTTATAGGCGAACCAAAACACTAATAAAAATAAAAGAAACCTCTGCCCTGTCCAAAAATAATAATAAACTAAAATCGGGATCAGAGAAAACATACATGCAGGAAATATTGGTCAGTCCGGTCAAGTGCACACCAAGGACCACACCCATGCACATATGGCCAGTGCTAATTGAACTCAGGGGCTGATTAATTGGGATCGGAGGGTCCCAAGAGGGACTTGAAGGGAAGTAGTGGGTGTGAGCAAATTAAAATACATTGTATACATGAATGAAAACTTCAAAGGATGAATAAAAACACTATGTTCTTAAAAATCACATTAAAGGGAGTTATGAATCTATAGAGAGGATAGAAAAGTGTTCTCTATGGGGAGTATCACACACACACCCGGACATCTCCATGATCTGGCTTTACAGTGACTGCCCCTAGAAGACTAGGGGAGTGGTTTAGAACAGTCTTCGACTTTTGCATCACTTGAGAACCACCTGGGACACTCTTTTGAATCCCCAATATTTTGGGCAGACCTGAGAAACTGAATAATTGTTTTCCAGTAAAGTCTGGCCCTGAGTATTTTGTAACGGCCCCCCCTCAGCCCTTCTAATTGAGGACCGAACCTGAGAACTGCTGGGTACACAAGAAAGAAACTTTAATAGGCTGTCTTCCATGCCATCCGGAACCAGCTAAAAGTCTGGTGCAAAGGAAAGCAGGTTAGAGCTACAAAACACAATGCTCATTACAAAAGCATCACGTGCCCTTCTGCTTCTAGATGTATCTCCGGAAGCAGTTAAAACAGTTCCAGAAGTATTCGCACGCATTCTCACGGGAGTCACGGCACCAAGAGTGGTGAGCATGAGCGGTTAACAGTGGGCGGGAAAACGAACGGTGCGCCCCGCACTGTGGAACATTTGCGATCCCGTCTCCCAGAGGAAGGAACTCCAACAGGACCATACCACGGCTGAACTCAGAGGACTTCGTGCTCCTTGGAAGACCGTTCCGATGGATCCCACTTGTTCACAGGCTCGGCAGTCAGACTCCTGGAGGCAGAGTGGAGCAGTGGTTGCCAAAGGCCAGCGGGTGACAGGAGTCCTTCATGGGTGTAAAATTGCAGTTTCACAGGGTGGCTGCCCGCCTGGCAGAGCCACTGCGCTTAATCCTATTGCATTGTATACTTAAAATAGTGAGGAATTTTCATGTGAAATTTTAAAGCTGAGACTGGAGAGATGGTTCAGTGGCTAAAAGGGCTCGCTGCTCTGCAGAGGACTGGAGTTCAGATTCTGACAGCAATGTAGGATGGGTCACGATTATCTGTAATTCCGGTTCCAGGGGATCTGACACCCTCCCTCTGGCCTCTGCAGACAACAGGCACACACAAACAAATGGGCACACGCACATGTACATAAAATAAAAACAACTGAATTCAGTTAAAAGAAAACCATAATAAATTTTACACGATGTGTTAGGTGAAAAAGAATGTAATTATTGAAGCACAGAAGATGAAAAACATTACTAAACAGAAAACTTTTTCAAGGTGGCACATTTTCCTAAAGATATATGTTACTTCTAAGTTAATTGGTTCATCTAATTTATTCTAATCAAATTTCAAACATATTTTTGTGACTGAATCTTTATTGGGACAGATTGAAAAGATCCTATGTCATAGAATAGGCTAAAAGTACAGTATGGAAAGACATAGCATTAATACAAAGAAGAAAGCTGAGAAACTCACTCTGAAGATAAAAGGCTCACACCTTTAACCCCAGCACTAAGAAGCAGAGGCAAATCATGTGAGTTCAGTGCTACCCTGGCCGACACAGTGAATTCCGGGACAATCAGAGCTACATAGTGAGACTCTGTCTCAAAAATAGAAACAAACAAACTTACATATATATGGATGGATTGATGGTCATGGAAGAGATGGAATATGAAAGAATTATTGAACCGTTTAGACCATTAAATTCAGATAAAGTATATATTGTGTATAAAAATTAATTTCGGTTGTTCTGATAGTGGGGTTGGGGAGATACTCAGTGTTCCAAATCCTTGCCCTACAAATAAAATCCTGAGTTCGAATCCCCAGAATCCACATGAATGTCAGATTCACAGTCAGACAGTGATGGAGCACGCCTTTAATCACAGCTCTCAGGAGGCAAAGATTGGGTCTCGGTGGGCTTGAGGCCAGCCTGGTCTACAGAGCAAGTTCCAGGACAGCCAGAGCTACAGAGAGAAACCTGTCTTGAAAAAACAAAACAAACATAAAATTGGATTCACATCTAACATGTGTCTGTAATCCTGCGTTTCTCTAGTGAGATGGGAGGTGGAGGCAGGATAATAACTCAGAAACCCTTGGGCCAGCTAGCTTGGTAAACTCAGCAGTGAGCAAGGTATGGCTTTGCTGAACATGGTGCACATACCTTTAGTTCCAGACTAGGGAGACAGAGACAGATGGATTTCTGTGAGCTCTAAGTCAACCTGGTCTACATAGGGAATCCTGTCTCAGATCACACACACACACACACACACACACACACACACACACACACACACACACTAAGGTTTTCCTTAAACAAGGTAGAGGGATGCATTCATACAGATGAACAGAGGCGCACATAAACATATCACATTCATCATACAAATGCACACAAATATTTTTAAATACACAATGAGTCTAGAGAGGTAGCTTAGCAGTCAACATCACTTGCTGCTCTTACAGAGAACCATAGTTAGGTCCCACCTACCTTAGGTGTCTCAAAACCATTTGTAACTCTAGTTCCAGGAGATCCAACACCTCTCTTCTGTCCTACACAGGGATCTCACTCAAGTCAAGACAGACACAACAGTAGTTGGGGCATCTGGCCTTAGGGAAACGACGGCACAGCCTTGGGTAGATGGGCTTCCAAAGGACAGCATTCTAAGAGCTGAGGCCGGGCACTGACACCCACCATGTACCTTGCACATCTGAGCAACTCTGCAGTGGCTGCACCTTCAGTTTGCTGGGGACTGAGAAATTGCATTGACCTTGCGAAGGACAACCAGCGTCACTGCACAGTCGGTTTCTGCACAAAACACAGACTCTTGAAAGCACATGAAAAGCCAACCCAGGGCCGTGTGTGAGTGGGATGACATATGAGCACTGTCTTCTTGGTTTTTTTTTTAAGTCATAAGCTAATCTCACAGCATCCTTTAAAAGAGTGCTCACTGGAGTTGAGCTGCCCACATCGCCAAACACCACATGGGAAAGGATCTTTGATGAGCAATGGTCACGAGGGTAAGAAAGGTGGATGCTTGCCATTGCCCAGAACCTCAGAGAAAAGTTCTTTGGCTGAAGAATAACAACTAAATAGGTTTTAAATTGTCAGAATTATTAAACATGCTGCAAAAAAACACGTTAAAAATTATTTTTAAAATGGGCAGATGTGAATAAAGAATTAATCAGAATCTGAAAAACATGTAAAAGAGAGTCACTGGACTAAAACTTCAAAGACTAAGCAGCAAACAAGTTTCTGATAAAATGAACATGAAGACTTTGGAAGCAAGCTCTGAGGTAAGCAATCAGCCTGAAGGATGTAGAATTAAGGAAACAGATAATATGAAAAAGCAATAACTCAGTTAAGAGAGATGGAAAATGTGGTGTAATGAGAAAGTCTGATATATATTTAGTAGGGATTCCAAGAAGACTGGAGGAAAGATCCAAAGAATAATGGCTAAGAGTTTCCCAGCATGTATTAATTCATACAACATCCATTCTCAGAGCTTTACCTGCTCCCTGACCTACTTGAGGGTTTGGGGGAAGAGGGGGTTGGAAGAGAAAATGAAAGGGATAAAATTCTTATGTTCATGATCTACACTTTTGAAGAAAGAAGATTTTTTATTATTATTTTTTTAAGAATATGCTCCTGAGTGTGTGTATAACCATGTGCATGCAGGAGGCCAGAAGAGGGCATTGGAATCCATGGAGCTGCAATTGCAGACAGTTGTAAGCTACTGTGTGCCTGCTGGGAGTTGTACCTGGGTCCTTTGCAAGAGCAGTAACAACTCCTAACTGGACATCTCTCCAGACCCAGGAAAAATTGGAAGCCCAAGATAATGTGTACTTGTAAGCATCTGCTGTGTAACAAGCAGTCTCCAGGTCTCAGTGGTTCACAACACTGTGTTTGTTTTTTATGTCACATGAGAGTTTCCGGTTCCCCGCAGCTCTGCTCCGGGACCGTGGGTTAACTGCCGATCCCTCATGTATTCTAGGGACAGACTGAGGGAAAAGTCCCACCCAGGACATACTCTTGTATGGCAAAGGGCAAACTGGAAAGAGAAGCTGGGTGTGGTGACATGTACTTGTGATTGCAGTGTTGGGGAGCCAGAGACAGGAGGATCCCTGGAGCCAGCTGGCTAACAAGTTCCAGGTCCGTCAGAGACCCTGTCTCAAAAAAAATTGGGGAACCCTAGAGGAACCCATCAAGGTTGTTCTTTGTGTACACACATATTTGCACATGCAGAAGAAAAAGTCAGAAACATGCAAATGTTCACCAGTTGATGAATGGGTAAATAAAGAGTGTCTGCCTGTGCAAACGTTAGTATGCAATCATAAAACATAACGAAGACAGAGCCCTTAGCAGCCCATAGCACAGCATGACGGATCTTGCAATCCTCCGAGTAGAAGAAAGCAGTCGCTAGAGGACACTTACAATATGATGTCATTTATGTGAAGTATTCAGAATAAACAAGCGCACAGAGACAGGAAATAGATGAGTGGTTTGCAAGGACCGAGGAGAACAAAGGGAGATTGATACGGACTGCGGAGGTTTTCCTGGATGATTTAAAGCAAAAACAAACGCAACCTGTTATTAACATAGAGGGTGGTAATAGCTGTGCCGCGGAATGGTCCACACTAAATGGGAGAACAGCATAGCAGGTGAATTATATCCCAATAAAGCCATTCAAACATTCCAAGGGCAGCCACTACAAGAGTCGAAATGAATTATCTGTTTAACTTTTAAGCCAACAGAGGTGAGAGGCCACGAACTCCCTGTTCCTTCCAGGGATGCGGGAGGAGAATAGAGACAGCCAGGAGAGAGCAAAGAAGCAAAGGCAGCATGGATACTGAGATAAAGTCATGGTCCATCCGTTCCGTGTGACACAGGCAGTCAGTGCTACTCAGAAAACCGGCTTCCCTCTCTGAGACTTCTTAGTGTTAGAAGTCTGACGCATCCACTTGAAGCATGCTGGGGAGGAAGGGGATAGCAGCGGTGGGGCACTGGGGTGCAGACTTCTTTGGGTCCATCACCTTATCAAAAATCGGAAACAGGATAGCATGGTAGTAAATGTCTACAAACCCAACCCTCAGGAAGCCAAAGGAGCAGTACCATGCATTCAAGACCAGCAGAGGCAAAAAGAAAACAAGCAAACAGTAAGGATGTTGTTAATATCTACTGAATCTGGAAACATTCATAGGTCTCTGCCTCTTCTTATCACTTGGTATTTAAGGTATCTCTTATCAGCAATAAAAACGGCAACAGCAAGATGGAGATAAACCTGCTCACACACAGGAGATTCTGATAGCACACAGCTGAAGCTCTTTAAATGTTCACTCTTTAAGACTTCAGGAAAATAACTCGATTAATTATGTGCATGTCTGCTGTCATTCCAGACACACGTGTATAAAACTTCAGTGTATACTGCCGTGTCATGTCATGAGATTTGTTTAAGGGGGGTCCATGCACAAGATGATCCCAGAATATCATATTGGCTAGCAATATCACAGTTACTTTAGCTTTCTAAGTCAGGGATATGATGTTCCCGAAGCCACGAAGTCAGTCCTGAGGTGGATCCTTTCTCAGAACACATCGCTGTCCTGAAGTGACATGTGACTGTATGTACAGACGAGACAAAAGGTCTATTGGTTAGACAAGAGTTGGGTAGTAAACCTGATGCAGGTGATTTATAAAATTAACTAGAAATAGAGAAGACAGCGTTTGTCTTCTTAGCATTGGGTGAGAGTTGTGTGCTGTCTTCCCAGTAAGGCACATTTGTCTAA
>NC_022019.1:10824967-10833648 GCF_000317375.1 Microtus ochrogaster | reverse complement strand
GTTAGGCTAGGGAGATGGTTCCGTTTGTATAAATGCTTGCTCCAGCAGAGCTCAGGTCCCTGGAATCCTAATGAAAATAGGAACACATGTGTCTACAGTCCCAGCTCACCCTGGGGAGAGATAGGAGGCAGAGACAGGACAAGCCCCAGAAGCTGGAAGGCCAGCTAGTCTGGCTTATGCAGTGGTGAAGAGGCCCTGCCCCAAACAAGATGGAAAGGCAGGGCTGACCGTGGAAGGCTGACCTCTGATGCCCACACATACACCTTGGCACACACATGCCTGTACCCATACACACGTAAGTGAACACACATAAAATTTCTTCCCCCCCTTTTAAATTGATTTTATTGAGCTCTACATTTTTCTCTGCTCCCCTCCCTGCTTCTCTCCTCCCCTTCAACCCTCTTCCATGGTCCCCATGCTCCCAGTTTACTCAGGAGATCTTGTCTTTTTCTACTTCCCATGTAGATTAGATCCATGTATGTCTCTCTTAGGGTTCTCATTGTTGTCTTGGTCCTCTGGGATTGTGGAGTGCAGGCTGGTTTTCTTTATGTTTAAAAACCACTTATGAGTCAGAACATATGATAATTGTCTTTCTGGGTCTTGGTCACATACGATTTCTTAAGCTAAAATTTCACACCTTTCACGTACACACACGCACATATGGGTACCAGCCCACACAAATATTGACGCATACTCATGCACTCAAAATACGGGCACATGCATACTTGTATGCATATGTGCATACATGCGCATGCATGTGCACACATGCTCAGAGAAGACTGGATGCTGCAGTGTCCTCTAGGACTCGGCCTCGTTGGATCCGACAGCCTGCAGTTCCTTACAGTCAAATTAGCTGCTCTCATTCTGATCTTCCCTGAAGTGTCTTCTCTTCTCCCTTCCTGCTAGTCCCTGTTTTCATCAAGCAGGAAGCCTTGAATGCCTCTCCCTGCCAGCTATTCAAGAGGCCATTCCCCCTGGAGCTGGTGACACACAACCTATTAATAAGCAAACAGAATGAACTGGCTCTGTCTCCTCATAGCTAAATTCCTCTGCCACCAATTTCTCAAACACTCCCCTTTAGGGTTTTCCTGTGGAGTCCCATCTATTTAGAGGGAATGTGGAAGATTGTTTAATGCCTCTTGTTGTAAGCAAATGCTGATTCCACGTGGAGAATCAAACGCCTCCCTTCTCCGTGGCTCTCCAGACCCATCTGGCGGCCCTGGCAAAGCTGGAGCATTGCCGTGCACACATGGGGCCCCTTTACCGGAATGGGGTGACAGAGCTGTGGCAGGAAACCTCTGATTTCGTTCAGGTGCCTCCTTTTTGCTGTGCACTTCAGATTTCAGCTAAGCCATGCTCTTGCACTTTACCTCAGTTTCCCCAACTGTGTAATAGTGACGAGGTGTGATATAACTTTTCCTTGAGACACACACACACACACACACACACACACACACACACACCCCTACTCCCCACCTGATAGGAAACCCATTACAAGCCAAAGTATGGATACCACCAAAGTCCAACTTGGTGGCAATGAGCTTTGTTGGGATTACTTTATAGGAGTGTGGATGAGGGCTTACTTACAGGAGCAGAGATGACTCAAAGACAGTTATATCACCAAAGCCCACCCCAGCATGGGTGATAGCTCACAAAACTGGGAACCTGGAGCACACTGCACAGCTGGTAGGCAGCTCAACAGGGTTGAGAAAGTCCTTCCTGGGTGCCTCAGTTGGTCTAAAGCTCTTTCAGGCAGCTCGTCTGGTTTCTGCTTCTTCCTGGCAACCATCTGGCCTCAGAGTCTTCTTTGTAGCTTGACTTGTCTGAGAGGGCCCCTCAGCTTCTTTATTGCTTACTCTGCTGGCAGGGAGAGGCCTAGTGAATCTGGTCAGTTTCAGTGACTTCCTGAAGCTGTTTTGAATTGTACACACACCCTCGCCCCCCACCCTGGTCTTAGTTAGGATTCCTATCTCTGCAATAAAATACCATGACCAAACAGCAAGTTGGGAAGGAAAGGGCTTCTTTGGCTTACACTTCCACACAGCTGTTTATCCCTAAAGGATGTCAGACAAGAACTCACACAGGGCAGGATCCTGGAGACAGGAGCTGATACAGAGGCCCTGGAGGGCTGCTGCCTACTGGCTTGCTCCACATGGTTTTCTCAGCCTGCTTTGTTATAGAACTCAGGACCACCAGCCCAAGGATGGCACCACCCACAATGGGTTGGGCCCTCCCACTTTGATCACTAACTGAGAAAATACCCTACAGCTGGATCTCATGGAAGCATTTCTTCCACTGAAACTTCATCCTCTCTGATGACTCTAGTTTGTGTCAAGTTAACCCCAAAATCCAGTCATTACGCCCACTCCAAACTCACAGAATCAACTGTGAAATGCGGTGGGCTACAAAGGAAAGAGAAAAGTAGGAGGAAGGACTTGCTGGGGAGAATAAAGGGTTCAGTGGGAATATGAGAGGGTGATTGAGGAGATGTGACCAAAGTGTGTGTGTGTGTGTGTGTGTGTGTGTGTGTGTGTGTGTGTGTGTGTGCAAGCAGCAGGGTGAGGGGCAGAGACCAACAGGCAGAAGAAGAGAGATTGTTCAAGAATAAGCACAGTTTTTAAATGAACTTTTTAAACCCCAAAATGACACCGGGCCATCATGGCACACATCTTCAATCCCAGCACTCAGGAGGCAGAGGCAGGAGGATGGATGTCTGAGTTCAAGGCTAGCCTGGTCTACAGAATGAGTTCCAGGAGAGGACAGCCGGGGCTACACAGAGAAACCCTGTCTAGAACACACCCTCCCCCCACAGATAAAAAATTTCAAAAAAGAAATGAAGGAAAGAAGAGCGAAAAAGAGAAAGCCTTTAATTTCTCAACTGTGAACTGTGGCCGTTGCCCTGGCTTTTCTCAGTTTGACTGGAGGGGGAAGGCTCTTCACGTCACTTCCGCTAGAGTGAAGGGAAATAGGTCTAACTGGAATAAAGCAATGCAGGCCAATAGTAATGGGTGCTTTTTGTCTTCTTATCTTGATTTTTGTACCAAGGATGAAGTCCACGAGCCCAGGAATACTCAACAGGCTTGTTTAAGGGTGGCAACCCCCCACAGAGAGTTTCAGCGGGTCTGCCCCCACTTCATGTCATAGCAGCCTGTTTACAGAAAGTCATCGTGGATTCTACAAGCCATGAAGTCCAGCATCAGGCGCAAGATCTTTGAAACACTGTGCACAACAGTGGTCTGTGGTGTAAAGTACAAAGGCAACACTTGTATCGCTTCCAGGTTGGGAAGGAAAAGCTCCGTTTTCCTGATACACACCGGCCTTTGGAAAGACCTCCCACCAGCAAATGCAGAACCCTCTGCATCTGCTCTCTCATTTCCTATGCCTCTGCTTTGGTTTCAGTTGGGCCAGAGGTACCTTATTTCTGGGATCATCATCAATAACCACACATCTGAGCAGGGCTACATTGGGGTGATTTAGCAGCAGCACAGCAGGTGACTGGAAGAATGATGGGCAGATATGCCTGTGTCGTTTCCAGCCTGCCCAGGATTTGAGGTCCAGCGACTCTCCGCAGACAGCATCTTATGCCAAAGCTCCTAGAGCCTCCTCGTCAGGCTTCGTTTGGGGAAACATACCTATCATATTTATTACTCGAAGAAAGCACGGCTTAATTGATTCCTTGATATGAGAGGTGAATCTGACTTTATGGTCTAATAAAAACTATAAAGTAGATTAAGCTCTATCAGGCTTCATCACAAGGTGGCTTTTTTTCCTGAAGCGATCATGGTGCTCCTGTGAGGCCGCCCCTTCAACTGCATTCCTTCTGCTTTCGCCCTCCCCCCAGCTCCACCAGGAAGAGAGAAAGCTGTTGCTTTTCGTGCTCCGCTCTTCTGAAAAAGGAAACATACACAGTCAGACCACCCTTTGCACAACAGCCTATGGTCAGGAAAGATGGCTTGCTTTCTGAAATAATGCCATGTGTTTGCTGATTTATCATGTGTGTATGGGCACTTTGTCTGCACTCATGACTGTGCACCGTGTGCATGCCTGGTGCCCACAGAGGCCACGTGGGTCCTGGGAGCTCAAACTCTGATCATCATTCTTAGCAGCAAGCATCTTTGCCCAGTGAGCCATCACACCAGCCGGGTGTTCCTAAATAAGTGGTTTAATCTTCTTATTAGTTATGAGTCTGTTTAAATTGCCTGTTTGTGGTGTTGGAGAGATGTTTGTGGCTGCTCTTCCAGAGGACCTGAGTTCAATTCCCAGCAACCACATGGTGGCTCACAACCATCAGTAGTGGGATCTGATGCCCTCTTCTGGCATAAAGGTATTCATGCAGATAGAGCACTCATGCATTAAATAAATAAATGAATAAATATTTTTATAAATAAATAAATCATTTTATGGATAACAAAATAAATGCATAAATTTTCTGTGTGTGCTTCAGTCCTTATAGGGTGTGTGTTGCTACTAAAAATCCCATTTCTTCTGGCTCATCCCACTTGACCAATCTTATAATCATTTCTATTGCTGCAGCATTGGTTATAATGCCTCTTTTGTTTCAGATTTTAGTTATTCAACTCGTCTCTCTTTTCTTCTAGTTAATTTTGGCAATTGTATATCAACTTTGTTGATCTTTTCAAAACACAAAGTTTTGCTGAGTTTTCCTTTTGTTTCCTATTTATTAATTTCCACTACAATCTTTATCCCCCCTTCCTTCCAAGAGCTGTAAGTTTAGTTTGTTCTTTTAATGTTTCCCCGAGATGTGAAGTTTTCAACTAGCTTTCTACTTCCCTATGAATTCTTCTTTGATACATTGGTTGTTCAAAGGTGCATTATCACAGTTTCCATAGACGTAGGATTTTTCAAGTTTGTCTTCTAAGTTCTCATTTTGTTCCACTGTGACTAGAAGGGATATTTTGTCTAACTGCAGCTTTGTGGGTTTTTGGTTTTGTTTTGGTTTTGGTTTTTATTTACAGAGACTTTGTATCTTGGAGTCTGAGAAACATCACACACTGTTGGGTGGGATATTTTGTTCATGTTAGTTAGGTCCAATAGTTTTATGCTGTTGCTATCCTTTGTTTTGCTTTCAAAATAGTGTCTCAAGTATACCATGCTGGCCTCAGACTTCCTATGTGGCCAAGGATGATCTTTAGCTTCTGATCCTCCTGCCTCCCCTTTCCAAGTCCTGTTATGGGGGGCATGTGCCATATTCAATTTTATGCCATGCTGGAGACTGAACTCAGGATTTCATGCACACTAAGCAAGCATTTTAAAATGTGAGATACAGGGCTGGAGAGATGGCTCAGCCGTTAAAGGCTAGGCTCACAACCATAAATATAAAATGTGAGATACAGCCACGGCCCTAGACCTCTCCTTTTAATCTTCTCATCAGTTTATTTTTATTTTATTTTATTTGTTTGTTTGCTTGTTTTAGTTTTTCAAGACGGATTCTCTGTGTACTCCTGGCTATCCTGGAAGTTGCTCTGCAGACCAGGCTGGCCTTGAACTCAGAGACCCACCTGCCTCTATGACCTGAATGCTGGGATAAAAGATGTGCGCCACCATGGGACTCTTATTGGTTCTTGTTTCCACCATTAAAAGCAGGTTATTAAAGTGTCTTCTTCGTCCTGTGTTGTTCAGTCTCATTTGAATTGAGACTCTCCAGTGTTCTTTCACAGGAGTTCAGCATAGCAATAGTACCATGTATTCATGACTGTTTGACTTTAGATATTATCTTCCTTTGTCTATAATGATAACATTGTTACTGAAAATCTACACACTAGTTTTTCCAGCTCTGTTTTGGTAAGGATTTGCTTCTGCCATGGCTAATCTTAACTGTCGACTCAGACTGAAAGCCTCCTGGTGGTTAGTAAAACCCACTTCTGGTGTGATGTGACTGTGAGGTTGTTTCTACAGCAAGTAGATAATGAGGGCTTTGCTCACTGTCAGTGATCCAAGCCAGTGCTTGTAACATGATGGGCCTGCTTGTTGGGGTTTCTGTCTTGCCTGGTTTTTGTCCTCCCACCAGGTCCCACAGCCATTCAATCCCAAAGAAAAACACACAGAGGTCTCCATAAGTTATAAACTGATTGGCCCATTAGCTCAGGCTTAGTATTAGCTCAGGCTTCGTATTAGCTCTTAGAACTTATGTTAGCCCATTATCCTTAACTATGTTAGCCACATAGCTCGGTATCTTTCTCAGTGGGGCAGGTCACATCTTCCTTCTTCCATGACTGGACAGAACTGGGGAGGAATGGGCTTCCTTCTTCCCAGAATTCTCCTGTTCTCCTTGCCCTACCTCTACTTCCTATCTGGTTGTCCCGCATATACTTCCTGCTTGACTACTGGCCAATCGGCGTTTATTTAAAACATAATTGACAGAATACAGAATTGTCTCGCACCAACTGCTGGGTCAAAAATGAGAACTGGCTATTGGAAGGTGATAGATGTGTAAGATGCCATCATTGGAGGGCATGCCTTTGGAAGGTTATCATGACCCTGGCTCCCTCCTCCCTCCCTTTCCCCTTTGTGGCCTCCACAGGCAAGAGGTGCACTCCTAACACTAGCTCTTCTGCTTTGCCTCCCTCCCACTGGTATGGAGCTGGTAGACCACAGACCCAAACCTCGGAAACTGTGAGCCCAAATAAATGGTTCTTCCTTCTAAAAGGTTTTTCTCTGGCATCTGTCATAGCAATGAGACCCTAACATAGTATCCTTCCACTGTCTACACAGTGAGCATTTGGGGAGGAAGATGAAATAGATATCATATTTTTTATTTATTTTGTTGAAAATGGATTTTTTTCCCATACAATATATTCTGGTTAGAGTTTCTCCTCTCCTTATGCCTCCTAGCCTCTCCTCACAGCCCCTCCAGTTAAGATCTATACCCTGTCTCTTTTTAGGCAGCAAACAAGTTTCTAATAAACAGTTAATTCATTTTTAATATATACATTTATTTATTTACTTTACATCCCAGCTACATTCTTTCCTCCCTTATATCCCCCAACCCCTCCCTCCCACCACCCCTCTGCTATCACCCCCCCCAATGGAATGATGAATTCTTATAGAAAGTGCAGACTCAGAGGCTAGGTGGCTTGAGGGCTGTTTCGTCTTGTGGACCATTTAGGTTCTGATGGTTACTGATCTGCAGAGGCTAACTCTCTATCTCTAGAGCATCCCCTCCACCCTCTTCTTGCTCAGCTACTTTCCTTTGTGTTTGGCTGACGTTTGTCATCGGGAGCTTTGATTTCACTCTCAATTTCCTTTTATGAATAGGCATACCTCAGAGATATTGATGGTTGAGTTCCAGACCACTGCAATAAAGTGCACATTGCCATAAAGCAAGTCACATGGATTTTTATTTCCCTATGCAAATAAAAACTATGTTTATACTAGGCTGGTAGTTTATTAAGTGTAAAATGGGATTGTGTGTTTAAAAACCATACGTGTGGCTTAATTAAAAAACACCTCATTGCTAAAAATGCCAGTGATCATTTAAGTCTTTAGCAAATGGTACTCGCTTTTGCTGTTGTAAGAACCTGCTGTGCAGTTTCTGGCTGATGACTAAGCATGGTGCAGGTGGTGGCTGAAGGATGGCGTATCTATAGCAATTTCTTAAAATAAGATAACGCACAACCCACCCCCTGGTTTCCAGACAGAGAGAAATCTGTCTTGAACTGACCAGAGTGACCCTCCATGTTGGCCAGCCTTTGTATTTCTCTAAGGTTCTCTTCTGGCAGCTGGGGGAGAAAACATATCTACAGTCCTACCCAGTTCTGGACCCTGAGTGCTGCAATACCCACCTGCTGGGCAAGATGTGCCCACTGCTGCAGTAGTGGCAAGACTTTTATGGGGGTAACCAACCACTTTCTCGATTGTGTTTGAGGCTTGCTCCACATGAGAGATTCATGTCTAGGGCCATCAACATGGTTAAAACCCATGGCTAGGGAAGCCATAGGCCTTAG
Source organism: Microtus ochrogaster (assembly GCF_000317375.1). Classification (NCBI taxonomy): domain Eukaryota; kingdom Metazoa; phylum Chordata; class Mammalia; order Rodentia; family Cricetidae; genus Microtus; species Microtus ochrogaster. The sequence goes on along the minus strand of NC_022019.1, from coordinate 10,825,684 downwards.
GGGAGAGCCTATCCATATGATTTTCTAAATGGTCATTTGGTCAAACTGCCTTCTAAATATTTATGTTCATAGTCATAGATTTGTGCTACTCTCAAGCTTGGTCAGAGAATTGTCTTCTTGCAGGGTCCTGATTAATACAGAGACAGATAATAGTTCAACGTACTGAGAATGTTCAGCCCTAGATGGGACATCTATACCACCACCACCACCACCACCACCACCACCACCCCACCACCACCACCTCCAAAAGGCTCAGGGAACATTGCAAGAAGAGGAGGAAGAAAGAACGTGGGAGCCAGAGAATGGGGAGGGATCTTGTGAAATACTGTCATTTGGTGAGGCCATAACAATTGCAGATATGAACTCACAGCAGCTGTGATTACTGTATATAAGATGTGCATAAAATCAAGCCAATTAAAATTCCCACATGGAGACCAAAGAGGCCCCTTATGCTCTACTCCTAGTGGAGAAGCTACTGGCTATTGTGGGCTTCTGGGGGAGAGAGTCATATTTCTTTAAGAATGTGCCCACTGGTAGGTTCTGCATGTCCCAGTGAATGAGCTCATGTTCATGTGCATATACACAGCATATAAACTGGACCCAATAGGCTAGAATGAAAGAATGAAAGAGGGGGGGAGGGAGGGAGGAGAGATGAAGGGAGGGAGAGAGGAAGGAAGGAAGGAAGGAAGGAAGGAAGGAAGGAAGGAAGGAAGGAAG
>NC_022019.1:10808844-10824867 GCF_000317375.1 Microtus ochrogaster | reverse complement strand
AAGGAAGAAAGGAAGAAAGGAAGAAAGGAAAGAGAAAATGAGGTTGGGAGGGAGATGTGATAGAAAAACCTGGGAGTGGTTGGGGGTGGGAAATGGGGGGTGGGTACAATCAAGATATATTGTGTATATATTAATGGTTTATCTGAAGAAGTCTTAAATTCTTTATTTTGGAAGGACACCTCAGGGTTGGTTTCCAACACTTGCGTATAACACCCCACCCCACCCCTCACCGGCTTTCTAGGTTTCTGCTGAAATACCTAACGCTTTATCAAAGTCTATTTGCAAGCAATGAGCTGTTGCTCTCTTGCCTTTTTCTTTTTAAACCCACCTTTGCCTTTGAACTTTAACTCCCTGGTTATGAGTCATCTGGATGCGGGTCTCCTACTTTCTTCTCAGTGAAGTTCTTAGACCTCTTGAATTTGCATGTCCATTTTCCCCCCTTCAATTAGAGGAACTTCTGGCCTTCATTTTATCAAATATGTCTCTCTGCACCTTTCTCATCGCTTGGGAACTTTGCTAACGGACTCACTGAATTGCTCAGCAGCACCTGACAAGCGCCTTGGCTCTGTTCACTCTTTCTTCCCTTTTCCTTGTTTGCTCCCGAGACACAGTATTTCAGTCCATCTCTGTGAAGTTACTGATCTTTCCTCCTCCTGACCCACTCAGCTCCTGGGACCTTTTCCGGAGACCTCCCCAGTTCAATGATGCTTCTCAAGTGCTGATTGAGTTCGCTTCTTTTCTGTATGGCTCCTATCCCTTTGCTGCGTTTCTCGCATTGCTTGTACATCCTCACTCAATTAGATTTAGTCATCTGTGGTCTCTGTTAATACTGGACATCTTTTTGATTGTTATTTCAAAACTTCTGTTAGGAGGCTCACAATCTGCATCTCTTCTGGGTCCGGCGCAGGAGTTTGATTTCTGTCTTTTCATTATGCCAGGATCCTCTGTTTCTTTGTGTACCTGATCATGCTGTTGATGGTAACAAAGAGTTTAGACTTGGACGTTTGGGGAAAACAATCAGCCATCCCTCTAGGACTTTATCTCAGCTTCATGCAGAAGAGGTGGAAATCACTCATCCATCAACCAAGGTACAGATTCTATTGCTGCTCAAATCTTTTTTAACAGCAGTGTCTGTTCTGGGGATGGCATGTGCCTTGGGTCCTCTCAAATTCCCTGAGCATACATCTTGAAAGCCTTTAATCTCTTGCTACGACTGGCATCTGCCTATGAAATGACATTCCAGTGTGCCACTGGGACCGCACTGTTTGCAGTGGCTACCAGTCCTGTTAGTGCTGGGGCAGGTAAGAGACTCAGTGCCAGAATAGATGGAAGATAGAACACACCGTCACATTTTTGTTTCTGCTCAAAGAAAGAATCCCTGGTAGATGTTTTCTCCCAGTGGCATGGCCCTGGGTTGGACAGTATGGGAAGTAGAGGGGCACAGATAAGTGTGCAAAAAGCTGCCAGCTTTCCTGACCCCGTATCTGGAATCCTTTCCTGATTGTATATCTTAGGGTGCTGAGACCTCAATTGGTCTCCAGAATTCTAAAAACGTTTTCCTCTCAGCTTCGTGCCTCTGTGGGAGAAAGCGTCCCTCTGTTTTACTGTTTAATTGTGAGAATAAAAATTATACTTTCTATCGGAAGTGCTTCTCCATCTCATGGACATCTCGTGACCTTTCACACCCCAAAGCCCTGGGCTTTGATCTCTCTCACATTTATCACGTCTGCCACCATAGTTCCCGTTGACACGCTTCATCTCTCTCTTCTAGATTAGGGGACACCCGAGAGAGGGAAGAGGAGCGCGAGAGAGTTGTAAGTTTTAACTGAGAAATGAACGAATGAATGAATGGTGAATGAATGGTGAATGAATGGTAAATGAATGGATACATCAATGAAGTGAACGGTCTTCACATACCAGGACAAGAAATGTAATGAACTGAAGACAAGGAGTCAAGAATAGGTAAATCGGGGACCTAAAGGAAGATCTAGAGACATCTGACAGACTTAAAGGAACAGGGAAAATCACAATTCTATTTACATCTGACAAGGCCTGGGAGTGTTGTAATTCACACGTTTTTATTTTAATTGACATGGAAATATGAGCACTGCCGCTCTAGAGTGCTTTAAAATCAAATCTATAGCAAGCAAGTGGTTTGCTGGAAGATTACTCGCCTGGGAAATGCTAAAACACATTGACATAAAACAATAAACTTATTGGACTCTCACAGATTTACGTGAACAATTGCATGCTGACCACCCATCCTCGGAACTGGGGTCCTGTTTTATTTCCCATTTCCTGGTGCTGAGAACTAAGACTCATTTAAGAAATACTGCCAGTGGAAACGGGAGGAGGGAGAAAACACCCTTTGGTGTTCTTTGCGCCCATGTCAGGCATCAGTAACAAAACTCTATCCCAGGATTCAGGGCCACCAAAAGCACATGGGAACCACCTGACAATGAACAGTGACCCGGCTCTTTGACCATGAGCCGCGACTACCCTAATGTAGCTTGCTAAGCCTTGGGTGGCAGATCTCCTAGTAGCTGGAAAGGACTCGATTTGGAGGCGTGGAGGGGTGTTGATTTAGTTTAACAATAGCACATTTTACCCTCCGTAGCCAGCGCTATGATACGGCTCTGAAGGAGACCTGCGTTATTAGCCTGATGCATGGAAAAAGCGACATAAAACACGGGAGCAGAAGCAATCACTCCACATCTGACGAACACCAGGGACAAAAGAGCAGATCTGTACATAAGCACCTTAAGGCTCAGGAACTAATAACACCTCTAAGGGTCTTCATTGCTGTTATTGTTTCCAATCTGGCTAACATTTGGCCTCTCTTATTAGAACGGAAATGTTATCTGCAGTTGCTATCCTCGTCCATATTTCAAAATGTTGTGTTAAGAGCAAGATATGAATACATTAGAGACTCCTTCGGTTTTCGCAGAGGGAAAGTTCAAATGCAAGAGGCTCTATAATAAAGCCTACCCAGATATAACAAATGGGGCTGTCAGATTGATTCTCACTTGAGACACCAACTGTAGCTAATATTGCAGGATATGCAGATGTTTTCTGTCTCTTTCTCTCAGACCAAAAAAGTGCAGAGGGGGGGTGCACGTTTAACTGGAATAATGATAAATTGGTATTAATATGAAAAGCCTCTGCTGCAGTGTGACAAAGAGTCCATAGGTCAAGGCTGGAAGCACATGTGAGCAGCAGAATCCTCACCTCTGCGCAGACCGGTCTCGGGAATTTATGAGCTGAACTCTTCACTCCACCCGAAGACCACACAGCATCCTTGTCGCAAAGAGAAAATGAGACCCCGGACTGGATTAAAACTTCTGCTGGGAGGGAGAAGATCCCCTGCAGCGTCTGAAACCCACTCCATGGTGCTGACACACACAGAGATGAGGGGCTTCGTGAAGAATCAAAGAGCTCACACAGTTCTGTCGAGGGCTAGACAATACGAAAGCGGATTCCGACCATTCTTTAGCCCCATGCACACCGAGAGTCCGCGCTTGTGCTTAGCGGGTCTCGCCGTCCCTGGACGCACCTCTGGTCTCCCTCCTGGGACTCCATGCCCAGTCACCTCCACATCTGGTTTCACTTCGGCTTCCCCAGCCTCTCACCTCCTTATGCACTTGTGTGCATGCTCTCTGTCAGTGGAGGCATGTAAAGAGACCTCCACAGAGTTTCTTCTCCATCAGAAAGAAAAGAAAAGGAGGAATGGTGATCGGAGGTAAGGCAAGGTGTCTGATGAGGCTTCTCCTTGATAGGCACTAGCTACTTCCAGGAGAACACTGGGGAAGTCCTGACCAGAGTCGCTTGGCAACCATCAAACGCTCTCAGCAGTTCTTAGGACCTGAAGTCTGTAAATGTGGAGATAGCTTTTTATTGTGCTTTGGAGAGTTCGCTTTGGACAAACAGTTTAGTTCTGGGGAGTGGATGGGGTAGGGGGTGGGGAGAGTTAATTCATCTGAAATTGCATGCTATGCTATCCAGGCTGCGCATGAATACACAGAGCCGAGGCTAGGCCTCACTGACTCTGTGCCTAGTAAAAACGGAAGTCAGAGACTCACAGAAAGTGATCAGAATATTTACCCATCAGGCTCAGCATGGCCACACACTTTTCCGTAGCAATGATCTGGGCAGTTGTAGCAGCCAGCCTCCAAATTATGCTGATTGTGTTCTTGAGCTCAATAAGAGACAACCTCTTCTCTTTGTCCAAGAGGATTTCTTTCCTCAATTCCGGATGACATAGCATAACTGTTTGGTATGACCGAAGATCACCACACCTCTGCAATAGCAAGCCAGATTTCCTGTGGCAGGGAAGCCAGCTGGCCTGGTGGGCTGTTAGGGAGGGTTCGGTAGCCAAGGAGCTCGGGTGCAAAGGATGCAAAACTTGTCAGATGGGCTTTAACCCTCAGAAACCAGCCCTCTTCACTGCCTCGGGCAAACTCGGACCATCGCTAGGGTGTGTTTCCAGACTACAAGATTCCAGAGTCAAGTTTGTTACTAAGTGTTCTGCACGGAGGTCTTTCCCTCGAGCTCAAGGCTCCCATTCCGACACATCCTCTCTGCTGTCCAGCCCTGGGAAGCCTTGCTTCATCCTCGCTGGCTTGGGGCTCTGATATCCTAAGTGCTAAGGTAGAACTCCGTCTTTCCAGGATCTCCCCGCCTTTCTTTCTCTTCCAGGGAACCTTGAGTTGATTGCCTTTGCCTGGGGCAGCTTCACATAAACAATGGCTCACATCATCCTATGAGCTGGTCGATGGGAAGCTACAGCCCCTCTGAGTTTCCCCGAAGTCTGGACCATTAGCTTTCACCCGCTAAGACCCAGGTAGTAGAGTTCCTCTTCTACCAAGTGAAGACAGCGCTATCGCCCTTCCCCTCGGCTGTAGTTGATTCCAGCAATGTTGCGACTGCCACCCATGTCTGGCTGCAACATCTAATAACCATGACCTTGAGGATGCTGCTGTGGGGACGAACTGGTGTGATTCAAGTAAAACTCTGATATGGAGCTTGCCATGTAATAAGCTCAAAATCAATGTTGACCGCTGTTAGATTTCCTTGACTTTTTGTAGAGGAAAAGAAGATCGTTAGTGAAACTGCTGTGTGGGTCTTGTAAGAAGGTAGGTCCTAATGCTCTGCTCCTTGAAGGTTTATGCAACTTAAGCTCATGGGTTCTTGACAGTGCAGGAGACTTGTGGTAGTTTGAATATAATTGGCCCTTAAATGCTCATAAGGAGTGACACTAATGGGAGGTGTGGCCTTGTTTAAGGACGTGTGACACGGTGAGGGCGGGCTTTGAGGTCTCTTTTGTTTATGCTTCGATAGGTGTCCCAGTCCACTTCCTGTTGCCTTCTGATCAAGATGTAGCCAGCACCATGTCTGCCTGCATGCCGCCATGCTCCCCGCCATGATGATAATGGACCGAACCTCTGAAACTGTAAGTGAGTCACCACCTCAATGAAATGTTTTCTTTGTAAGAGTTGCTGTGGTCACAGTGTCTCTTCTCAGCAGTAGAAACCTAAGACAAGACTCTTCGTCACCGACTCACTTATGACGTCATCACAGATGGTTCCCAAGACGCCTTTGAAGAGCGGGTTTCCCAGGACCATGGAACAGAAAACGCAGTTCTTGCTTCCATAAGGCTTTGACCAAAAGTGTCACGATCCTCACCTTTGTGGGCCTGAACAAGTGTCATTCCTGTTCACACTGGGGACAAGAGTCAAGGCCTCATGAATACAGATCTAAAGCAACCTAGTGGCAGGGAGAACAATGGTGCCGGGTGAGCATGTCTTAATCACTTCCTTGCCAGTGTTCTCTGGTGCTGAAAACGTTTTTTCCATGTTCCCATTCTCTCCCATATCTTAGTACAACTCTCTGGCTAGATACTAACTGATTTAAAAAAAATAGATTCCTTATAAAAAGTGGGTGACTAATGGCACTGCCTTCTAAACAGAACATTTGGACCATAATTGAGCAAGCGCTTGATTTTGTGTGTGACTCTTATCTCCAAATGCAGGCTTCTAACAGCGATCTACTCAATTATTTACACGGTTCAGTAATAGCCATGTATGGAAGCCCTCGATAGCCGTGCCTGGAAAAATGAGAGCAAAATGTTCACAGATGGCTGTTGTTGGGTGACTTGGATAAACATTTCCCTCCTTCTGGTCTTTCCAGTCTTCCTGTAATGCGCATGGCACATTCTATGGAAGAAGAAAGGAATGATGACAGAACTGTAGAATCCGTGCTGCTCTTTGCTGTGACACAAGGGCAGCAGGCACGGGGGACACTGATTAGAGTCTCACGGTCCCCTCAGAAACCTCCCGGATCTTGACACGCCAGCACATTTTATCAATGGGACAATGACCCAGAGAAAAGTAAAATACATCCGGGGCGGGGGGGCAACAACTGTGTCGCTTCACAGTTATGTAGAGATGGGTCTCATCTAGAGTTTGCACCGAGTAAACCACGGCTGTGTGCGTGTGTGAGAACAGCCACAGGACAGAAGCATTCTTCAAGGCAAGGTCAACAACTCCTGTGGTTCATTTGTCAAAAGACACATGTTCGCTGACTTCAGGAAACGCTGGTTCTGGGTGAAAAACAGAAAAGGCTATTCATTTCCCCATCTCACTAGGAAAGGTCATGTTAAAACCCACGAGCCAGAAGGAACAGACACGTGTAAACAAGAGACCCAACCGTCTTCCTCTCCCATTAATTTCTGCTGTTTATCCTATGAGTAACTCTCGGATTCCCCCAAAGCCCTCAATATTCATTTCTGAATCTCCCAGCAAGTGAAATGAATCTCTTGGTTAGCCACCAGGTTAAGAATCTAAAGGTTGGAGTTGGAGCGATGGTTCAGTGGTCAAGGGTGCTTACTCCTCTCCCAGAGGAGCCCCACTGGATTCTTGGAACCCACATGGAGAGGCGTGTAACTACCTGCAACTCCAGTCCCAGAGATTCCATTCCCTCTTCTGAATTCCAAGAGGATGCCTGCTTATGGCTTCTGTGTGCCACTACACATACATGGTAGGCACACAGATACCACACTGACACACATATATGCACATGAATAAAAAAATTAAACTAAATCTTTCTGTTGTTGTTTTGTTTTCGACACAGGGTTTCTCTTTGTAGCTTTGGAGGGAGCCTGTCCTATGATTCTGTATCAAAGCACGCTGCCTTGAACTCACAGAGATCCACCTGCCTCTGCCTCCTGAGTGCTGGGATTAACAATGTGTGCCATAACCACCTGGTTAAACTACATCTTAAAAAAAGAAATAGATTGTTTCCTTTTTCTTTTTTTTAAAATAAAGAAAAAGGTGTGAGACCCCTCCCTCCAAAAAAGAAGCTTTAAAATTCAGAGGCTGTTGAGACATCAGAGTTTAGGGTAGCTATCTAGTTAGCATTTACTGGACACCTGCTGTGTGATGGTTGCTGTAAAAATATCATAAGGTGGTCAAGACACAATCCTCGTCCTCCGTGAACATTTCCTTCCAACAGGGCAACAATCTGGTGAGACACCTGGAGAGCTGCAGGGAGACCATGCCCAGGTAAGCTTGGGGACATCTGGGTTCTGAGCCTTTCCTGGCTCAGAAGCTTGGGGCCGCTTCCCACTCAGGACCTGGCTAGTGTCTGTTGTGAACAGAGTTAAGACTCTGCTCTTTGTGGGTCTACCACAAGGAGCAAATGAGATGCTAGGTGAGGAAAAACTCAGAAAGCAGTTTATCAAGAGCTGGGGAGATGAAGGGCTTTGTCGTAGAGTGATAGCCTTGCAAGCACAAAAGCTGAGTTGGATCCCCAAAACTGACATAAACAGGCGAGGTATGGCATACACCTCTAATCCCAGAACGCGGGGAGCAAAGGCAGGCAGATTTCTGTATAGCAAGTTCCAGGCTATCCAAGTCTATGTTGTGAGCACCTGTCTAAACAAACAAACAAACAAACAAAAAACAACAGCAACAAGAAGACTGGATGTGGAGGTCCCAAAGCTGAGGAGAGAAAGATAAATCTCTGGGGCTCACTGGCCAGACAGTCTATGAAAACCGGTGAGAGAGAACATCTCAAAAACACAAGGTGGTAGGCCTGAGGAACAATATCTGAAGTCGCCTGCTAGCCTCTACATACACACGCATGCACCCACCCACACGTGTGTCTACAGACACGCCAACACACACGAGAAAGAGACAGACAGACAGACAGAGACAGTACCAAACAATACAAACAAAAGATGCTGCCATCGCCAATGTCAATGTCTTCATTTTTTAGACTCTTTAGAAACATTGCCGAAGGGTCTTAATTTTTCTTCTGACTGCCGTCTTCCATTCCGTGCGCATCTGAAGGTAAGACCGCTGAGCGCCGTGAAGAAGGGGATAAATGACATTTTACCTGAGACCATTTTCCCTCCTGAGCAGTGTACGTGAAGCAGCTTGTCGTTGGCCCTCGGCGTCTCTTTTTTGAACATGCCTTTCATTTCAAGAGCGAAGGAATTTGCACATCATCTGCCTGGGTCCCCGGAGAAACTTCAACAGGGTGGTTTGAGGAAGAAATTTTTTGTGTCATTTTCTTCTTAATGTCTCTTCTGAAAACTAAAAGGATTTGGTTCAAGGACATCTCACTGAAGTATTGACTGTTTACAGAACTCAAAAAAGATTTTTGGGAAGGTAAGTAGACTTTTATTTATTCAGTGGTTTATTGAAATTCCACACTCTATGTCACTTTGCTCAAATCTACAAGTTTGGTTGTTTTCTCCTGATGCTTTAGATTTGCTTTTTCTTCAATAAAATTAAGGACTAGCCTATATTAAGGCAATTTCATTTCAACTTTCAACTTTTGGTTTCTAATTTTTTTTTGAGGCAGTGTCTCTCTACATAGCCCTGACTGACTTGAAACACACTCTGTAGACCATTCTGACCTCAAACTCAGAAATCCCCCTGCCTCTGCCTCCTAAGTGCTAAGATTATAGGCATGTGCCTCTATGCCCAACTTCAACTTTTATTTCAACTATTATAGGTCTTTGTTCCTTGAACGGTTCATTCTTTATTTGAACCAATCAAGTGATGTGGTATCATAAAGGAATATATGGATCTCCATGGCTTTCACTGAATGGTGGTCCGGTCTTCTCCATCTTCAGTTACCACAATCAACCATGGTCTGGAAATACTAAGCAGGAGAACCCAGAAATAAATAATGCATTCTGTTTTAAAGCGCTGTGAGAGCTTAAGAAACCTCACGCCACTCTTTTCCATCCCACCTGGGATGTGAGAGATCTCTTTGTTCAACATTTGCATGCTGTATATACTACTTGGGTGTCAATCACCTACCAGCTGGCTGGCTACCATATTGACTGTTCACGAGGCAGTGTCTATAGTCAAGCAACCCTGATTTTATCAGACCCAAAACACAAGAGCAGGGATACAAAGGAGGCACCAGAGAGTGAAACCTATAAGGATGATGAGCCACTGTGGAGCAATGGTGGACATCCAGAGAAGACCAAAACCAGAGAGTGATGCTGTGTGCTATCTCAGGCATCCGCTGGAGAGCTCAGACGAGATCGCCCAAAGGTACGGAAGACGACTGCATTCTTAACAGGGTATTCCAGATCCAGCCTTTGATGCTCATCTCTCCTCTTCATGGTCCTGATATTATAGAGCAGAAAAGTCCCCGTGACCATTATCACTGCTACATCCCCCATTATGGCACACAGTTTCCCACACCTCTGTATCAACTTTATGTTCTCTGCCTTAGTACCCTACCCCACCACATTCAACCTTCAAAATCCGTTAGCAGGGCGAGGAGTGGGCACAAATGCCTTCCCCAGTGGGTCCCTGTCCTTCACCGGTGCCATCATCACTCTCCCTTGGTAATCCTCCTTGCCTTCTGCCTCATTTAATCTATTTCTTTGTGGACATAGTGGAGTATCCTCCTGAAGATGTAGCCCGTGTCTTGACCATGCTAAGCAGATAGCATCCTGGAGGCCATTCCTGTCCCGCTTTTCTTTGCCTCAGAGGTGACTCACTCCTTATACAGAGAAACTTTTCCATCAACGGTGAAGGAAAGTCATTACTTTGAGTGAGTGGGGTCAAAGGCATTATACATTCGAGAAATGTGTTAAAGGGTAGCAGGGAGTAGATGGAGAGAATGATAAGAAGCCCTGGTGTTTCTGGGGTTCAAGGAAAGTCTCTATGAGCCTGTGGGGGGGGGGGGCACTGATGATCCTGAACCTGCCCGGTGCAGGTCAGAGTGGAGAGTCACAGGGACACAACCAACTGGCCAGTCCCTTGAGGCTGCCAGACAAACCAATGAGAATGAGCTAGAAGAGCTAACTTTGGGGAAGGGAGTGAGCAGGACCTATCCTCCCCAAAGGAGCTAGTCTGGCCCGTGCCCATGTTCAACAGTGACACCATGTGGCAGCAAGGAGTAACCGCAGGGCAAGGACAGTGGCAGCCAAGGGACACCCTGTAGGCAGTAGACAGCAGGAGGATCTTTACTGGGGGAGCTGTGGATGGTTCTGAAGCGAGAAAAAGAATTCTTTAGAGAGTTGATGCTGGCCTTCTGATGAAGCCAATGGGAGGTGGAGAGAAAAATCAAGGGACAGAATTAGATTGGAGAAACTAACTGAATATGGAAAAGTATTAAATCTATGGTGTTGACGGCTCCTGAAGGACAGAGTCCATTTTTGTCTTGGTGCTTGGGGTGTATCAAGACTCTGACTGAAAGGCATTAAGTGAAAAAAAAGTGTTTACTCTGCATTTATTTGAAGACAATGGACCCTAGAGAGGAAAGGGAAAGACTGAACCACTTTCAGCAAGAGCTGTCCCCAATATCATCCACTTGACTTGAAACATGGATGGCTGGTTTTCTTCCTTGCATGTGCACACACATCAAAATGTTAGCTAGTTGGCTTACGTGGTCATTTCCCATGAAGGGCTAGGATCTAACCTTGTTGCATCCTTTGGTGTTTGCTCAGGATGGAATTGCTATTTTCCGAAAACCTTCTTGTAGGTCATCCCTGGCCTGCTACGAGCTCCAAAGCACTTACTCAGTCAGACCACCTTCAGTCTGGTCCTCAGCACCTTTGGGCCTTCACCCTGGCACCCAACTCAGTGGTAGCATTCCTCTCTTCATATACTACAGAGATTCAACAGCGTGCAAATCCACATCCTTCCTAAAAGGTACCTTTCACTCCGGATGGCATAGTTTTAGATCATAATCCCTCCTTTCCTGCATTTTGTACACTTGAGCATCGACCGATGGCCTCGGTCTCAGGCAAAACCATTTTCTAGAAGATGTGAGGAGTGGGGCTTGAATATAGAATGTATCACCATCCCCTCTTGCATGATAAATAGCTGTTATGGTCATTTATCGTTCCCACATTCCAAGGTCTAAAACTGCTTTACAGATGTTCTGAAGCCCGGCTTCCTAACATCTGTGCAAGCAAGCCTGGGCGCACAGTTACCAGCTCCATTTTGCAGATGAGAATAGTTATGGGAGGCCCAAGGGGCAGTGACTTGACATTTTTAGGGCGTTGTGATTATACTTTATTGCCCTTTACTCCTGGCACGCGGGAGCAGAGGTAAGCACGGTGTCAGCGTCCGGCACAAGTCATTCTATAAAGTCAGAAAGCACTGGAAACAGTACCCAGGAGTTAAGGATTTCCTAGATCAGGTTGCGTTCATTATTTTTCTGAGTGAAGGGGTGTGCACATAATCACAGATATGTAGATAGACCCAGAAAATTCAGAGCACAAAAGCGTCCATGGCTGTACAAGCCCAGACAATGCAGCTGCATGGTCATTGTTTTTTTCTTTTTCTTTTCAGTGCTGGAGCAGAGCAGCCCGCTCTACCTCTCTGGGTTCTTGGCATGCTGACCTCAATCCAGGGTGCTGCCAGAAAGGCATGGTCCCTTCGAAAGGCCCATTTGTCTTCTGGGCCTCTAGCATCTCTAAGGACTATGAAGTAGGACTTACTCTTGCTACATATTATTGGAGTCTCTCCAACTAGGAATTGGGGGGAGGTGATATAACATTATGCTGGGATTCAATATCAACACTTCAAAGATAGTTGGACTTTCTCTTTTTTTTCTCTAAATGAAGTCTATTACCTTGAGGCATCTCCTGAGATGTGGTTGTCGGTGGTCTATATGAGCACTGAGAACTTAAAAGGCCAGATTTGGGTTGCACTGTGCAGATGGTTGGAAAACCACATTAACCCATGTCCCAAGGTGAAATAGCAAAGTTCCCTGAAAGCATTGGGGAAAACGCCCCACTTCTAATTATTTTTCTCCTTCTCCCTCCTCGCGGTCCTTAGTACTCACACTGCACGCCAACTGGAGGTGCCTTCTCAAAGAGGTTGCACGCCTCTACTTCCCTACGTCATGAACCTGTCTCGTCCAGGCCCGCTCTGCAAGGCAGACCCTCTTCTATCCACAAGGGGAAGGCAGAGGGCCCCACCTCCACAGGCTGGGGAAAGTCCCCAGGCACTTGGTCACTCTTCAAATAGGCTGAATCTGGGTGTCACATCAGACCTCAACAGGGCAATAAGCCTGGGATCTGGGTCTGTGCCACTACTTCCTAGGAATCAGTGACCGTCTGGAATTGAAGAAGCCATTTACTTTTTTACTAAGAAGAAACCGTTCCCAGATTTATCACCTACTGGCAGTTTGAATGCTGAATGCCACCTGCACACACATCCCCACCCCAGGCCTATGGATTAAAAGTTGGTGCCACTGGGAGGTGGTGGGACCGTTAGGAGACAGACTGTATGTAGGAAGAGGTTCTCTGCTCACGGGGAGTGCACTCTTGAAGGAGATTGTGAAGCCGTGGCCCCCTCCTCTTCTTTCCTAGAAATAAGGTGTGTGGTTTGTGTCACCACACAGTCGCCGCTACTGCCATCCCAAGGAGCCCACTCAGCCACGGACCCAGACCTCTAAAACCATGAGGCCAAGTCAACCTTTTCCCCCAGAAGCTTGTTATCTGGCCTTTTCTAGCGGTGACAGAAAGCTAAGAGACCTGCCTTCAGGCTGTGTGCCGCTGTGACAGTGAGAGCTCTTGTTGCTAACCCACAGTCTGAACGAGAGTCTTACGGAAACTTAGACCCCTTTCTAGGACGTGCGACAACTGCGCTCTTTCCCTCGGGAGTCTGGCTGGGCATCATCACAGGGCTGTTCTTTGAATCCATGCTCCACAATGTACTGTATTTATTAAGTTGTAAACACAAATTTGTAAAAATGAAATACTTAGAATAGCCTCATCTCCATGGTGTGTGGGGTTTTTTTTTTTTTTTTTTTTTTTTTTTACCATCTCTGGTGTTTTTATTGATCCTCTATCTCCTTTAGTTTTCACTCAAATATTTCTTCCTAACTCATTTTAAAATCTTCTCTTCCTTTTTTTTTTGGAGAACATCATTCGTGAGTGCTTTATTTTTATCTTCACCACTCCCACTTCCAGCCAGCTCCTGCTCTGACCCCCAAGAATGCTCTCTTCTGACCAATTTTTTTCTGGGTGAGGAAGGCATTAGGCTTCTTTGAAGTAACACTGGGGAGGGGGCTACTTATTTTCAGTCTTTGTTTCTACCTCCCCTGCATCTTCCGAGTGCTGGAGGAAGTCTGCTTTAACCCAAAGAACAGGCTGAGTGTTCCTCCAAGGAGAATGCTGGATCCTGCAAACAAGGACACAGAAACTATTACCTGGTCCATGTTTGGCATTACCAAAGCCCCCCGTTATTTTTTGGTAATCAAAAGGACATATTTTTCTGCTCTCGGATGGAGCAGGATTTTTGAAAGGAAGCCATCAGTGGTTTCATCACTGTACCCCGAAGCACACATTTCAGAATTGAAATTGCCTCTTGTTCTTTGTGAGTTACAAAACAAACACAGAGGTCAAGGGCTTCATTTTCTGGCAGTCTTAGCACCCTGATCCTCTTGTCCAGGACTTACTCACAAGGCTTTGGGTGAGGGGAAACTTTCTAACTTAGAACCTGTCAATAAACCAGCTTTGACTTCTTATGACAAGCTGTTAAGAATGTTTCTATGTTACAATGAAAGAAAGAAAGAAAGAAAGAAAGAAAGAAAGAAAGAAAGAAAGAAAGAAAGAAAGAAAGAAAGAAGGAGGGAGGGAGGGAGGGAAGAAAGCAGCTTAATGAACATGCTTATATGCCTGATGAGAAAAACTTTTCTAGTCCACAGCTCCCAAAAGGAACCCCCTTGCGTCATGCTCACACTGAGGACCCACTCGTGTCATCTGGAATCACTAAATGGCTGCCTACCATCCCTAACTGCCCTTCTTGTCATGCCATTGTCCCTTACTATTGCCTCTGGCTATCCAGTGAGGCATAAAAGCCAGGTCTTCAGCTATGTGAAGACTCTAGTTTCCCTAAAACGCACATAATAAGTGCTTGGAAATATTTTTCTGGAACTTCCTCTTAACAGTATTTGGCACGTTGGTAACACTGAACGAGCGAAGGTCTCCATGTAGCCTTGCTATGTTGTCTGGCGTGTTAGAGCAAAGCAAAGAGGTATGTGGAATCCTTCTGTGCAAGAGATTGTCCTGGGGAAACACTGGCTTCCTAGGGTCTGGTGATAGAGATGTAGTTGATTCTGTCCACAAAGCTGGTCCACTAAGCTGGAAGCATCCCCCCACTGGTTAGCAGACTGACCGAATGACAGAAGAGAGGAGAAAAAGCCGTGAGAAAGGGAGAGAAAGAAGCAGAAAGGGCATGTCGGAAGGGACCCAAGACTCTAAGATTCCCAGAAGTCAGCACACTGGGTACCCATCACCTCCCACAATGTACATCTTCAAGAGCAGAAGTACACCAGAAAGACAGTCTGCTTTCGACCCCTCCTTTCAGCAGCATCCCCCTGCATCCTCTCCACCCAACCTTTTTCTTTTCTCTCTTTGTTTTCTCCACTGTGTCTATTATTCAATTTTCCAAAAGTTAGAGAGAACCCTACAAAGATGAAGAAGGAAACCCTTTCCCAACTTTGGTCTATACCATGGGACCTGAACAAGTTTTGAGACACAAAGTCATTAACTGCTCACCACCTCTGAGTGTTAAGGGATATATACTACTGGCATCACCCATTTTATAGCCAGAACGACAGAGGCGACCCCAAATTTAGAGACCCTTCCACAGAACCCGAGTCAATAAACAAGTGAGAAGCACACTCCCTCTGGCTCTCCCTGTTCACTTCCAATAGACTCATTTACTGGCAAATGCTTGCTTTGTTTTCCCTCTAATCCCCTCGCCATTAACATGGGAGCCTGGAGAATGTTGGCTTCTTAACAGCTCACAGGACAACAATCCTTGGGAACCCTAGAAAGCAGCATGGCCCCTCAGGAGGGACGATGAGGGGTCAAGAGCATGAGAGGCCGAGGCTGATGACAACAGCCCAGCAGGCACTTGCATGCTCCAAATCTCCTTGACCCGAGCTCCTAGCACACTGGATCTCTGGTCTTAGGTGGTTTGGTTGATCTTCCTTTAGGGTCTGTTGTTTATGATGAGTTTCTAGTCTGAGTGAGAGAAGAATTAGCTTCCAAGGATGCATATATCCCTCGGTTTTGCACTGGGCAAAGCCTCCTATGCTTCTTTTAGTCCTATCTCCTATAATCCAAGTGCCTAAGCAAAGCTAAAGTCTAATCCAGAAAAAAAAAATAAAAAGATAGTGTTTGGTATAGACAAGCCTGTCTCCAAATTCTGACTCTGTCATTCCCTGTAGCTTTAGAACCTGAAGGTATGTCATGTGCTTCTCTCAGGTCCCTGTTCTACCTGATGTAGGCAGGACAATGCCTAGAACAGAAGATTGCTCCGGGGGATGAGCCTGGAAAGTTCTGAGCAGCCCTGACACACGCGGACACAGAATAGGCACGCACTCTTCTCCTGGTTTCCCCAATTAGCTCAAGCATCAGTAGTGCAAACTTGACCCAAAATCTGTCTTGCCCTTTCTCTAGCTGTCACTGATTGCCAACTAACAGGATTCTGCAAGATAAAATAATGTTACTTTAAAAAAGGAAGGAAGGCC
>NC_022019.1:10793454-10808672 GCF_000317375.1 Microtus ochrogaster | reverse complement strand
CCTAGAGAGGGACGAGGGGGAAAGAGAGAGAGGGAGTTGGGGAAGGACAGCGTATGGAAGGATTAAAGGAAAGAGGGCATTCACATTAGCTGAGTTATAGAACCAACCCAGGTGCCCATCAAGAAATAAACTCAGAAAGAAACTATACATGGGCCTGGAGAGATAGCACAATGGTCAAGAGCACTGACTGCTCTTCCAAAGGACCTGGGTTCAATTCCCAGCATGCACCCGGTAGCTCACATTCATCTGTAACTCCAATCCCAAGGGATCAAATGCCCTCTCCTGGCCTCTGAGGGTACCAGGTACATACATGGTGTACAGAGATATGTGTAGGCAAGACATCCGTATACACAAAATAATAAAAAGTAAATAAACTTAAAAAAAGAAAACATACATATGCACAATGAAGTTTCATTCATGAAGTTTCATTCAGCCACAAAGAAGTTGGATAGAAGCAGAGATCACTGTATTAAACAGAACAAGTCAAAAAAATATTGCATTTTTCTCTTAAATGCAGCATCTGTATTTAAACAACAAACGGGCATGAAAATAGAAGGGAGGCCACTCAGGGAGAGGAAGAAGCCAGTAGGAAGGGAGAGTGGCAGATGGTAATGGAGGGGTGAATATGGTCATAATATACGTACATGAGATACTACAAGGAGACCCACTATTTCATACAACCGATATGGCATAATAACGTGAATGGAGAGGGAGGAGTGAGGGTGAGAAGGGAGGAGGGAGGGAGCAGGGAAGATGGCTGTAGTAAGGCATGAAAAGAGTGGATACGAGGCTAAAAACAATCCATTATGAAATCTTGTTCCCTAATATATGCTACCTCCTGGCCTCTCTTCAGCTCCTGTGTCTTTTAAGTCCATTTATAATAAGAACACCTGCCTCGTGGGGTTATTTCAAAGATCCAATGTAATTACAGTCATGAAGGTATCTAACACACAGGGTCCGGCCCTTGACGAATGCAAATAAATAAATAAATAAATATCACAATAAAACCAGAAAAAAGCTGATTGAATTTAAATGTCAATTCTAAGATCATTCGCCTAAGCCCTCCTAGGGAGGCTAACTCAGTTTCAGCCTCTGAAGGAATCAGGAAGGCTGTTCCAACCCAAGGTGTGCCACGGAGAAGGTCCTACAGGGGATGAGAAAGCTTCGCTGTACAGTTGCAATATTAAGTTGTCCTTATTAGAATAAGCTCCCGAACTGCATGGGGACAGAATCAAATCCAATCCGTCTTCAGTGGGGCAAGAAGCAATTGGGCCGTTCCCCAGCAAGAGGGCTCCATAATTCAGCAATGTGGAAATGCCAGTGTCCTTCTGATCTTTCTCTCCCAGCAGCAACTCCTGGCCATGAGGACTATACTCTCAGAAAGCGAGACAGAAACCCTCTATCCAGGAAGGTAGGGGCCTTGTAACAATGTTTCGCCCTAACAAAAGTCCTTAGCGATCTCTGCCTTGACTTGAATCCCTTTAGTGTGATCTCTGCCTTGACTTGAATCCCTTTAGTGTCCGGTCTACAATGTGTAAACCTTGTTACTGGAAGGACTCTTAAATCTTCTAGAATCCTCTTCATATTGGAAGCAGTTCTCTCGCTCTTTGTCAGGCATCGTTGTTTGGTTCATTAAATTGTCACAGCTGCCTTCTAAGTCAGTGCTAGTATCCTCCCGTCATAGGTAAGGACTGGGAACGACCAGGTAGCTAATCCCATGTCATGTTGCTAATAGGTGGCATTCCTAAAATTGAACTCTGATAGGCGACTTCTCATTCCACAGTGCATGCTGCTGGAGTGTGAACCGCTAGTCAGCAGGGGCCCATTTTACTCCGAATATTTCCCCATACGTCCTACAATAACACTGGAATCATATATGCTGAATAGATAATTGGTAGGGGACGAGGTCAGAGGGCAACCTCGGGGGTCATTCCTTAGGATACTGTCCATCATGTTTCTGAGACAGGCCCTCTCTCACTGTTCTAAGTGCTCACCAGGCCAATGGAGGCAGGGATCCCCCTGTCTCTGCCTCCCCAGTGCTGGGATTACAGGCTCTTGCTGCCATTTCTGACTTTTGTGCTTGCTGGGGTCACAAGGTCAGGTCCTCACGCTTATGAAGCAAGCACTTTGCCTACTGGCCCATCTCCCCAGGCTACCGCTCCGCTGCGTCTGTTAACAGAAGAGATAGAGGCCAGGCTGGTTCCAGTCAGAACTTAAGCGCCCTTTGTCGTCAATCATCTGGTTACCTTCTCTGCAGAACAGAACAATACAGGTTTCCCAGTTATGGAAATGCTATAAAAACTTAAAATACACACATTTAAGTTTGAAAAAGACAATGAGTTGATCTGTGTGTGAAATGCGTGAAGTGTAGTCTGTGTTTTACTGGGTTTTGCTGAAGACTGTGAAAGCTGGGCTAGCGCAATGGGCCAGCTGGTAAAGGCACGCACCTCACAGGCCTACTACTTGAATCTGAGCTCTAGATCACATGGGGAGAGGAAAGAGCCCACACTCACAAGTGGTCCTCTGACCTCCACACATGGACCCTGGCATGCATGCTCACACACATCTACATCTGCACACACATGCACACACACAGACTAATAATTTTTTAACTGCATACAAGTCATCTAAACAAGTAAACAGGCAGGCTAGGGTTCTCAAGGTTGGTTGATTCTCTCTCCAAAATAATAATAATAATAATAATAATAATAATAATAATAATTGTTAAAGTTGCAAATGAAGGCTGAAAATCACAGCCAATGGTCTGTGAGGTCAGACAAAAGTTCACAGAAGTGGCTCAAGGAACTAAAAAGAGAAGCCCCAGAGGAAGCTGGGAAGATTAAGCACTGCTAGCTGGGCTCCAAAGAGTTGAGTTCCTGGTCATGTGACTTCAGGAGAGGAAAAACCAAAGGGAGCTCCAGTTACCAGCAAACCCCTTGGGACAGGAGCAGCCCTCAGGTGCCCGAGGAGAGCCAGGGAAGCAGGGAAGATGAAAGGCCTGGATAAATAGAAAGGCCTGGAGGCTGGGTTTCCGACAAGACCTATGTGAAGGCAATAAGCACATAAGCACACAGAGAGAATGCCCCGGGCACCAGGGGGAGAGCACTGAATCAGGAGTCAAGAGACTCCCGTGTTGCCCAGGACAAGACTCTTCCTGGGGTTCAACCTTCTCACCTTAAAATGTCCCTTCCAGGTACCCATACTCTGTTCTTTAATACAGATATTTAGCAAAGATTTCCTGTTTAGTTTAACAGAAATACAGTTTCAAAGGGACAATATGCTTTCCTTCAACATACCCTCCTCTTTCATAAGCCTCCCCCTGATGAGATCACACACACACATGCACGCACATGCATGCACGCACACATGCACATGCACGCACGCACGCACGCACGCACACATGCACACAGTCATATCTAGAGCAGTAGTCATTAGACTGTTAATATAATCACAGGCAAAAGTTGGTTATAAATATCAAGCGGTAACGGGGTCAGAGTCTCTGGTGGACACTGAGGAATGTGCCTTGTGGGTGGTACAGGGAGCCACTTTTCCAGAGACTTGCAGGGAAACTGAACACCAGTCCACCTCCGGGGCTCACAAACACCACAAGCTCTTCCCACCCAGGAACACAAGTCCTGCTTCCCTTCTGTGGAATTTCACTCGGCCTTTCGGCTGAGTTCGCTGACTTTCAGAGTTAGGGACCATGCATGTCCCATAAAATCTCAGGGTTTCTCTCTGGAGAAGGTCGGAGGCTTTGGAAAAGGCCAGGCCCGGATTATTGTCTTGGTAAGGTGAGATTTTAGGAAATTCACCTCAAAAAGCCTGATTCTGTGTACAAGCCACTGCAGGGTGGTGATGGGTCTTGAAGTGACTTGCCGGAAAGGAAAGGTGTAAGCATGAAATACTTAGCTGAGCATCAACTGTTACCTGTGCATAGGAGAGTCTATGGTCTCAAGTACCTGTGGTCCAGTTAATGAGCACTCGCTGCTGTGAAGGGCACACAGAAACAGAAAACATGAGACAGAAGGCCCCTGTGTGCACTGACTCCAGACTGCACGGAACGTGTCCACCCTTGCCATTTTCCACCTGACTTCCTCAATGAGCCATTGCAATATTAACACGGCAATTACAAAGAATTGCAGCATGCTGGAGGGGCTGCTGCAGACATAGCTCATGGTGAGGGTGATACTCTGCAAGTCTGAGGACCTAAGTTCAAATCCCCAGCACCCATGTAAAAAGTTGGGATGGCTATATATGCATAAGGGAGGGAGAAACTGGTGAACCCCAAAAGCTCAGTAGTCAGCCAGCCTAGCCTAAATGGTGAGTTTCTCGCTGTGTGAGAGGCAATGACCTGCTCTGGCCTCCACAGGCATGCTCGCAGGTTCAGACACCCACGCCTTCACATGCATACAACACACGGCCACACAATAAACAAACTAATGAAAGCTAAAGTAGGTTGGGGGGTATGAGCAAGCTGCATGTGGCTACTATACAGTTTGAAAGATTTTGATATCTAAGGTATCTTGTAATTGATCTACCTTGTATACAGAGGGACAGCTGTGTAACTGAGCTCAAAAAAAAAAAAGTACGATCGCCATTTAAGACAACCTGTCCTTCCTTGCACTGCCTTACCGCAATCCATCCTCAAGGCCTCGAACAACGCTCCCTTTCTTTCCAGAACACAAATTTAAGCATGCCTTTCCATGGCTGTCCACACCAACTTACCCACAGAACAAGTCTGCGTTCTTTGTTGCAGTGTTACAGGTTGTTCATTCTCCGTCCTCCCTGGGCTTTTGTGTGTGCTCTGAAGAGCACACTGTGTCACCAAAGTGCTAGAGGCCATACAAGCATTCCTTTCCCAGCATGCCTCTGTCTTTCTCTCTCTCTCTTGGGCATCTGTCTCCAGGAGTCTCTCGGCCTGGACCATTGACCCAGGCAGTCCAGAAGATGAGGACTGCTCATCCTTCAGGTTTTAGCTTTAAAGCTCAGCGCTGGAGCCTCTCTCCTGTTCGTGACAATCACATATCACACGCAGTAGCTATGAGGTGTCTATTCAACTGGCTGTGGCCATGGTTGTCATTCAGGACCCATGGAGGTCAGGAGCCACGATTGTCTTAATTAACACCACAATCCCTTTTCCAGCACAATGCACCTCCTAAGTGGCCCTTTAGTCTGGCCGAATGAATGAAGCTGTGCCGTGGATAGCTAGAGAAAATGAAGATTAATAAGGACCACAAAGCAAAAAAACGAAAGGAGATTGTGAGGAGGAGGTACCACTTGACTCCGGGTGAGAGGGACTTTGAAAGGGGGCAGACCAGATTAAATTATGGTCAGTGGGAAAGGTATAAAGGAGCTGTAATAAACCCATGGATGTTTAACAAATGGGGTGTATACTAATGAGTAAATTAATTAATAAGCTAGAAATGAATAAACGAATGGATTTCTTGATGAAATGTATAACAAATGACAGGAACTAAAGACATTTTTCTACAACTATAAATAGTTTATAGCAACACGCCCGAGCATATGGTAATTGAGTAATGTGGGATGATGATTGACAGGTCACAAATAGCTCTTCTTTTTCTATGTCCCGCCTCATTTCAAACTTCCTCCTACCCTACCTTCACCTGGGTGGTTTGCTATTATTTCTCGGAAGTCCAGGGAAGGTCTGGGAGATGATCGGCAGAAAAGATGCTTGCCACACAATCCTAAGAACCGGAATTTGGATTCCCATACCCACCTGAGCAACAGGCAGGCATGGTGGCTGTCTGTAAACCCAGATCTCAGGAGGATCCTTGAGGTGACCCTGCTAGCTTAAAGTAGCTGATGAGGGAGTTCTGGGTCCATAGTGATCATGAGAGTGATCAAGGAAGACGTAGCAGCTTTGAGCCTCTGTACACATAGACTCACGCCCCTGCACAGACACATGTACCCACATACCTATGGGCATGCATACACACATCCTGTCTTGCCACACGCTCACACACATTCATTTCAATAAAAAAAATGTTCGGGGATCTAAAGCAGATGACGTGACACATGCCCATGTAATTCCAGTATGTGAGAGATGAAGGAACGAGTATCAGGAACTCAGGGCCAGCATGGGCTACATGAGAGCCTGACCAAAATGAAAAGGTGCAGGGATCTAGAAAACTGGCTCCTAGTAACTTCCAGATTTTATATTTGTTCTTCACCTGCCCCCCCCATGCTTTTTACCTAAACATGGGAAGAGTCTTGCCACAATGAATATATCCATTACCAAACAGACTGACGATTACAAAGCCAGGCTCAAGACCAGCTTTCAGATGGGGTCCTGCTAAGGGCTGCCCTCTTCTCAAATGTTGTGGATTATCCTGGAATTTTTTTTTTCATTTGTAATTCTCCTGACTTGAAGCCCTGATTAATAGGGGACACCGAGCCCTGTTAAGAAAAATTCAATACATTATACTGCAGTCTAATCTCTCCTAGGCAGCTCGACTGCAAAGCCACATTGCAGCGTTCACATAGCCTCTCTCCTCTGGGGGTTGAGGGGTCAGGGAAGGCAGAAGTAGGGGGAAAGAAACTCTGCTTTCTGGCAGCTCCTCAGTGGTAGCTGCAGCTCCTTCCCTCTGTGTCTGTGTGAGCATGCACACACACACACACACACACACACAATGTCCACACACATGCACACACACACATGCACACACACATGCACACACACACACAATGTCCATACACATGCACACATCCCTGCACACACATGCATGCACACACACACACACACACACCAAGAAAGCACATATACGTCCCTAAAAATATTGGATAATATGCAGATTTAAGAAAAATGAAATTTCCCTTATTTTAATTTCATCCCAAGTCCCTTGGGCTTGAGTATAACTTTTCCAAAAAAGCAATAGCAGTCTATTTTGCTTTCTTTCCTCCTTCGCTTCTTTGGATTTCATTTTGTTCTGACAAGTCCTCACTCTATAGCTGTGGCTGCCCTGGAACTCCCCATGTAGATTAAGTTGGCCTTCAACCCACAGCCATCCTCCTGCCTCGGGCTCCCAAAGTATGAACCATCACGTCCAATAATAGTCTTCATTGTTTCAGATGAAGAGAGGGGAAGCTCTGTCTAGAGCCTGTTGTCGATAATTTTTCTTGAAACGAAAAGCAGGGTGAGTGATCACATCGAGATGACGCCCGAGCCTGCTTGAAGCTGACCAAGGGGCTGGCCCTGGATTCAAGTCCCACCGTGGTCAGCCCTGGCACCAGCTACCTCAGCTTCCATGAGATCAGATGCTAATGGACGGTTCCAGAAACCTTCCAACATGCAAACTGGAAAATCAGAAGGAACCTGGATTCCAGCTCACAGTTGCCAAGAAACTCTATATGATGCAGGTGCAGGGCAGTTTTTTTCCCCTTCCTCTTTTAAATTCAGACTCATTAAAATATGTATTTTGCAAGGGGATTAAATTCAAACATCTGGGAAAGAAAAAGTCTACAACTCCGAAATATTTCTTGACTTGGCTTCGGACTTTGTTTCATGTCTTTTAAGTTGGGGGACAAGAGGCTGCTGGCTGGTGAGATGACAGAAGGGGCACAGAGAGGGCTAGAAAATGACTTGGAAGGGTCCCTGACTTCATCAGCAGCTATCATTGTGGGAAAAGAACCCGAAGATGCCAAACAACAGGAAATTACCAGAAGAATCTGTCAGCACAATCAGCTGCTATTTTCATTGTTCTTTGGCAAATTTATACGCAGTCGGGAGCACCTGGGCTGGCCCGGAGCCCAGGTTTGACTAATTGCCAGGGGAGAGGAGTCGTCATTTGTCTTCGGAGGGGTTTCCTCCATTCGCTCCTCAAAACATGTGGTTTCGCTTTTCCTCTCTCTCCGCAGGAAATGGCAGGACAGTGAGACGCAAAATAAATGAGTTCACTTCCAAGAGGTTGCCTCCTAAGAGGCCACTCCAAAAATAACTGTCTTGTGAGAGGCTGTTAATAACCAAGGTTCTATACGCTGTCCTCAGAAAACAGCCTTCCAGAGGCACGGTGATTTCCACCCCCACCCGCTTCCCCGGCAAAGCACGGTGCACATTAGAAATAAAAGCATGAAAGATGAGAGAAGAAATCAAGGCCGGTGTCTTGGAGGTGGGGAATGTCACCCCTCACAGGCTTGCAAAACTCCTGTCCGTAGAGCAAAACTGTCCCCCAAAGCCCACTCTCCGGTCCAGCTGGGACGGCGAATCCCAGCCTCCTCTGCTCTTGCCCCATGCCCATCACCGACTTCCCTATCTTAAACCCAACTTATTAACTTTCCAGAGGGGAGCCAGGATGAGGCCCACGCCCACTTGTCGCGCTGTTGCCTGTTGCATGGCCTAGTTGGTGAACTGGTATTTGATCAGAGAGGGCTGCATCAAGAGTGCAGAGGAATCTGCACTAATCGCCTGGCGAGCAGCTTGCTGTCCAGAGCTGGGTGTAGATAATTTGAAATGTTAAACTTCCAGAGATCACTTTTTTTTTTTTTACAATAACCACCTGTCAGAAAGGTCAGCCTTCTCCTCTAACTTTGCTCCATTTTTTATAGGTTAACACACCAATGAACAAACACGCACGCGTGCACGTGTGCGTACACACACACACACACACATCCACCTCACACTCCCTCCCCATGATTTAAGCAATAGCTCTAGCCAAGACACTCTACTTGAGTAGCAAAGTAGCAAAGTCATGTTTTATACCCTTTCCTGAAAGCAATAGAGCTTTCTGACTTAATTGCCTAGTATTTGCAATGTGCTGATTGGGACATGTCACGGTGATGGTATGTTTCATATTGAAACCTACATCCGCCTTTGGTATATTTTCACCTGCGCCGCGCTGCTCCTCTCTGGTGATTTAGGGGTTCTGGCAACATGTCAACAAAGCGTCGACTGCTTTTTCTTTCTTCCCTTCTCTCTTTCTCAAGCATCCAGAGCGCCCGGCACATCA
This sequence comes from Microtus ochrogaster, assembly GCF_000317375.1. Classification (NCBI taxonomy): domain Eukaryota; kingdom Metazoa; phylum Chordata; class Mammalia; order Rodentia; family Cricetidae; genus Microtus; species Microtus ochrogaster. The sequence goes on along the minus strand of NC_022019.1, from coordinate 10,799,706 downwards.
TAACTACCTTCGACAAAGCCAGCAACATTTGGGTTTGATTTGGTTTCTGTCGCAGACCCCTTCCTCAAAGTTGAGCCGAGCTGTAATTCTAAACTGACCCACCTTCCCCCTCGCAAAGGTGAAAAATGTTATGGAGCGTTTTACAACCCGCAGCCCATCATTTATGCCGAAACTCTGGGAGAATTCAGTCTTGGCTTATTTTCCCTAAATCAGAGATGTTTTGACATGTTTATTTGTTTAATTTGTTTATTTTGACTAGCTCTGATTATAATTGGCAGCAGCGGGCAGAATTAACATTAGGCAGTGTCTTAGACTTGTCTGTTACAATAACACGGAAAGAATGTGAAGCGAAATCCACCCAGTTCAGTGCCTAACAATAGCAGGCAGGCAGGGAAGTAAGTACACGGGGTTTCTCTCATGGCAAGAACTGCAACCCCAGCCTCCAATTTCACTTTTAGAAATGTGTACTGAGAATTGCACAGATTACCTCAATTTTTTTTTCCTTTTATTCAACAAAAATGCCCCTCTAGTAACATATTTGGAAGAAAGTTACTAAAAAATAACGTTTTGTTTTTCAAATCAATTTAACCTTGGGATTTGTTTTCTGGGGTTTTTGTTGTTGTATGGCTCTTTAGAAATAAACTCACAGCAACTGTTCAGGAATATTGCTGGGATGTCAGAATGAGTGCACCATATCCAATGTCATTGCGCGGCTGAAAACCACACTTTCTGAATTCTTCCTCTAAAACACTCAAACAGTGAGATTTACATAGAAAACACAGGAGCTTGTTTAACTGTGGCAATTTCTCCTGCTCTGATTTGCCATGACAATGGCCCCATCCTGTCAACGTTCGTCTTCCTGCTTCCAAAGGTCCACATGAAGTCTGTCTCGTAGGAATGATCTATACCCCACATACAGGAGGCATAGGACCCACTGTGGGGAGTGGGGGATCTGTATATATATTGCCCAGCCAGATCCCATGACAGTAGGAGGTTGTATTCCTTCCAGAGTCCTCCTTCCAAATCAGTGGGGAGACTCGCTCGCCGCATTCCCTTATCCTCGGGTTGAGGATTGCTTATGCTCTGGAGAGGGACCGACTGCAGCTCCTATAAGGAATCCATTCATCCACACCTCTGCTGCCAATTATGCAGAGAGCACAGATATGCCTCGCTCACATTTATTATCCTGTAAATATTTGCCCTTCGCTCGCCGCCTGGTTAATTGCTGTGTGCAATCCTGACTTTGAATACCATATGCACCGCACTCTGACGAGGGCCAAGTTCAAGTTGCCGTACCTATGCCAAGCGGCCCAGAGGTCCCCTGCTATGGAATATTTGCTTGGAGAATCCTGGTGTCGCTAGACAACCTGCCCTTCAGCTTCTGTTAGGTTTCAGCTGAAGTGAGTCTCATGTGGGGCAAGAAAACTGATCCAGGATGAGGAGAGTTGGTGGCCTCTGTCCTGATCAGCTCTGTGCCTGGTGGTACTGGAGGAACTGGGAAGACAGTATTTAACAGGTTAAGGGTTTTCCTTACAGAACTCTGAAAATGTATTGGTTTTCCCCCAACTTTAGAAGCGTAAACACTGCTGAACTCCAGGACATTGGACATGAAATCAGTCGTTGATGGCAGCCTGAAAAAAAAATCACAATAAGGAAAAAGAACAGGGCAAAGTTCTGCTTTTCCCAAACTGCATCTTGATTCCCTAGGAGGAAAGAGAAGACAAACTGGTGGAATGTGGTGGCTATGGCACTCCTAGGCACAGGCCCCCTACCCTGTAGTAGAACTCTTCTGACTGAAAAATTGCCAGGCTGAGACTCAGGGAGAGATGAGAAGAAAAGTTGTGCTGATGGACGGGGACACACACACATGCACGCACGTGTGCACATGAGTGGGCGACTGTTGTAGACCTCCAAAACTTGCCAGATAGACAATTCAGGCTGAGACCCAGAAAGCAGAACAATAATCTCCCACCTCTTGTCTTTGCCGTCTTGGTAAGCCTGAGAATGAAAAGCCAGTCCCATCAAGCAGAGTCAGCCGGGTCTCCAGACGCGGAATAAGCTCCAAGACAGGGAAGTTTACTCGGCAACATTCATTTACTGCTTAATTCAAAGCACGGCCACGTCTGTCCCCTGAGCCCTGGGCTAATTGGGACTTTACCATAGACAGGGCCCTGTGTTGTTTCTGTCAACATCTTGGGAGAACTAGCAGGACATAAAGATAAAGAATACAGCCTTCCATCCAACATCCGGGGCAGGAGTGGGAGACTCTTCTTTTCTTCCAGCTGAGGTGGGGGGGGGGGTGCTGTGCCAAGAATGGCAAAAGGAAGTCACTCTCTCCTTTCTGCCCTCAGACTTGTAACCAGCACTGTGGAATGGAAGGCTGAGGTCTGTCTCTGACTCTCACGTGCCCCTGTTTTGCTGGGTCACTGTCAATTAAACACTTGCTTGATGGATTCTTTATATCCTCCAGTAGTTGCAGCACCCCGATGTCGCTGGGCTCCTCAGAAGACAGAGGTGTCCTACTGTTGCCCAATATTATTTTTATGCCGTCCTGCTAAAGGGAGATCTTAAGTTGTTCCTATGACATAGGCTAGCTTTCTTTTCCTTTCGGTTAAACTCAGTAATGACGCATGGGCCGTAAGTGTTTCCAAACTCCTTGGATATAGAGGTTATATAAATACAAGGCAATATTATTGAAATGAAACTTCTTTAGGGCTTTGCCAAGGGACCTGGTGTTAGGAATATTTTACATGAGAAGATTAAATGAGGAAGTGTCTAATGAAGTCTTGCCGCTGGAAGCTCCATCAGGACCGGTTCTCGGTCCCACTGGAGAGTGCGGTGATTTAGAAGAACAACCACATAGTGGCTAACTTGAAGAAGAGTCTGGGAACCATTTTACTGCCTGCCAACACTGTTCTGTGGCTTCCGACATTTCCCAAACGCACTGCACTAGAAATGATCAAAAAAGGAGCCCAAGAATCCTTCAGGATGAGGATACCTTAAATGTATTCAAGTTAGAAAAATGACTCCTTTGGATTGACCAGCAGGTAAAACCCTCTGGCTTTGAGAAACCAGATCCCACAGTTTGAGAAGAAATTCTTGGGCTGGGGTTTTAGTTCAGCCCATAGCGTCCTTACCTCGCACGCACAGTGGCCTGGGTTTGACCTCCAGTCCTACATTAAAAACCAGGCCTGGTGGTGCCTGTCTGTAATCCCAGCACTCTGGAGGTGGAAGCAAAAATATTAGAAGTTCAAGGTCACCCTCAACTATGTGGTGAGTAGCAGCCAGCCCAGATACCTGAGACCCTATCTCAGAAGATAGGGGGAGAGAAGGAAACACAGAAAGAAGGGGGAAAGAAGGAGAAGAGATTCTAGTAGCGTGTTACCTAGTCTCTTGTATGCACGAAATAACTCCAGAATAAAGATAGCAGTGAGCGATGGCCAGGATCAAAGTCAAGGACTTGCTGCAGTCCTGGGAAGGTGGAATTGGGTTACAATTCTCCCACTCCATCCTCCTACGCTGGGGTCTCCACACCCACTGCCGACAATAACGGTAAGAAGGGACATCCCGACATGTCTCTGATGTTGCATTGTGGGGTTGCTTTATAAAGAAAGGCGAAGAATAATGATGATGCTAAAAAGGAGGAAAAAAATTTACGAAAGCATCTTATCGATAGGGTAGTCTGTAAAATATGTAAGAAATAATAGTCAAGCTGACGCCTAAAACAAACACTAGGTTCAGAGACACACAGCCTTTCTTACAGGTGGCTCAGGTTATGTCATCTTGGGCCTTCTGAAATAGCATCACTTGGAGAATAGGGAATGTGAGTAGAGCCTTCCTGACAGGGCGCTTGCTACATGGGTCAGGTGTGGTGATGCTTGGGCGCGCACCGTGTCCTGTGCCAATATACAGTGTTATCTTTGCTGGGTGCTGAAGCAAAAGCTCGAATCGCTCACTGGGCGAGTGAAAAGCTGAGGATGGGCTCAGGAGCAGCTCGTATCCCTGATGCTGCCATCTGGGAGCTGTTTTCAGTTGCAATAAATGAGTACAGAACGGCTTTAAATATACAAACAGTTTCTTATTTAATCCGAAGACAGAGCCCTGAATTCTGTTGTCTCTCCTGAGAAGTCCCCTCCCTTGTCTTTTCAATACGCACTTGGCCCAGAAGTCTCCTCTTTTGTTTGGCTTGTTATGTAAGGTTATATAAATATGAGCTGATACTACTTGATTCAAGGTGAACTTGCATGCAGTTCACTAGACATTCCTCCAGAGAAGCCCTGATCAGAGCTGGCTTCTTCGAACCTCCCATCCGTGTCTTCTGAAGGCTCCCACTGCAGCATCCAGGAGCCCCATCTTTCTTTCTCCTGATTCTGCATGTGCCCCTGCATGGGCCATGCAGGCTTTGCACTGGCCTGGACCCCTCTGTGGAACCTCAGGCTCCAGGCACTGGCAGTCAGCAGATGACACTGGGGTTCGGAATCCCAAGGGAGCTGGTGCAGCCCTGCTCCAGCTCTCAGCTGAGGAGAGACTATAGGAAAGATTTTGGGACTTTCTGAATCCCAAAACAGGGATGTCTCAGGCTACATACCCATCGGCCATGAGGATCCCCGCTCCCGAACCAGTCCAAGGACCTCTGAACTTATCAATGTTCAGAGTCTGGCTCTGCCTGTGCTCTGCACTCAACCAGGGAGTTGAGTGCACTCAGGCAGGAAGACACAAAGATGGCTCCAGGCGTGAGGCTCTGGGTTTCCAACCAGGCTGGGAGACCTTCATCATGGCTTCCTGCTGTTCTTCCATCCATCTCTTTCCTCTCCTTTCTGGTCTTCTTGTGCCTCCTAAGTCCTCTTTCTCCTTCTCTCCCTCATGACAGGCAAGCGTGCAACAGCTGCTCTTTGTAACACAAACACAAAGCAAGGCGTTGCTGGGTCCTTAGGATGGGCAGCATGGCTACCAGAGAAGTCCCGCCTTCTGGTCTCTGTGCTTTGCCCCACAGCGCCTCACCAATTATTTTAGCTTTTCAACAGTGAGTCCTGGGAGAGCATCAGCTTCACTAGGTCGTGGTGATGCACAGTGGGTTTGGCAGGTTTCTTCTCCCGTGTGCAGAAACCCGGGTGAGTGCCTTTGTTTCTTGATTTCCATGCCTAGTCTCAACAATGTCCTCTTATCTTCTTGATGGCCAGTCAGTGGCTTGTTCAGCGCTGGGGGCTCATTGTGAAACCTGACCAAAGCCAAGTCTCACTGTTGAGTTCAGTTTCATACCCAACTAGTGTGGCTCCTTGGTTCTCAAAAACAAAACAAAACCAATTTTATTTTCAGAGAGCAACACATCTGATCTAAAAGGAAAAGAAAGGAATTTGGTCTTGCAGTTTCCTTGGGAAACACGTGGCAGTACAGTCATCCTTCGGTATCCATGGAAACTGGTCCCAGGAGCCCTAGACACCCAAACCTGCTGATGCGGAAATCCCTTCTATAAAATGGTGTCGTGTCTGTACAACCTCCATGTAGTTTGAATTATCTCCAGATATATTTAACACCTAACACAATGTAAGTGTTATGCAAGTAGTTGTGAGTCCATGTTCTTTAGGTAAAAATGACAAGGAAGAAGAACTGTATGGCTGAGTATATATTCTGTTTTTAAAAACATATTTCTGTCTTCTGCTGGTTGGACCAAAGGATGTGAAACCCATGAATACAGTGCACTGGCCATAAATACCAAGCTTACTTTCCTAATAAATGAGAATACAGACCCGGCTGAAGTTGAATATGAACACACTCCAGGGTGGAAGAAGAGAACTGAGGCAAGAATCAAGTTCTTCTTGAATCAAATTCTTAGTATTGTTCCACGAGAAGGAGAGGGGACATTCGCCTTCTGTGAGCAGTTAAATATAGTCTGACTACAGGGACCACGGCATAGATGGCTCTCTGTTGCCATCCAGTGGGCAATGCTGTACGATGGCGAAGATTCTTGGCTGAGACGGCCCAGTGCATTGAATCCGATTTGCATGAAATCATGCCATCTCCTCTTCAGAACCCCTAAAGCCTCCAGAGTGCATCCCCCTCCAGCCCTCCCACCTCCTTCATTAGCCGCCTTTGTTTGTCTTTGAGAGAAAGGGATCTTGGCTGGCCTCGTCTTGTTGACTGAAACATTCAGTACTCAAAAAGAACAGCTTTTGTGGTACTTGGGCCAAACCTACAGTTCCCTAATTGGTTTAAAAGATGGGGAAGTAGGGTGTAGAGAGAATAAATGTGAAC